>NC_081852.1:39106685-39409107 GCF_963259705.1 Myotis daubentonii | reverse complement strand
TAGAAAGGGATAAGATAAGACCATTCTATTTGAGTTATTAAGAGGTTAAGTTATATTTAAAATATTCTGTTTAAGGAGACTGAGAAGGACATAACACTTTTCAGAAAGATTTCCATCCTTATGAGGGATAATAAATTCAAATGTCTTCAAGAGCCAGCAGGTAATATAAATTAGTGAAATGGAGTGCATATATACAATGGAAGGTGTGGTGCAGTCAAAGACATGGAAATTCAATTCAAAAAACACTGTCAGTGCCAATTAAAACATATGCCAAGCTGAATTAGCCATCAGGCTGACAATGTGCAATTTCTGATCTAGGTGCTTAAATAGTGCTAGAAGATTTGAAAAGTCCTGAATGAGGGAGAGTTCACTTCCTACATGCAGGTAAATGAGTTGTTAGTCTACATATATATAGGTTCAGGTGGCATATCTAGCGATGGTGAAGTCTGTTTATTGATTTAGGCTGGCAGACTATCACAGGTTGTTATGGCCTTTAAGAGTTTTTCCTTTACATAGTTAGCAAGAAGCTTATAAGTTTTAAGAAATATAAAACTGGCTGAATTGTGTGTAAGATCTCTAGAAGAATTGTAGGAA
The DNA here is from genome assembly GCF_963259705.1 of Myotis daubentonii. NCBI lineage: Eukaryota > Metazoa > Chordata > Mammalia > Chiroptera > Vespertilionidae > Myotis > Myotis daubentonii. The sequence goes on along the minus strand of NC_081852.1, from coordinate 39,408,513 downwards.
AACATTTCTAAATAATAAGATCAAAGAGATTGAGACCCAAGTGAAACTCAATGATGAAGACAGACCATTGAAAAAAAAATGATGGAAACAAAAAGAAGATCCAAATGTAGTTGGACTGTTGAATTAGAAGTACAGGATACGAATAATCAACGTGTAGGACTTGACATGGAAGAGCATGAGATGGGAAGCAAATTGCAGCCCCACAACCATCTCCTCTCATGCACACCGCCCCCCCCCCCCCACCTCCCTTCCCTCTGGAATTGTAAGGAGTGGAATGAGTGGTGTGCCTGGGAATGCACACAGTGGTGTGCCTGGAGCAGCGCCTGGTACCAGGTAGGAATTCAACACATTGTTGAATAAACGCCTCTTCTCCCATTTGTACAAAGAGGCCTTTTAGCTTCTAAAAAAGACAGGTCCCTATATCCTTTGCCTCTTTAATGACCACAGGAATGGACTTCTGACACAATTTGCTTATATATGCCAAAATGATTTTGTCACTAATTACATGTGGGAATCGAGAATTTCCTCAGTTGGATTTAATGTATTATATTTGAAAACAAAATGAATTGCTGTTATAAAAAGGCAATATATGAATACATATATCAATATATGAATAAATAAAACACGCCCATCTTTTCTAATAACGACTAAAGGCTGCTTAAAAAGTATGTTATGTCATATGTAATGATTTTGTTCCCCTTAAGTGAAAATTATTTCCTATTGCAGTTTTTTTAATTGCCTTTGGGTGAGAGGAATGACATTGTCCTTGCTTTTCTGATGCTCCTTTCCCCCAACCCTAAGGAACGGTCGATTGTAATATATTAAGGACCTGGAAATACCGGCAGATACTGAAAGGCAGGAGGTCCAGAGGTGAAAATCAACAGAAGTGGATTTCATCCCTGCTTACATGTTGGAATCACCCGAAAGCTTTATAAACACAGGTGCCCAGGCTTTTCCAAAAGAGAGTGTTAATGAATTGGGTTGAGGCCCAGGCACCTGCATTTTTAAAGCTCTCCGAATGATTCTCTCGGACAGCCAAGGGTGGGAACCTCTGATCTACAGGAACCAGAGGTGGGCTGCAAAGGTTAAGATGCCCCAAAGATAGGGGGCTAAAGTGCAAGAGAGAAAGACCAAGAGCATCGAGAGAACCATTGATCGCTCTCCCATCAAGGCAGGGTCCAGAAAAGAGGCAACTTCCTATTGTCTCAGTCTTTATTGCCTTTGTTCTACTTCCCTGGCAAGAGAGAAAGCCCATGCATACTGGATGCTAGAAGTAGCTGGAAAGTGCGAGTGGAGAATAGAAACAGTGGGGCAGAATCTATATAATAAAGAGGTGATATGCTAATTTGTCCATTATGGTGTCCCAGTCACGACCAGTCTGTGGGCAGGGCCAGGGGCGGGGACTTCTGCCCCCAGTGCTAACATCAGGCTGCCTGCATGCATCCCCGTTCAGCACTGGTATGACACTGTGGTGGAGGCGGAGGCTGGGCTTGACAGGGGACCTAAGGCCACGCCCTCTGCCCCAGTTCTGGGCCAGGAGACCTCAGGCCATGCCTCCCCCCCCCCCCCCCACTGCTCTGGGCCGGGAGACCTCAGACTGTGTTGTCCTCCCCCCCCCCCACCCCCCCCCCTCCCCCCCGCGCCTGGCCAGGAGACCTCAGGCCGCACCCCCAGCCCAGCGGTGTTTGGTGGGGGACCCCCAGCCCCGGCTCCAGGCTGGGAGACCTCAGACTGTCCGCCTGCCCCCCCCCCCCCACCCCAGCTCCAGGTCTGAAGACCGCAGACTGCGCCCCCCTGCCTGGTGGGGCTTGATGGGGACCTCAGGCCATGACCCCCCCTCCTCCCCCCGCAGGGCTTGAAAGGGGACCTCAGGCTGCACCCCCTGCCCTGGCACCAGGCCAGGGGACCTGAGGCTGTGCCCCCACCCAGCACTGGACTGGGGGACCTGAGGCTGTGCCTTCCGCCTGGAGGGGCTTGATGGGGGTGGGGCCGCGAGGTCTGGGACTACTGTGTTTTTGAAGCACGTGAGGGTGGTGGGCGGCAACTTGACTCTAGGTCCTTCTGCGACCCAGACTCTGACAGGAGGGAGATTTTAGATATATTTTACTAATTTTCTTTCATCTCTGACACTTCTATTATAGAGAAAGGGCAAGTAGCAATATTAAAATATTTCTTCTCATTAATTCTCTTTTAATGTGCATGAAGTTCGTGCACCGGGCCACTAGTTTATTTATAACCTGCAGTCAACAAGGAAGGACAGAGAGACTCTGTGAAATGCCTCATTTGGCCAATTAAAGGCCCAGTTAGTGACTTCAGCTGCATTTAATCTGGTGTTATAACCGTGTACTGTAATCAATCTGATCCTATCTTATTCTGTCACCTCAAAACCTTTGTGTAATGAGTAGGATTTGAGTTAGATCAATTTTAAAATCTGCATATGGTTTGTACTGAGGATTTCCTAATGTTGGAGTAGATCTGGCATCCAAGCTGGGGACTAAACTTTGGGGGAGAGGCCAAGCTGAGAAAGATTCTGGAGAGGCATGAAAGGTGAAGGCGAAGGACTGGGGAAGAGAACTCTCCAGTCTCTTAGGCTGGAGGAGGTGGCATTTACTGAGACATAAATGCTGGAGACCCATTGACTGATTAGTCTGAACAGGAGTTTGCCAACCATCTGCCTCAATGATCTGAGTTTACAGGGGAGAAAAGTAAAGAGAAGGAGATTAAGACTCGCTGCAAAGCAAACACAGCTGAACTGGTTGTCCAGAGTCTATATGTGGCGAAGCTGAAAAGCTATCCAGGTGCTTGTGGCCATTGTACTTTTATAATATATATATATTGTCCTGACTAGTTTGGCTCAGTGGATGGAGCATTGGCCTGTGGACTGAAGGGTCCCAGGTTCGATTCTGGTCAAGGGCATGTACCTTGGTTGTGGGCACATCACCAGTGGGGAGTGTGCAGGAAGCAGCTGAATCGATGTTTCTCTCTCATCAATGTTTCTAGCTCTCTATCCCTCTCCTTCCCCCTTCCTCTCTGTAAAAAAATCAATAAAATATATTAAAAAATATATATTTTTTGATTTCAGAGAAGAAGGAAGAGGGAGATAGAGTTAGAAACACCAATGATGAGAGAGAATCATTGATTGGCTGCCTCCTGCATGCCCCACACTGAGGATGGAGCCCACAACCCGGGCACGTGCCCAGACTGGGAATTGAACCGCCATCTCCTGGTTCATAGTTCCATGCTCAACCACTGAGCCATGCCGGTGGGGCTGGCCATTGTACTTAAATGAGAGTTACCTTCAACTAAAGACTCATTTGCTTGTCTTTCAACTTAGTTTAGTTAAATAAGAGAATGGAATCTTGTGGAGGATAGAGGAGGAGGGTAGGCCAACAGGAACAAGTAATAGGTACACTAGGACCTTTGATGTACGCAAACTGGGTGAATTGCCTAGAGGAGTTATGGGATATTCAGAAAACTTCAGGAGAGCAGTGTGTTTATCAGAGGCCATTAGCACCAGAATTTAATTAATATTTATAGAGGATTTGTTGTGTACTATTAACATTTAATTCTCACAACAACCCTCTAAGGTGAAATTCAAATTATTCTTTTTTTAAAAAAATATATTTTATTGATTTTTTACAGAGAGGAAGGGAGAGAGATAGAGAGTTAGAAACATCGATGAGAGAGAAACATCGATCAGCTGCCTCCTGCATATCTCCTACTGGGGATGTGCCCACAACCCAGGTACATGCCCTTGACCAAAATCGAACCTGGGACCTTTCAGTCTGCAGGCCGACGCTCTATCCACTGAGCCAAACCGGTTTCGGCTCAAATTATTCTTATGTTATAGGAAACTGAAGTTCAGAGAGGGTAAATCACTTTTCAAAGGTCACACAGCTTGTCAGTGTGGAGGATTGGGGAAAGCCCACCAAGTCTAGTGCTCTTTCCACGGAGCCACGGTGTGTCTGGGCAGTATATGAATCCAAAAGGGACTCCAACCTGGGAAGTTGTTTTGTGTGTGTGTATGTGTGTGTGTGTGTGCGTGTGTGTGTATGTATGCAACTGCTCACTTGGATTTTTAGTAGCTTAATTTAGAACCCAAAAAGTCAATTTGTTCACCTATTTCTGTAGTAGAGAGTGGGCCTTGTTAATCTATAAATGTCACAGATCAACTTTTCTTTGGCCACCCAGAGCTCAGCTAAGTTGGTTTGGTTTTACTGTGTCCTGTTCTTAAGTAAAGAAATACAGAAAAACAAAATGCAATTAAAATAAACAATAAGTAAGAAGTTAATAATTGCAATTTTGTTAAATTCCTCCTGTTTCTCTGCCCCCCCCCCTTCCCCAAATTCAAAATTTATTTTTCCTGGGCCTTTATACAATACAGTAGGGGTTTGCTGCTGGATATAAACAGAACTAACCCCAACCCCCCAAACCCCCACCTCCATCCCCACCATCTCTCTTCTCTCCTTTTTTTTCTTTTCTTGTTCTTCCTTCCTGCCCAGGTGGAACTGGTCTCTCTTGTTGGGTGACAAATAGGGACTGTGGGTTTGAATGAATATTTTTATCTGTGACTTGAATGATGGCATAGAAGGAGCCTCAAGATGAGGGTATTTCCTATATGAGATAAGTGAGACTTAGACGAGGGGATATAAACCTCAATCTGTCATGTACCACATTTTCAAGAACCTTGATGTGTTGTTGTAGACCCTGGAGAGAGACACAGGCCCTACCCTCCAGGGCGTGTAATCCGCTCAGAGAGGCTGTCCTGAATAGCCCTGAGAAGATGGGATCTAGAAGACAGCCTGGAGCAAGCACTCTCAGCCTGGGGGGAGGATGAGGAAGACTGTGGGGAAGGAAAAATTTCATGGGGGCAGACCCAAGGCACTGCCCTAATACCAGCAGTAAATAACTCAAAGTTGGGGAGGCAAACCTACTGAGTCAGACAGACCAGTACCTAAGTCCAGGCCATGTCTTTATAAGTTATGCAACCCCTTTGAGCCTCATTATCTTTATCTATAAAATGGAGCTGACATATATACCTGTCTTATTAGGTCGTTGTGAAAATTTATGATCTATCACATGTAAAGCACTTATCTGAGGCCTTGCCCCTCAATAGTCAATATTGGGCCAGACTTTGTCTAGCAGAGAAAAGTTGACCTTTCTGTTTTCCTTAATGCATGAGGCTAGGAAGCAAAAGATTGAACTGAAGCACAAATAGATCATTTCTCTTTTGAGGTCTCAGCAGGGAGATTGACAATGAGCATTGAAAAAAATTCTTCCTTTAACCATTTATACACCATGAGCGTGTACAAATATAGATGCAAGCGGCAGACCTTTTTTAATTAAATTCAATATATCGTGGCAGTTAACTGGTTAATTTCCCAAAATTTCTGTCTTCTTGTGAACAGATTGTCAAGCAAAACTCAAATGTCGAATAGGACAACTGTAAACATGATTATTCCTCTGTCCAGAGAAGTACTTCCTTTTGAAATCAATTATTTTAATCCAAATGATTGAACTGGGCTACTGGACATCTTTGCTTCAAATTATATTTTCTTGGGGAAATCCAGAATTTCAGGAGAATTGAATGTGTCTTAGCGGATTCTTTGCTGTTTTTGATGAGTAGAAGAAACCTTTGCCAGTAGAGCTCACAGTTACATCATGATGTTTTCACTGTCACTAGTCCCAAAAGCTGGGCGTCTTACTGGTTTTCGTGTGAGTTTATTTTCACAAAATCAATATGGGTGTGATGAGATTTGATAAGCCCTTCCTACAGGAAAGAACAACATTCCGAAGTCTGACTTGCTTTTAGAAATCTTTGGCCCTAAATCAAAGTTGGAGGCATATTTATATTTGGGGGTAATAAAGATCAACTGAGACTTGGTACACAAGCAAATGAACATAAAATTGGACCCTAAGGGGAAGAATTGCAGCTTTGATAAATGGCAACCTAATTTGTAAAAGAGATGCCTTTATTTAAACACCATCATAGCCAAGTGGCCTGGGATGAAGACTTTGCAATAGGTTCCTAAGCAGACCACACGAGGTAGGGCTCTGAATTGCAATGGATCCTTTCATTTACCACTAAATTAGTCCCTTATTAAAATGATGCTGGCTTCTGAAAGAAGGTTTTCATATTAAAAGGAGAATTTACTCGCAAGAACTTGTCTAATCCATTATATAACTGAATAATTGCCCTTTCAGGTCAACATTGCTGGTGTTTGAATCAACCTTGCAGTGCCTTAAACATAGAAGGATTCAACTCAATTTTATTCCGTTTTAATCTGAAGTTTTGGAAAAGCCATAGTGATGTTGACACATGTTCCACATTCTCAATTTAAATACATGATTTATCTTCTATGTTTTGGAGGTAGCAGTTCAACTTCATAACACTAACAGTCATTAGGCTGATAAACTGTTATTTGTGCTCATTATGGCCCCCAGTAGGGATGATTGAAATGGATAAACCCAAGGTATGCTGTTTTGGCAGCTGTCTTGTTTGTTATTTATTAATCAAGGGGAGGCTGGTTTCTTCCTTTGGGCCAAAACCCATTCTCCAACTTCTGTGTGGGGAGAGGGGATGGGTGGTAATGACTGAGAGCTTCAAATGATCATCTTCCTCACATCTAACAGTTACTAGGTGCTGGCTGTGTGTCAGGCACTGGGTTAGACCCATGAGATTTACAGGTGAGCAGAACCAGGTACAGTCCAATAGAGATCCCAGAAATAAACCATGCATGTATGGTCAACTGATCTTTAACAAGGATGCCAAGAATCCATACAAAGGAAAGGATAGTTTCTTCAATAAATGGTGTTAGGAAAACTATATATCCATATGCAAAAAAAAAAAAAAAAAAGAAAGAAAAGAAATTGGACCCTTATCTTACACCACGCACAAAAATTAATTCTAAATAAGTTGAAGACAAATATAAGGCCTGAAAGCATAAAACTCTGAGAAGAAAACATAAGAAAAAAATCTCCTTGATGTTGATCTTAGCAATTTTTTTTTAACGTGACATTAAAAACACAGGCGGCAAAGCAAAAATAAGCAAATGGGACTACATTAAACTAAAAAGCTTCCGCACAGCAAAAGAAACCATCAACAAAATGAAAGGTAAACTATGGAATGGGAGAAAATATTTGCAAATTATTTATCTGATAAGGGGTTAATATAAAAAAATTAATATTGAGTTATATGTAAGGAATACATACAACCCAATAGCAAAAGCAAAACAAAACAAATAACCCAGTTTAAAAATAGGCAAAGGACCTGTGTAGACATTTCCCAGAGACATACAAATTGCGTGGCACATAGTGAAACCTCACCAACTACCCTATTCTTATTATTTCTGAACATGTCTGTTTCCTTGTTAGTTTTGCCCAAGTGCTCATAGCTGTCTAGAGTCCAGTCAGGAACTCCAGCCATATTTCCTAATACTCAACCTATCTGTTAACATTCCAGTGTTCATCCTGGAATTTCAGGCTGCCTTCCATCACAGGGCCTCTTGAGTTTTCTGTGTATTTGAATAACTGAGGAACCTTGTTAAAACACAGATTCTGATTCAGTTGATCTGAGGTGGGACCTGAGCTTCTGCATTTCTAATACCCTCCCAGGTGATGCCCATACAGCTGGTCTGTGGTCCACATTTTAAGTAGTGAGGATCCATACCAACCTACCAACCTCAGTGAACTCTCAGTGAACTCTCTGGGGGAGAGTGAGGAGCCTATGGAAGGAGGAGGGACTCAGTCTATAACACCTGCTCTGGCCATGGTGCACCATGGCCTGCTTCCCTCTCCGAGCCTGGCCCACTGCCCCACCTACAGTAGCTAGTCAATGTCATCAGGCCACCACCAGTAGCCCAATTGTTGAACATTGAATTGAGAGAGAGAGAGAGAGAGAGAGAGAGAGAGAGAGAGAGCTATTATTTCAGACCAGCAAGCTAAAAATCCAGGTAATTGTTGATATTAAAGTCTTGAGTCTGAAATCTGTAGGACAGGCTAGGATTTCTTGAGGCAGAATTACTTCTTCCCTGGGAAAGCTTAATTTTTGCTTTTAATGCCTTCTATTGATTGGATGAAGCTCACTTACATTCTAATCTAGAGGGTAATCTGTTTTATTTAAAGTCAACTCTTTGTAAGTGTTAATCACATCTGCAAAATGCTATCACAGCAACATCTAGACCAGTGTTTCTCAACCTTTTTCACCTCACAGCACATATAAACTAATTACTGCCCTGGCTGATTTGGCTCAGTGGACAGAGCATCAGCCTGCGGAGTCCCGGGTTCAAGTCTGGTCAGGGGCACATGCCCAGATTGTGGGCTCGATCCCCAGTAGGGGGCATGCAGGAGGCCGCCGGTCAATGGTTCTCTCTTATCATTTATGTTTCTATCTTTCTGTATCTCTCCCTTCCTCTCTGAGATCAATAAAAAGATATTAAAAATAAATAAATAAACTAATTACTAAAATTCTGCGGCACACCCAAAAATATTTTTTGTCAACCTGACAAAAAAAAAAAATTGGTATAATTTTGATTGATTCATACTGGATGGTTGTTTGTTACGTTGGCTGTTGTCATTTTTTAAACTTGACAATCTAAGGGAAAAGAGGTCAGTGCACCTGACTAAATAGGAAGGAATTGCATGTTTTAAAAATTCTTGGCCACAGCACATTGGTTGAAAATTGCTGATCTAGACTAGTGTTTGACTGAACAACTAACTGGGCACCATAGCCTCGCCAAGTGACACATAACATGAAGCATCATAAGAGCCAAAGGGCTTGGCCTGTTCCATGTCTTGAGATCTTCAGAGTGTGAATGAGTCTCTCAAACACACCTCCCTTCTGGGACAGAAACTCCATGGGCCCGACTCCCATCTTGGGGTTTGAAGAGTGGCATTACAATAGAGAATTGCCTGTGACAGTGGTTGTGCTCTGTTCTACCCAACTTGAGCCCAGTTGACCAACTTTTTGGCATTGGGGGCTAAATTTCTTATGAAAAACAAGAAAGTTACTCTAATTCAAACAGCAGTTGCCTTAGAGTGTCAAGTTCCGGGTTGGGTATTCAGACCCTATTTATGTGGGGGTCATACCACCAGCCTGTAGGCCGTGCATGATTCTTCCCAGGGGAATCTTGGACAGCTGCTAAGACCTCTGCTGTGGGTAGGCCAATTTTGGCCTCATAGGGGAGGTGAATAATTGCCCCATAGTCCTCAGGGAAAAATGCCCAATGAGCAAACATCACGCTGTGGGATCGTGGTAGCAGGCATGTTCAAGACTGCTACCCAATTTAACTTTGTACAGCTTTCCCAATACACCTTTCAGTTTGTGATTTTAGTTTATCATCAATATAATCTGGCAGATAGGCAGGGTAGAGATTGATAACCTCCATTATCTTTTCTTGATGGGATGAAATGGTGTAATTTCCTGGCCTAAGTGCCTTAGGCTAGATGGCAAAAGGGAAAATGCACTGCTATGGAATCCAGCAATATGAATTGAAATTCCTTCTCCACCCCTTACTCGCTGAGTGATCTTAGACAAGCAACCTGAGTTCTGTAAGCCTCGGGTTCCATATTTGCAATAATGAGCTTGCATGTTTGAAATGAGGATTATATGTACTAATGCAGCTCATCTAGTATGATGTATCTGCCATCTAGGAAATGCTTGAAAAATGGTGATGACTTTTTGGTATTACTGCAATAGACATGCCTTGGGGTGCTGCCCACCCACAGGCCCCAATATGGTGCTGCTTCCATCCACAGCCCTTAAGGAGGTGCCAGCTGAGGTGCCTGGGTTTGTACTGTGTGACATACTGGTCAGTCATACCTAATTGGGTAAAGGAAGGTTGTCTGACCCAAGGTGGGCTTGGGTTCCTCTGGGATTGGAATTGGAACATTGAGGAACTGAGCCACTGAGCTGCAGGGAACTGAGTTGAAAAGCCATGTAGTCTCATGGACTAAATCAACTAGGATGATTGCCATATACACTGAGGTACTTGCAGAGAAAGTCCTTTAACCAAGAGTAAGGAAGAAGTGAGCAGAGGCACAGGGAGAAGAGATGGGTCATGCAGCCCTTAAAAGAGAATCACAGTTCTTGGTTCTCATGAAGGCAGGGGAATTCTTTCTTTCCCTTGCATTTCATGGGACCTGTATCCTTATAATGAGTCACCTTCCTTTTTCCTGGGCTGGCTTGAGTCGGTATCTGTTCCCTGTAACGAGAAGATCAGTGAACCAAACAGATGAAGAAATGAGGCTTCTGAGATGTAGAATGAGTTGGTGAATCTAGACACCCAGTCCAGGGCTCATTTTATTGTTCTTTGTTGCCATATAATACTCCTTATCTCTCCTTGTCTAGAAAGTGCAGTTATTATAGCTATGATTCCCTTGTCTTGGCTGCTGAGAGTCTGTTGTGGAAGAGGTGTGGCTGTCAGGGCAGATGTGGTGCTAGTCCTGCCCTGAAATGTCTCCTTGGTGACTTCTGCTTCTCCTCTGTGTTCTATGTGGCTGCTCTCCTAGGCTCAGCTCAGAGCAATGACGGTGGTTTGGGTGTTTTCCTCCTTGAGCTGGGCACCAGCTGTTGGTGGCCTCCCTGTCTATGTTTTTCTGAAGGGGAGAAGTTATTGGGTTAGTGGAGGTGGATTCCAGGGAATCTGGTTCAACTTGACTCCCACTCAATGAAATCATCTGGCTTGGAAGGGCATCATGAGGGCTGGAGTGTTGAGGGAATCTGGATATCACCTCAGAGGTACTTGGTTCTCACATGGGCCAGAATGTTGAGCATCCCATGAGGTTGACTAGAACAATGCTTCCCAATTTTAGGATCATTGAAGGGCTGGCTACATTAGAATCACAAGGGTGCTTATTAACATACAAATCTCTGAATCTCTTTCTGATTTAGGTTGTCTGGGATGAGGCTTGGGAAGCTCTCATTTTAACAAATACCAAATGGTTCTGATCTTCAGCCATGATGGTGATGGAAACTGTCCTCAGGTAGATGGCCCAGTTGATGTTAGTCTAAAAATCTCTAAAATGGTCTTGCAGCAAACACCATGTACGAAAACTTCTGTAGTCTAATTCCCCGTTTCATGTTATGGTTAAATTATGTGCCCCTTCCCCTCCCCCGCCCCACCAATGCATGTTGAAGTCCTAACCCCCTAGTACAGTGGTTCTCAACCTTCCTAATGCTGCGACCCTTTATTACAGTTCCTCATGTTGTGGTGACCCCCAATTTCATTGTTACAAATTGAACATAATTAAAGCATAGTGATTAATCACAAAAACAATATGCAATGGTCTTAGGCGACCCCTGTGAAAGGGTTGTTCAACCCCCAAAAGCATCGCGACCCACAGGTTGAGAACTGCTGCCCTAGTACCTCAGAATATGACCTTATTTGGAAACTAGAGGCCTGATGCACAAAATTCTTGCAAGGGGCTTGGCCCTCGTAGGCATGATGGCTTGCCTCAGCCCTCCCAGCCTGGGCTTCATCCGGAAGGTCATCTAGAAGAACATCTGGAAGGATGTCCAACAGGTCATTCAGCTGTCTGGTCTAATTAGCATATTATGCTTTTATTATTATAGACTAGAGGTCCGGTGCACAAAAATTCGTGCACTCGGGGGGGAAGGGGGTGGTCCCTCAGCCCGGCCTATGCCCTCTCGCAGTCTGGGACCCCTCGGGAGATAACGCCCTGCTGGCTTAGGCCTGCTCCTGGGTGGCAGAGGGCAGGCCCAATCCCTAGGTGCAGCCCCTGGTCGGGCTCAGAGCAGGGCCAATTGGGGAGTTGGGGCGCCGCCCCCTGTCATGCACAGAGCAGGGCGGATCGGGAGGTTGTGATGCCATGCCTAGTCACGCTCAGGGTAGGGCCGATTGGGGGGTTGGGGCACCTCCCCCTGTCACACTCAAGGCAGGGTTGATGGGGAGGTTGCGGCACCACTCCCTGTCATGCACAGAGCAGGGCCCATCAGGGGGTTGGGGCTCCTTACCCTGCCACGCACAGAGCAGGGTCGATCAGGGGCTTGGGGAGCTCCCCCCTGTCACACACAGAGCAGGGCCCATCAGGGGGGTTGGGGAGCTTCCCCTGTCACGCACAGAGCAGGGCCCATCAGGGGGTTGAGGAGCTCCCCCCTGTCACTCACAGAGTAGGGCCGAAGGGGAGTTGGGGCACCGCCCCCTGTCACACACAGAGCAGGGTGGATCAGGGGGTTGGCGTGCCGCCACTGTCACACTCAGGGCAGGGCCGATGGGGAGGTATGGCTCTACCCTGTCACACACAGAGCAGGGCCCGTGGGGGAGGGGGGATTGGGGTGCCACACCCTGTCACACACAGAGCCGCAGGGCGATCAGGGGGTTGGGGAGCTCCCCCGTATCAGGCACAGAGCAGTGCTGATCAGAAGGTTGGGGCGCCTTCCCCTGTCACGAACAGAGCAGGGCAGATAGGAACGTTGTGGCCCCGCCCCCTGTCACACACAGAGCCGCAGGGTGATCAGGGGGTTTGGGCTCTGCCCCCTGTCACGCTGATCCCGGTGCCGGAAGGCCTCTCGGCTCTGCTGATCCCGGTGCTGGGAGGCATATTACCCTTTTACTATATAGGATAGAGGCCTGGTGCATGGGTGGGGCCGGCTGATTTGCCCTGAAGGGTGTCCTGGATCAGGGTGGGGGTCCCCACTGGGGTGCCTGGCCAGCCTGGGTGAGGGGATGATGGCTGTTTGCAGCTGGTCACACACCCTTCAGGGTGGGGGTCCCCACTGGGGTGCCTGGCCAGCCTGGATGAGGGGATGATGGCTGTTTGCAGCTGGTCACACACCCTTCAGGGTGGGGGTCCCCACTGGGGTGCCTGGCCAGTCTGGGTGAGGGGCTGAGGGCTGAAGCTCCCAACTGCTCCTTTTTTTCTTTCTTTTTTTTTTTTTTTATTCTGGGCCAGCTTTAGCTCTGGCTCCAGCTCTGAGGCCTCTGCTACTGCTGAAAGCAGGTATCTGGTTTGTTTGGGTTCTATAATCGAAACAATGTATAACTCCAGCTCTGAGATCCCGGCTCGCTGAAAGCAGGTTTCTGGGGTTTTGTTTTGCTTCTATATTTATTACAATGTTTCAAACTGCAGGCTCAGAGGCCGGCAAGGCAGGCGGGGAACGTTGGTTTCCTCAGTCACTGAAGCAAGCGAGCCTCATGTTAGTTTCAAGCTGCCTGGCTGCTGGCTGCCATCTTGGCTGGCAGTTAATTTGCATATCGCCCTGATTAGCCAATGAGAAGGGTAGTGGTCGTATGCTAATTACCATGTTTCTCTTTTATTAGATAGGATAGGGTAATTGCAGATGGAGTTAATTAGGATGGTTTCATACTGGATTAGGTGGGCCTTTAATCCAATATGACTGATCTTCTTATTAAAAGCGGAAATTTGAACACAGAGACAGACACATACAGGAGGAAGATGATGTGAAGACACGGGAGAACTGCATGTGAATTATGCTGTCACAAGGAACATCTGGGGCTACCAGAAGCTGGAAGAGGCAGAGCAAGATCCTTCCTCTACAGCAGTGGTTCTCAACCTTCCTAATGCCATGACCCTTTAATACAGTTCCTCATGTTGTGGTGACCCCCAACCATAAAATTATTTTCATTGCTACTTCATAACTGTAATTTTGCTACTGTTATGAATCATAACGTAAATACCTGATATGCAGGATGTATTTTCATTGTTACAAATTGAACATAATTAAAGCATAGTGATTAATCACAAAAACAATATGTAATTATATATGTGTTTTCCGATGGTCTTAGGCGACTCCTGTGAAAGGGTCGTTTGACCCCCAAAGGGTTGCGACCCACAGGTTGAGAACCGCTGCTCTACAGGTTTCAGAGGGAGCCAACACCTTGATTTCAGACTCTACCCACCAGAACTGGGTGACAATAGATTTCCTTGTTCTAAGCCTCCCAGTTTTGGGTACCTTATTATGACAGCCCTTGAAAATTAATACAGATGCTTTTAATTTGCTAGTTTTTAACATCAGCTACTCTCCACTTCATTCTTTCGAATTCTCTGTCTGCCTTCTTGGGTGTGAAATGAAGGTTCCACACGGCTGGCGTGTAGCCCCTGGGAATGGTCTTGTGGCTAGGGTGGGGTGCAAGTGCAATGTTTAGAATTCAGAAAATCTTCATGCTTGTGAGGAATGTGACAGTGCCCCCATGAAGTCAAAGAGAAGCCTTAATGTAGAAAAGGCAGGCTAATTATCCTTTTTTTAACCCTCTTGTGAATCTGACCAGACACTTTCAGTAGCCAAGCATCCATTAATGATGGTCAATTCTGTAAGTTTGAAGCTTGGGATTGTAGGAGGGAGAGAGGCCATTTATATCTGTGTCCAGATACATGTATTACACAGAGGTTAGAAGCAGGGCTCTGGAGCCAAAGTGCTTCTGTGTGGTTTTCGGTAAGTTGCATCATAGTCACCTGTAGGGCTGGTTGAAATTCACTGCTGACCCCGTCCGTGGCATTTCTGATTCAGTAGGTCTGGGGTGGAGCATAAGAAATGCTCATTTCTAACATGTTCCCTGGAATGCTGCTGGTCTGGGAACTGCCAAGCTAGTTTCTCTTAGCCTCTGCTTTCCTATTTGTCAAATGGGTTCACGTGTTCCTAAATTCCAATCCTCTTGTGAGGACTGAGTGAGGTGACAGACGTGAGGTGTTTAGCATGTTGCTATGTGTAGAGCTCAGTAAATTTTAAAGAGCATCACTGTTTTTAATGCAAATTGAAGCCCTCTTCTGTGGTCGGCTTGCTAAATCATCCTAAGCTGTTCAGAGTCAGGAAACACTCGCAGGTAATTCTGGATGGGATGCAGAGAAATGCCACCTCCTGTTGGAGTTTTCAGAAAGGTAAATTACCCTCCTGAAACTAAGGGGCCCCGATTGCTATGCTGAGGCTGCATCTCCTAAATGTGCCAGCAGTTGGGCCCTAGATGAGGCCATTGGTAGAGGTGGGATTAGGAGAGGAGAGGGGTAGAGTCTCACCCGCAGGCTCATCAAGCAGAGAGCCCTGGTTGTCATCCTTAGGAGTTTGCGGGCATCCCATTGCCCAAGCCTGTAGCTGGCAGCCTCTGCTACTCTGCGCAGGGCCCTGCCTGTCCTTTCAGAAAACATTCCCCAGTCGGTGCCCTTTCCCACACTCCCAGCTGAAGACAGCAATTGTCTGGGTGTTCAAGTGTTAAGTGTTGGGGCCTTTCAGAAGCCACTGTATATGTTTGCCCCGTGTCTCCTCCCGTCTGGGCTGAGCACAGAAAAACAGACTGTTCATGGGTTGGCCATCCTAACTCAATATGACATCCTGGCACTGAGTCTTCTCATTAGCTTGGTTCTTGGGATTCCAGCTTTGGAAGCAAGGCAGTTTATGTCGATAAAAAATGCTTTGTCTCTGGGATTCTAGCCCCACCAGAGGACTGGAGGCTCTGGTTGGGAGCTGCTGGCTTGTTGCTAAGGTGCTTGGAGCTTATCCAAGTTCACATTTTCCAGGAAGGTGGAGAATAGTTAATGATTACAAAGCTCTGGAAATGTATATGCTGGTTTCATTCCAACACCACTTAAAAACACTTGATTACCAAGAGGGGGAGATTTCTGGTTTTGTTTGTTTTTTTCTGTGGAGGTTGAACTTTGAGAGTAAAATTGGAGTCATTTTTTCATATGTGTATTGGTGAAAGCTCCCCCTTCAATGTAGTGAGCTCTTCTTGAGCACCTACTATGTGCTAAGTAGCAATGTGAGGGACAGTAAGCAAAAGATAGCACTCTTCCAGTTTAGTTGGAGAGAGATGCATCAGGTGAAGAGGTTATGGTGTAGAGATACAGAGAAAGGCAGCTGACATTGGAGAGAGAAGAGGTAAAGACATCTCACTTTCTGTTTTCATGTTTTAAAGGAATTTTTTTTTTTTTTTGCCACAAACATAAATCTTTCCCCTGAATATACCTGCCTTCTCCTGCTATAGGGACTACTAGTATCTCTTTGAAGCCAAATTCTCTCTGAGTTATCTGCCCTCTCCACACTGCTCCCTCTCCCCCAAATCCTAGTGTGGCTGCGCATGTAGACTCACCATATAAGTAAATAAGCGAATTCATTTGCCTGCTTATTTGTGGGTTTTTCCTATCCTGTATTTTCACTTGGACAGGTTTCAGCTGAATATTTGTTCATTGTCTTTCCCACTAGTGTATATAATTCCAGCGGGTAGGAACCTTCTCAGACTAGTCTGTCTTGGCAGCCATTTGAAAAGGCCAAAGTGAAATCATGGGCAATTATATACCATATTATTTACTAAATCCAAGTATACCAGGTCTTAGGTATACACTTTGAAGCTAAACATTTTATTTACTCCAAATAAAAGCAAGGCCGCTTTTATAGTTCCACTCTGTGTGAAGTCCACTCGTAACTTACCACCCCTCTTATTTTATGGGATAATGTTGGTTAGAAATAATAAAAAAAAAATAACAAGCAGGCTTAACAAAGCTAAACATAGTCTTTATCATAAAACCCAACAATCATGCTCCTAGGTATTTACCTAAGTGAGTTGAAAACTTATGTCCCTATAAAAACCTGCACACAAATGTTTATAACAGCTTTATTAATTATTGACAAAAATTGGAATCAACTAAGATGTCCTTCAATAGGTAAATGGATAAACAAAGAGTGGTGCATCCACACAATGGGAAATCATTCAGGGTTAAAAGAAATGCACTATCAAACCACAAAAAGATATGGAGGAACCTTAAATGCATATTGCTAAGTGAAAGAAGCTAGTATGAAAAATTTACCCATATATGGAAAAGGCAAAACTATAGAGATGGTAAACAAAACTCAATAACCAATGGCTGCCAGGAATTAGGGGGAGGGAGGGATGAAAAGGAGAAGCAAGGGAGATTTTTAGAACAGTAAAACTATTCTGTATGATACTATAATAGTGGACACATTACATTATGCGTCTATCAAAACCCATAGAACTGTACAACACGAAGAGTGAACCTATTGTAAAATATGGACTTTAATTAACAATCATGCATCAATATTGTGTGACCAATTGTAACAAATGTACCACACCAATGCAAGATGTTAATAATAGGGAAAACTGTATGTGGTGGGGGAAGGGAGGGAGTGTATGGGAACCATGCACCTTCTGTTCAATTTTTCTATAAACCTGAAGTTGCTTTAAGAATTAGTCTATTAATTTAAAAAAACTTGCTTAATCAAATAATTTATGCCTTACTCATTTTTTTTTATTTTTAGCAAATACTTATTGAGCTCTTAGCATGTATGTGTCAGTCATGTTGATCATCACACTGGCCATACATGTGAAGTCAACTAGTGACAGTTGTTAGAGAGGGAGATCCAATGATGTTATTTAAAGAAACTCAGGCCCGGCGGGTGTGGCTCAGTGGTTGAGCATCAACCTATGAACCAGGAGATCAAGGTTTGATTCCAGGTCAGGGCACATTCCTGGGTTGTGGGATCAATCCCCAGTAGGGGGCATGTAGGAGGCAGCCAATCAATGATTCTTTCTCATCATTGATGTTTCTATCTCTTTATCCCTCTCTTTTCCTCTCACTCTAAAACAGCAATAAAAAGAAAAAGAAAAGAAACTCAGTTCTTTAAGACTAGAACAACTAATGGCAATTGCCAATGGAACACTGAAGGGTGTTATGAAAGAGGTCCCAAATATTGAGGCTGAAATCAAAGACCATGAGTCCTTTCTATAATCCATACCCCAAAGGATAATAATATCCAGAATTCAGGAACTTTTGCATGTGAAAGTGTAAATGAAGAACCCCTCTACTAATGTTAAATCTCATTTATTATTATTATTGTTATTACTATTACTGCTATTACAGCAATAATTATATTCAGGAAGCCATTATGAAGCAGAACTCAGGCTTAAGAAATAATGCATTCATTCATTATTCTAAATAAAAGTAAAATAGCTTGAGTACCTTTCACCCACTCCTCAGGTAGAAGAGAATGTCAATATTAGTCATTAGTGGGGCTACCCCTGTCCCTTCTATTGTATTATACAAGAGTTCTGGTTCTGGGAAAATGAGGGAGGACCATAAGTTACTGGGCTGTAACTCATGGTAGCTCCATTGCTATATTACTCCTTTTGCTTCCCTATGCTGGTGTCTGGTTCTGTGATTTTCTGCCATCTTCTCAAGACTGCTTCTTGGAAGGGACTTCTGGCTGTCCTGGCCTTGCTCTGCATTGCAAACCTTAAGCCTTCTGACCACAGCTCAAAGCCAGTCTCCAGAGGCATCTGGCAATCACCTCCCATCCAAGGTCAAGCCTCTCTGGGACTCTATATGGGAGCAGGGTACATGTCCCTGCCTCTCAGATACTCCCCACCCCCATGTCCATTGTTCTCTCCCTCTAGGAATTCTACTTGCCTTTTCTTTAAGAGTCTGCCATGAGCATTTGAGATCTTGCTCCCGAACATATGTTGTTAACTAGGCTCAGATAAACTTAAAAAAAAAATAGTCTACCAACATCTCATATCAACCTCATCTATATCTTAATAGAGCTGGGCTTTATAAAACAAAGGTCCCTAAACTCTCCCTTGATGCAAGAGAAGTCAGATCTCCTGAGTAAAAGGATAAGGGTGAGTGGGTGGGTGCGGAGGAGCAATAGGGAAAAAATGCTTTTCTTTCTTGAAGAGCCTTCATCAGACATTTCCCCGTGGGGCTATCCTGCCACACTATAATTGCTGGTGGTAAGGAATTTAGCCATCTATTTGAAAAACAAAACCACTTTTCATGAACCAAATATCAATTTGTGTCAGACCTCGGGCTCTGAGCCCGGGGCCTTCAGAAGATGCCTCACCACACCAGACATCTACAGACAGTGGCATCTCATCGAGCTGGGATAATTCCAAAGTCTGCACAAAAGGTTATAAGCTTATATGGTCAAAATTCCCCATGGTTCTGCACCAGGGAAGTATCCCTTCGCAGAATTTTCACTTAGTCCATCACAGAGATCTTATCTTCTAGTATTTGGACATACCATTCTTTCTTTGGACAAACACCAATTCATTTAGATATTTAAAATACTTAGCTTTAAACACACCAGTCACCTTTAGTGTCATGTGATGCTCTTGCTGAGAGCTCTGAGGGGATCTAGTCTCCTGAGGGACAGCTGATCTCCACCTCACATCCAGGGGTATATGCTCCTGGAGTGCAATGACAGGAGGTGTCAAAGGCACCCCTTTAATGGTTCTCTCCCTTCTTCCCTCTCTCTCTGTCTCCATCTCCCCTCTCCCAAGTGCATTTAGTTGGCTTGGAGTACGAAGGGGCTCCGTGCTATGAAAATACTAGTAGCTGCTTGCTCTGTGCCAGGCCCTGGTGTGTCAGACAAGCCGCACTATCCGTCTGCTTCCTGATCTCTCTGACCTTCCTAGTGGTACTTCTTTGTAGGCTGCCATCTTGGATTGTCCCTTGGTGGCTCTTGCAGATTTTTAAAAATTATTACATATTTATTTTTAATGGATTTTTAAAGAGAGAGAAGAGGAAGAGAGAGGGAGAGAGAAAGAAATATCAACGTGAGAGTGAAACATCCATCAGCTGCCTCCTGCATGACCCCTACTAGGGATTGAGCCCACAACCCAGGCAGGTGCCCTGACCAGGAATCAAATCGGCAACCTTTCGGTGCATGGGACGATGCCCAACCAACTGAGCAACACTGGCCAGGGATGATTTTTGATTCCTAAACTTGACTCTATATCTTTCATTCAATCTAGATTGGGTTTCATGATCAGTTATGCCTTTAGGTAACCTGACTTTGGCCCGGACCCTATTTGGGGCCAGGCTGTTTCCGGGATGGTGATGATTACTGGAAGGACCCCAGCTCTGCAGTGATATTATAGGAGATCTGTCTGTCCCAATCTCCTGGGCCTATTCTCACCAGCCCTTTCAGAGGCTGAAACTCTTACATATATTTCCGAAAAGTTCCGGCCTCAGGATGAGCCCTTCTCTGCTGAGCACAATTTCTGAGGTCCTTCCTAAGTGATCTTCCTGGAACTATAAGTAGTTCACCGAATAGTGTGATGATTATTGCTTCTTCTAAGCTGGGCCCAGTCGGGGAAAAAGACTTTGCACCAAGACAGACAGAGTTAGATTATTGGCTCTGTCTCCAACTGTATGAGTCAGCATCTCTTAAGACTCACTGTAAAAATGGAATTGCTTACCTACTTTGTAGCTATGAAGTTGCATTATCTTTCTTGGAGGTTATTGTGAGGAACAGTTGTACAAAAATGTGTTGCAATGGGGCTAGGGTTGGGCTGGGTGCATTGTAGGAAGCTTCCACTTAGAATGCTTGAATCAATTTTTTCTCTTCCTTTGAAGGTCTAGTCTGTTTTGTTTTTAAATATATTTTTATTGATTTAAGAGAGGAAGGGAAGAGAGATAGAAACATCAATGATGAGAGAGAATCATTGATCGGCAGCATGCCCCCTACTGGGGATCGAGCCCGCAACCTGGGCATATGCCCTTGACCATAATCGAACCCGGGACACTTCAGTCTGCAGGCCGACGCTCTATCTACTGAGCCAAACCAGCTGGGGCAGTCCTGTTTTGCTTTAGACTGAGGTAAGGCACACGCCTGGGCTGAGGGTCCCACTCTGACACCCACACGAGACTTGGGTGAATCTTTAGTCTCTCTCAGCTGCAGTTTTCTCACCTATAACGTGAGGATAAATAGTACCCACCCCTTCAGATTACTGGGAGAATGAGAAGTGCAGGATGTAAGGTGGTCAGTGCAGTGCCTGGCTCAAATTTCATCGCTTGATATTGAGTCTACACTTCTGTCCTCAGATCATAAATCCTTCGTGGGCAGGCACCCATCAGAGTCACACCCAGCCCAGTGCTGGCATGAGAGGCCTCAGCAACTGGTGATGGAAAAAACAAATACTTCGTTCCCTGGTTCTCAGGAGACCTGGTTGGAAGGCAGTAACATTAGGGTTCCATAGAAATTTAAAAGATAAACAACCCCAAAATAGGTTCCTACGGCATTAAATAGGGCAACTTTCAAATGGGTCGTGATGGAAAAAACAAAAATCGTCACTGTGTTATATAAAGGCAGGCTCACAGGACTTGGCTCACATAAGAAAAGTGCTGGAAAATTGGACCAGGGGTTTCAAACTGAAGGCTAATACACTTGTAGTAGAAATATTACACATGATTTGCTAAACTTTTTTTTTTCTTAACGAGAGAGAGAGAGAAAGAGAGAGAGAGAGAGAGAGAGTTTTAAATAAAAACACTGTGCTCAGAGCATCCCTGTAAATGTCTCTCTGGGACTCGTTTTCTCTTTTCAATGACTGAGAGCTGGATTAGGTCTGCGGGGTCTCACAGGCTTTGATAAGACATTTGGATTTCTCCCTAAATACAGGGAGAAGCCACTGGTGTTTTAAGTAGGAGTAGGCCATGATCTCATTTATATTTTTTAAAGCCCAGACGTTTTCTCACTTTCCCCCTGCTACCCTCTGGCCATTCTCCATCCTGCCTTTTGTGCTTTATCTCCTGTCCATTTCTCTTTTTACAGAACTGCCCCAGCTCCAGCCCACAGCAATTGCTCCTTCCTCTGAGCTCACCGCATTTGAGCTCACCGCATTTGCTGGGCTCTTAATCACACTCTGCCCCATGACACGGCATACTATTATTATCTGCTGCATATGTTAGTCAATTAATGAATTAATTCAACAAGCATGTATTGAACAGCTGCTACTGTCAGGCTCCGTGCTAAGTGCTGGGAACACAGAGGTAACTGGGACAGGTTCTCTGTTTCCAAGTAGCCTGGAGTTTGGGGGTGGGGTAGGGACAGCTATATAAACAAATCCCTGGAGGCTGTGATAAGCCCAGCGATAAGCATGGCCAGGTTTTATAGGACCCAAGATAAGGGGTCCCTGACCAGTGTGGGAGGGGAGTCTATGCAGGATGGGGAGGGTTAGGAGACACTCCCAGGCTAACTGGGAGTGAGGGAGAAGGGATGGGGTGCAGAGCAGTCAGGGTAAACAAAGGCACGGGAGGCAGAAACTGGTGAGTCATTGCAAGCAGTTCACACTTGATTGAAGCATTTAGTGGAAGGCTGAGAAGAGTGGGAGATGAGGCTGGGAAAACAGAGCAAAACGCAACACAAACTGACAACATAACACCCAGGACGCCTGTCTTCTGCTGCCAGGAATTCTTGGAGCTGAAAAGCCTCAGAGCTCTAGGAGGCTAGCGGTGGTCCCTGTTTGTTTCGTCACTGAAATGCCACGCTGGGGATACCACAGTGAGCACAACTCACAAGGTCCTGGGCCTCAAGGAGCCGGTGGGAGACTGGCTGGCAGCCAGGTCAGTAATACAGTGTGATAAGTACTAGATGCTGCAGGAGCCCCTAGGAAAGAGCCCTGACCCAGCCTCAGGGCCCAGGGAAGGCTTCCTGGAGGTGGTGTCCTTGGTCAGCTCTCCTGACAGCGGGGCCTCATGGGGTTGAAGAGGTACAGAGTGCGATAGTTGTGTGCAGAGAGAGCTCATCCTGGCCCACCTAGCCCCTGAATACCCCAGCCTTCTAGGCCCAAGAAATCAAGCTATGGGCCCGAACTGGAGCGAGGGCATGGCAAGTCGGCTGAAGAAAGTCCTGCAGAGAAATGCTGGCTGTTCTGTGGTCTTTCCAGCCATCTCCTGAAACATGGGCCTGTTTTGCAAGCACAGAAAACTAGGCCAACTATGTGAGGTTTGGCCCTGGCTCAGCCGACCGAGCTCCCTAAGCAAATAGTACGAGATTCCCTTTTCCCCCTCCACCCCCCCCCCCTTTTTTTTTCCTAAACTAAAGCCTCTCTGGGTGCATAATTTATAGAATTCCAGCGAACTGCAGTTTGGCTTTCTTCCCAAGAAGACAAACATCTCCTCAGATTTTCCACACATCCACCCCTTCTCCTGGCCGTATGCCAAGACTTCCCAGCAAGGCTGCGGCAGGGCTGCCGCTGCTCTGGGGGAAGGAAGGGAGGCACCATCACAGCATTAATCTCCCACGTTCACCTCCATTCCCTCCAGCCACAGGGGCGGCATGGGCAGCAAGTTCAGGGCTAGCAGCAGCAGCGGCACAGGTGGGCGTTCCATACGGCAGTGAAAGGGTGAAATAGATGTGTGATGGGACCGTGGGCAGGAAACTGCAGACAGCAACGCTGCTGGGACCTACACTGGGAGCAGAAGACCCTGGAGTCACTTATCAATGTTTACAAAGCACTTCCTCCTCTAGTTTGAGTCTCTTAACAGCCACGTGATCAGGGTAGGACACATAATTATTATTTCCATGTAACTGATGCCTTGTTATGAGAATGGAGGGGTTGGAGGGAGAAGGGGGTCCTAATATAAGGTGACAGGAGAAGATTTGACTTTGGGTGGTGGGCACAGGATGCAATATACAGATCTTATAACATAGAAACCCACACCTGAAACCTATATGTTCATGTAGACCAATGTCATCCCAAACAATTTATATATATATATATTTATTTATTTAAAGAGAGAGAGAATGGAATAGACAACCTGAAATTAGCTTGACCCAAGTTAGAATTCCACCTCTGCCATTGAGTGGCCTTGGATAAGTTGCAAAATCTCTTGCAGCCTTGTTCGTCTGGTAGGGATAATGGTAGTGCTTTCCCCAAGGAGTTGTGATGGTTAAATGGGATCCTGTACTCGAGGAGCCCCACCACACCCGGCCCCAGCAGATGCCCGCTTGTTTATGACGGCTGGGCTGGAGAGGTTCCTTGACTCCTGTGGGTGCTGCGGGGGCTGCTACTCAGGTGTTTTGACCCCCGGCAGGGCCCTTGATGTTGCCCCAGTCACATGAGTGCTCACCAGGCTGGCCCATCCCCCAGCAGAGGCCGAAAGCTCTGTGAGGTTCCAGGGTTAGAGATTTCGGCTGATAGCTGAGTAGCCCCTAAGACCAGAGGGCCAGTCCAAATGCCTGACATGCTCTGTGGGAGCAAACAGCCCTAGAAACTGCGTGGCTGGTGAAACTTAAGCTGCAAAACATGAGCCTCAGTTTACAGTCGCCTGTTTCCTCTTATAGTCAAGGGCAGGCATCCGAATCCTCCCTTCATTCATCACTGTCATGGGGCTCAGAAAGGTCAGCTCGCATTCATCTTCGTTGCCTCCAGCCCCTGGCTCTCAGCAGTGATGCAGACTGAGCGGTGCTAGGCCTTGCGGGGAGCTGTCAGTGGCTGGGGGTCAGTGTCATCACAGCATATGTACAATCTGCATTTCCTCCTCTGGGCCAGCTCAGTGGCTCCTGTTTCCTGGCCTAGATTCCAAGGGAAAGTCTACAACTTTTACAATGATCCTCTCTGCCTGGTCTCCTCTTCCCAAGGGCTGGCTGCATCTCCTTAGTCAATGCTCAGCCTAAATGTGGCTTCCTCAAGGGCCTGTCTGGCCATCCCATCAAAAGTGACTCCCCTGCCCCACCCAAGGCACTGACTAGCTCATCATCCTTCTTTGTTTAGTTCTTGGTACTCCTCACTATCAGAAGTGTTTTCTTTGTTTATTGTCTTTGTGATGGGAATGTAAGCTCCGTGAGAGCAGGACCTAGGCTGTGTTGGTCATCACTGTATCCCCACTGCCTGGCATAAAGTAGGAGCTTAATAGTTACTTGTTTAATGAGTAAATGAAGCAAACTTAAGATCATGGAGTCCGATGTCTTCATTTTACGAAAGAGAAAACTGAGGCCCAGAAGGGTTAAGGTGCCCAGTGTCAGTTTGCTTGTGCCAGCCACCCCGCTGCCACCAGCTCTTTCCCTACTCGCTTCTTCCTCAGTTCTCCAGGGTCTCTGGAACCAACAGATGGTAATGGTCTGCCTTTCTATTTGGGAAGAATTATTTCCTGTTCTGAACAGTTACAGCGCCAAAAATATCCAGTGTGCACCCTAATAAGCTAAAAGGCAGTTTGCTCACTTGGGCTGAAAATGGAAAACATACAGATGCTCATATAAACACCCTGAAAAAAGTTAAAATGGGCTGACACGTGGGTAAGGAATGAATATATACAATGATGTCATCCTGTTGGTCTCAGCTAGGCAGGGAAACACATGAGGTCATAGCTATTAACGTCAGAGGAGACACTTCCCCCTTTATTATTATTACTAGAGGCCCAATGCACGAAATTAGTGCAAGAGTAGGCCTTCCCTCCCCCGGCTGCTGGCACCCAGGACCCGGGCTTCCCTCACAGCCCCAGCTTTGTCCGGAAGGTCGTCTGCAAGGATGTCTGGTCGAATTATCATATTGCACTTTTATTGTTATAGACCAGAGGCCTGATACACGAAAATTCGTGCAAGGGGCTCGGCCCCCACTGCCACTGCTCTGCCTCGGTCCCCGCCACCCCGTGGCTGCCTCTGCCTCGGCTCCCGCTGCCACAGCTTTGTCCAGAAGGTCGTCCGGAAGGATGTTTGGTCTAATTAGCATATTATGCTTTTATTATAGATTTGTGTTAATCCTCATCTGAGGATTTTTTTTTTCATTGCTTTTCAGAGAGAGTGGAAGGGTGGGAGGGGGAGAGAAAGAGAAAGAGAGAAGCATCGACTGGTTGCCTCCTGCACATGCCGTGACCAAGTGTGGAGAGTGAACCGGAACCCAGGTACATGCCCTTGACTGGGAATCAAACACATGACCCTTCAGTGTGTGGGGTGCTGCTCTAACCATTTAGCAACACTGGCCAGGGTGACATTTTCCCCTTTTGATTCTGGAGGAAGAATAAATGGTTCATGAAGAGTCACCATGGGGCAGTGGGCTGGACATTTTTCTTATAGAGCAAGGTGAGGATCAACTCTGAAGAGGCATGTAAAGGGTCCAGCACAACACCTGCTTGGTCAGGGGCAGCTCTGTTATCATCCCTAACAGCGGATTATTCTAGCCGAGGACTTGCTTGCTCCCATGTTTCACTGACTCCCACTGGTCTCTCATATTTATCCCAGGGGAGATGACAGGAGATGACTCATACCAAGCACCAAAATGAGCCAGTGTGCTAACTCTGGGAAAAGGTTAGGTAGAATGGTAAGAAGCTAATAATAATTATAGCAGCCGCTATTTCGTTTATGTTACCCTCTACATCCCAAGCAATGTACCAAGGACTTAGGTGTATTGCTTTATTCAGTTGTATAAGGTTGGAACTTATTCTGTCCTGCTTAGCGCATAAAGAAACAACCACTCAGTCCTCTGAGGAAGGAACTGTTTTTACTTCAAATTTTACAAATAGAAAGAAAAAGAAACTTGGAGAGGGCACGTGGCTTGCCCAAGGTTGCTCAGCTGGTACAGGGCACAGCCAGAATTCCAGCTGTGGCCCAGGGTCTGATTGCAAAAGTGACAGAAAGTGCACAGAACAATACAGTGATATAGGAGGCTGGAAGTGATGGTTAAATTAGAGGTGATAGGGTTTTGGTGACTGGCAGTTGCCCATTTTGTCTCTGGTCCCTTGCTTTTGATAATTGACTATAACACATATCTACTAAGAATCCACAGGGTGCCTTGTTATTATGTAAATTAAAGGGGGTGGGTTTTAAGACACCCGGAGCAGCATAAATCACTGTCATAACCATGATAATCCAATGAGGTAAAGTTCTATCCACCAGACATTCCGTGCCCTCAGCACACTGCCTTGCACCTGAAAGACAGGATTACGTTTTATTTATCTTTGATTAAATGAAAAAGTGTCTGTGAAAGCCCCTGGCTCAGACCTTGCCCAGTGCCTGGCACAAAGTAGACATTTGATTGTAAGATACTCCTTTCTTACCGTTATTTCCCTAATGCCTATCACAGTGCTTGGCACATAGGAGGTGCTTAACACATATTAGTTGTTTGTTATTTTTTGACTAGTAGGCACCTATTACTTAGTAAAAACTAGTATTTATTGAGGCTTCAAGCTAAGCATTTCCAGGCACCATCACTTCTGGCCCTTACACTCATCTAGTGAGGCAAATGTAGTCAACACTTCCATTGAACAGAGGGATTTCCTTTAACAAAAGAGAAAACAGGCCTCCAGATGTTAGTTTGTCCAAGGACACGGACTATCAAGCTTGTAAGTGGCAGACCCAGAGTTTGAATGAATGGGTTCCCAGAAGTGACCAAGGAGGCTGAATGTCTGTCACTCTCTAAGTGATCTGTGTGCCATAGCTTGGAACTTGACATTTTAAAGAAAATTTTTTTCAAAAAATCCATACCATCTTTGCTTTCTGTTATGCCCATGGTTAATTCTACCTAAATTAGTGTTTTAAACCATTGACCAGTTTCATAACTTACCTCACCCTCTCCCCCAATCTCCATGTTAACTGATGCTTCAGAAAGATGCATCCTACTTGTTTTGTGACTTCTGATTCTTCTGGCAGACTAGAATGTGTCTATGTGGGTACACAGGTTCCAGGTTGAACAGAAAGTGGGAAGAATCTTGTAAACTTCCTGGGAGAAGTGAGTTGTGAAACAGAATTTAACTTACTGGCAGAGGAAAATCTGGAGCCTAGATTTTATATAGCTCTTCCTCCATCCATCCCCTGCCCCCTGTCCCTAAATCCTTCCTCACTTTATCCATTAGGAGAGTGGAGCAGAGGCCCAATGCAGAATTCAGAATATATAAGAGGTCCTAAGTAGCAAATGAATGAATGAATGAATGAATGAATGAATGAGGATCAGTGATAGGCATCAGCATCCCCTTGGAAAAGCCAATGACCTGAGAGGCACCACAGTCTTACCACCTCTTTTCTAGACCTTCTTAGGCTCTTATTGATGCCTAAATGTCAGTCAGCATCTTCTGCCACTATACCACTGGATGCTCATAATCAATTGGAAAGATAACGTGGAGGATCCTGGAGGTCTTCTAGTCCATTCTTCCTATTTGAAAGATAAGGAAATTCAGGCACAGAAATGGAAAATGAATGACCCAAGGTTGCATGATTTGGTGGAATTATTCATTGCTTACCCAACAGCCATTTCCTGTTCCTGTTCCTTTCTAGCAGAACCTCAATTTTATATGATATTGGACAGTAACAGTTTCAGGAAAAATATTACCTACCCTTCTCTGTCCCTGGAGAATGAATCTTGATTAGTTTGAGCCAATTGTACTAATTCTACCTTCTTTATCTCAGTAACTGGTTTGGGGATGAGTGTGTGATAATGTGATACAGTTCTAACCAATGGAACACAAAGGGAAGCCTGTTGACAGGGGCTTTTGGAAAAATTTTCTTCCATCTGAAAGAGCAATGAGGGTAAAGACTACAGTCTTAGTCTCAAAGGCTTTGGAGTTTATTGGATGAGGACAGGATGCTTGGAGTAATTGCAACCAAGAGGGATTATATGGAGGACACATGCCAGCTCACTGTGGATGGCAAAGTGGAATGATGTAAAGAGCCTGAGCTTGCCTAGCTGGTTTTGCTCAGTGGGTAGAGTGTTGGCCTGCAGACTGAAGGGTCCCAGGTTCTATTTCAGTCAAAGGCATGTACCTTGGTTGCGGGCACATCCCCAGTGGGGAATGTGCAGAAGGCAGCTGATTGATGTTTCTCTCTCATTGATGTTTCTAACTCTCTATTCCTCTCCCTTCCTCTCTGTAAAAAAATTCAACAAAATATATTTTTAAAAAAGAAAAAAAAAAAAGAGCCCGAGCTTGTGATGGTGTCTCTGAGCCACTGGATTAACTAGCCTAAAACTGCTCTGCCTCTGGACTTCTTGTTAAGTAAGATAAAACAGTGTCCTTATTGTTTACTTGGACTTTCTGTTATCTGTTGCCCACAGTATCCTTATTATTACACTAGAGGCCCAGTGCATGAAATTCGTGCACTGTGTGTGTGTGTGTGTGTGTGTGTGTGTGTGTGTGTGTGTCCCTCAGCCCAGTCTGCACCCTCTCCAATCTGGGACCCCTTGGGGGATCCCCTGACTCGTGCGGGATCGGGCCTAAACTGGCAGTCAGACATCCTTCTCATAATCCGGGACTGCTGGCTCCCAACCGCTCGCCTGCCTGCCTGCCTGATTGCCCCTAAGTGCTTCTGCCTGCCAGCCTGATCACCCCCTAACCACTTATCAGCCAGCCTGATCGATGCCTAACTGCTCCCCTGCCAGCCCGATTGCCCCTAACTGCCCTCTCCTGATGGCCTGGTTATCCCAAACTGCCTTCCCCTGCAGGCCTGGTCCCCCCCAACTGCCCTCCCCTGCCGGCCATCTTGTGGTGGCCATCTTGCGATGACATGGGCGCAGCCATCTTGTGACCACATGGGCATGGCTATCTTGTGACCACATGGGGGTGGCCATCTTGTGACCACATGGGCATGGCCATCTTGTGACCACATGGGCATGGCTATCTTGTGTGAGGGTGTGACGGTCAATTTGCATATTACCTATTTATTATATAGTATATGGCCAGGTAGGATTAGATTTGCTATCTGGTGTTTAGGTGGCCCCTTGGAGTGGCTGGAGTGATCTCTGTGACTACCAGGAGGTAATGAGGGAGTAAAGAAAGTATTTGGGGTTGTCTACTGAGTAGCAGCTAGATTGTGCCTCTGCATAAAATGGGGTGGGGGTCAGGGGACAACCAGGAAGATCTCTCAGGTAGGCCTGTGATTTGGACTTGCATCTTGGAATCAGAAAGATCAGGTTTGGCTTCATGAGACAGGAAATGCAAAATAATGGTTTTCACTCCAAGGTCTTATTCTTTCACATAATACTTGTTGTGGCAGTTCTAGGAAGTCATCAGGGACTCAGACTCCTGGCACATCTCTGATCCATCATTTCTAGAGTGTAACTTTTACTCTCCTGTCCAAGATGGATGCTAGAGATCCATATCACACTATGTCCCAGACAGCCAACTATAAAGCAGGACGAAGTGTTACCCTTCATCCTTTAAAGAACGAAATAGGATTTATTGTTCTTTGTACTGCTTCTCTTTTCCCTCTTTTCTTCCTCTCTCTTCCCAAATACCAGCATAGAGGCTCAAAGTAGGCTTTAGAGCCTACTATATTTCAAATTTAGTGATATATTAGTGCTCAATACATGTGTGTTTCTGATGATGATGAGAACTTTGCTTTCCAGCTTCTAGGACAGGGGTCATGACCCCCAATGCCCTAGAGGCCCATCTAGGAAGTGATGAAATGGATAGAGTACTTTTGTGTAAGGAAAACAAGTGGTGACAATTGTCATAAACTGAAGAATACAACCTCCTTGAAAGAAGGCATTGTTATTCAGCTCCAGCAAATTGTTAGTAGGTGGGATTGCAAGTTTCATGTTACTAACTCTCCATTATTCAATAGAATTAGACAAATCTGTATTTTATTCTTAAAATATTACATCAATATTGTGTGTTTGTTGGGTTGGGAGCACTTGGGGTCAACTTTTGTTTGTAATTAATTTGGTAGAATCTGGAATATAATGAGAACTTAATGTTTGTTGAATGAAGAGTTAAAAGATTTTCCAATTACTTCCTCCCTGAAGACTGAATGAAACATCTAGAACAACTGGTGTATGTTAATTTTTCCAGTTTTATTTCTCTCTCTCAAAGTGGAGTTTAAGCAACTTGAAGGCAGAGATTGTGTTATCCATCTTATCGGCATCTTCCTTTTTAAGGAGACTTTCCCATGATGCTTCCACTTACATCTTAGTGGATAGAACATATTTACATTTCTGGGAAGCCAAGAAATTAAGTCTTTTAGTTGAATGGTATTGCTTTGCAAAAAATTGAAGTTCTTTTACTCATGAAAAAGGGGATAAAGATATTTGAAAGTGGTTAGCAGTGTCTTCTACATGACCCTGAAGAGAAAATTAAGGACACTACAATTGGCAGTCACTGAATTCCATGCTATAGTAAATAACATGTATTATAGAATGTCAGAGCTAGAAGTGGTCATAAAGGCTTCCAGTCCGGCTCACTCATTTTTAAAGTAGGGCATTTGAGTCCAGAGTAGCAAAGGGACTTATTCAGGGTCATAGGTTCAAGTCTTTCTAATTCACTCTTTAAAAAAAAAAAAAAATATATATATATATATATATATATACATATATATATATATATATATATATCCTATCTAATAAAAGAGAAACATGGTAATTGGCATACAACCGATACCCTTTTCATTGGCTAATCAGCGAGATATGCAAATTAACTGTCAGCCAAGATGGCGGCCGGCAGCCAGGCAGCTTGAAACTAACATGAGGCTTGGTTGCCTCAGTGACGGAGGAAACCAACGTTCCCCGCCTGCAGCTGCCTCTGAGCGGGCAGTTTAAGAAACTCTGTAACAAATACGCCCAACTTCAGCCAGCAGATTGGCAACATTGTAAGCAAAGGCCAGAAACCTACTTTCAGCCGGAGGCCTAAGAGCTGGAGCCAAGCCTCAAGCTAAAGCTGGCCCAGAATTAAAAAAAAAAAAAAAAAAAAAAGGAAAAAAGGAGCGTTTGGGAGTTCAGTCACCCCCAGCCTGAAAACAGCCCTCAGCCCCTCACCCAGACTGGCCAGGCACCCCAGTGGGGACCCCCACCCTGATCCAGGACACCCTTCAGGGAAAACCAGCCGGCCCCACCCGTGCACCAGGCCTCTACCCTATATAGTAAAAGGGTAATATGCCTCCCAGCACCGGGATCAGCGGAGCCGAGAGGCCTCCTGGCACTGGAATCAGCATGACAGGGGGCAGCACCCAAACCCCCTGATCGCCCTGCGGCTCTGTGTGTGACAGGGGGCGGGGCCACAACCTCCCTATCCACCCTGCTCTGTGCCTGATAGGGGGGAGCTCCCCCCCCCCCCCACGGGCCCTGCTCTGTGTGTGACGGGGTAGAGCCATAACCTCCCCATCAGCCCTGCCCTGAGTGTGAGAGTGGCGGCGCCCCAACCCCCTGATCCGCCCTGCTCTGTGGGTGATAGAGGGCAGCACCCCAACCCCCTGATGGGCCCTGCTCTGTGCATGACAGGGGACGGCGCCCCAACTCCCCAATCGGCCCTGCTCTGAGCCCGACCAGGGGCTGCACCTAGGGATTAGTCCTGCCTTCTGCCACCCAGGAGCAGGCCTAAGCCTGCAGGTCATTATCTCCCGAGGGGTCCCAGACTGCTAGAGGGCACAGGCCAGGCTGAGGGACCCCCCTCCCCCCCCCGAGTGCACAAATTTTTGTGCACCGGGCCTCTAGTATATATATATATATTATTGATTTTTTATGGAGAAGAAGGGAGAGGGATAGAGAGTTAGAAACATCGATGAGAGAAAAACATCAATCAGCTGCCTCCTGCACACTCCCTACTGGGTATGTGCCCATAACCAAGGTACATGCCCTTGACCAGAATCGAACCTGGGACCCTTGAGTCCACAGGCTGATGCTCTATCCACTGAGCCAAACTGGTTAGGGCCTAATTCGCTCTTGAACCCATTGTCTCCACCAACTCATATTAATGTCCATATCCCAGCCTTCAACCCTCATTGATTCCTCCCTGCCAATGCGATGCACCCAGGCTTTCTCCCCTTACCTCCACCCCCTAAAACTGGCACCATTTCTCCCCCTTTCCCAATCAAGTCTTCCACTAATGTCTTTCTTAGTCCCTCCAGCCCAAAGATGGCTCATAATTTTCATCTTAGAGAGCACCTGGTAGTGTTTGTTAGAGGTGTCTAGAGATGATCACCCATGGATAATTTTGAGGGCTCAGTGGGAAAGATTATTGGGATCAATTAATGATATCACTGTGGTTGTTGCTCAAGAAATGGAGACTATTGGGGCAAGAATTTGTTGTCTGAGCCCTGGTTTCCTTTCTTTCAGAGGTGAGGAAAAAGCCTTCTTGGGTCTTTTAAAAAATATTTGTTTTATTGATTTCAAAGAAGGGAGAGGGAGAGAGAGAGAGAGAAACATCAATGATAAGAGAGTATTGATCAGCTGCCTCCTGCACAACACACGATGGGGATTAGCCCACAACTCGGGCATGTGCCCTGACCAAGAATCCAACAGTGACCTCTGGGCTTTGGACTTTTTCATAATGCATCTGACACTCACATGTGACAACCCTGTTCCCATATGCTGGGTGAACCTCCTACCACACTGCAGCCACCTGGGAGTGGAGTGGGCAGTGGTGTGACTTCTCACATATCAGAAGCTCAAGGCCATCCATCACCCCATGCCCAAAATGCAACCAGGGCTGGCTGATCTGATAGTCTTGCATAAGAAAGATAACTCTTATCATCACTTCCAAACCGAGCTTGCAAATATAGACAGGATTAGGTTGGGATCAGTGCCCTGGAGTTGCCAAGGCAGTGAGATTCTAGTGACAGCTCTGTCACAGGCCAGGCGCTAAATATATCTTCATCACAGTGACAAGGACAGTGTCAGGGAGCACATTGGCCACATGATTCTTCTCAGGCACAAGGGGAGAAACCCTAACCACTCTGCTCTTAGAGTCTATTCCTGAACCAGGCTCAGGCCCAGACTGAAAATAGATTCCCTGTGTCCTGGCCACCAGCACTATTTGTGATCTCCAGACAGGACTCCATGCATCATGTACTAATAAGCTCGAAGGACTCCTGGACATATCTTGAAAAAATTCTTTGTGTCAGGGAGGGTGTACCTTCTGCCAGCCTCCGGGGCTGTGGGAAAGGGAGGAAGCTCTGGGCTGGAGGTGCTGGAGGTGCTGGAGGGCAAGGGCTGAGAATGCTCCCTCTACATCTGCAAATCCACAGAAGGTGCCAATCTGATTCACTCCTAAGCAAGTCCATGGCTGAAGACTTGTACTTGGTCAGATGTGCTTATTCCTTCCCTAATACTTCATTTCTTCAAACACCATACACCTGTCAGCCAGCTCAGTTAAAAATTTAATTACACAAGTATTACATTAATACATTTTTTATTGTAAAAAAACCTTTGAACAATACAGAAGTAGGTTGAGGAAAAAAATGAAAATTCCGTTTTTCCCTGTTTCTCTCCAATTCAACCTTTGTCCCCAGAAGTAACTGTGGCCAACAGTTTGATATGTGTCTTTCATACTTTTTCTGTGCACATACCACACAGAACAGCACAATACTATACCTGCAACACACGTATAGTATAGTATAGTATAGTATAGTATAGTATAGTATAGTATAGTATAGTATAGTATAATAGTACACTTAGCAGGTCCTCAAATAACGTCATTTCATTATAACATTGATGAGAAAAATAATTGACTCCTGCCAGGTCTGTGAGGAGTTTGTACATTCTCCCCATCTCTGCATGGGTTTTCTCGGAGGATCCTGGTTTCCTCCCACATTCCAGGGATGTGCCTCGAGGGGAATCAGCGTATCTACATCATCCCAGTCTGAGTGAGTGTGGTGTGTGTGAGTGGCCCTGTGATGGAAGGGGTGTCCTGTTCTAGTTGGGTCCCACCTGGCGCCTTGAGCTGCCTGGATAGGCTCCTCCCACTGGGACCCTGGACTGGAATAAACAGATTGGAAAATAATGATCTCGTTTTTATTAATGTCTCTTAAATGCATGCATAGCTCACATTCATTTCAATTTTTAACATTAGAAATGTTTTGGGTCTTTATTTAGAAGTTTAGTGATGTGTTTTGTGAAACAGAAATATGCCATAGGAACTTAAGTCTTGTTTATAAAATTAGCCTATGATAAAATTGGTTTCATTGTACATCATTTCTCTTAAAGTCACAGTTTCCAAGAACCTACCAACAACATTGTGAGGACTTGCATAGTATACTGTAAGAGTATTGTATAGTGTAAGAGGTTATAAGTAGTCACTCTAAGTTGCCTGGGTTCAAATAGCTTTACCTCTTTGGGAAAATTACTTTGTTTCTCAGTGCCTAGCTTTCTGAGTGCCTGTCAAATAAGGATAATATTGGTCTCTAGTTTACAGGGTTATTGTGAGGATTCAATGTTGGCATTTGTAAAACAGTAACTAACACGGAATAATAGCTTGAGCCTTATGATTACCTATGCAAATAAGAGGTCATATTAGTTATGCATTATTCCATCACAAATTATACCAAAACGTAGTGGCTTACAATAGCCAACACTTATTATCTCATAGCTCCTGTAAATCAAGAGTGCAGGAGCACCTAGGTGGGTGGTTGTAACTCAGGGTCTCTTATGTGTGTGGATGTTGGCAGGGGCTACGATCATCCGAAGGCTTGTCAGGATGTGTGGAACCTTCTTCCCAGATGGCTCACTCATATGGCTGTCGACAGGAGGCTTCAGCTTCTTATCACATGGATTCTCCATAGGCTGCTTAAGTGTCCTTGTGACATGGGAGCTAACCTCCTTCAGAGTGAGTAATCTAAGAGAGAGTGAGTGAGGAGGAAGCCACAGTGCCTTTTATGACTTGGTCTCTGAAGACGAAACCACAACTTCTGCTTCATTCTGTTCATTAGAAGTGAGCCACTGAATCTAGCCCACACTCCAGGGCAGAGGGGTGAAGGGATTGCGTCACAGAGTTGGACATGTTTTACAAGCACCACAGAGTTCATCCTACACATGGTATGATGCTCTGTTGTCTTGCAATCTGCTTTTTTTTTATTTAACAAAACACCTTGGAGATCTCTCCGTATCAGCACATATAGAATTGCATCACTCTCTCTACCTGTCAAATGGCATTTTATTGTAAAGATACACCATCATTTCTTTAACCATTATGACTATATTTTTCTTTCTTTGCAGAGAGCACGGGCCTAAGGAAGGAAAAGGTCATTTCTTAGAAATCCACAGTCCAGAAAAAAGCTTCTAAGTACTAAAGAACAAGGAATTGGGAATGGTGACAGGGAGCAAAGAGACCTCTAGATTCCTGGTGACCAGACAGGTTATAAGCCCAGGACACATGGAGGCAGCTGTTCACATAAGAATACTCACATACAACATTGTCAACTACTGATTCTAGAGCAGCTCTTGCTGCCTCTGGTCCTGGGCCTGTGTTCCCCCAGAGAGAGGTGTACCTGGGATCCCAAGGTACATCTTCAGCCTCATGCAACGGCTGGGTGTTTGCAGCATTAGACATTTAACTCCTCACGCTGGTTTGAATCTTACTCATCGTGACAGTTTGTGTCAGCTACCTGCTTTCCTTCCTCTCTCCCCACAAAGCGTGATTTGTTTAGCTCTTCTGATTTACCTGGTTTTGTTTAGGATGGCAATGGCCTAGCCCAGTGGTTGGCAAACTCATTAGTCAACAGAGCCAAATATCAACAGTACAACGATTGAAATTTCTTTTGAGAGCCAAATTTTTTAAACGTAAACTTATATAGGTAGGTACATTGTTATTAACTTAATTAGGGTACTCCTAAGGCTTAGGAAGAGCCACACTCAAGGGGCCAAAGAACCGCATGTGGCTCGCGAGCCATAGTTTGCCGACCACTGGCTTAGCCTCAGAGGTTGAATCATGATTAGTCAGTCATTCACTGTAATTCCATTCACCAGATACTTACTTTTCCAGTGTCCCTTACAGCAAGGGCTGGTTCATATAGCCATTCTGGCCAATGCAATCTAACCAGAAGTCAACTGAGGGACTTTTTGGAAAGCCTTTATATTCTGAATAAAATATTCAGACATTGCTGGCACCACTCTCCCCTCTCTTTTTATCTTAAACATAGATATAATATTAGAGCTGTGGCCGCCATCGCCATCTTGAGACATGTGGTAAACAAAATGGAAAAGCCACCATGCTGAAGATTTGAATTGGAAAGAGGGAAACACACAAGGACTTTGATGACACAACCGAGCTGTTACACAAGCTATAAGGCTGTCTACCCACAGACTTGTTATTACGGAGAAAAATGACTGCTTTTTAAAAAGTAAGGGCAGAGGGTGGGGTGAGAACTGGGTGGAGGGGAGCTATGGGGGGAAAAAAGGGGAACAACTGTAATAATCTGAACAATAAAGATTTATTAAAAAAAGAAAAAGAAAATAAAAAATAAATAGAAAGTTCCTGCTCGCTGGGTTTCCTGTTACTTGCAGCTGAGAGCATTCCTGGTGCATTTCCCACCCCTCCCTAAGCTCCTTTGGTGCAGGGCTCTGTCTAATATGCTTCCTATTGAGTCAGTAGTGTTGAGAACAGTGCCTGGAACATGGAAGACACTTGATGAATGAATAACCTGAATTCATAAGTATCTTTTTAGATACTTAGAGCTTCTCTATAAGAGCTTTATTTAGCCTTTGGGGGATACCTCTCTCTTGATCCTCAGACAATATTAATCCTAATAATAGACTCATAACTGGGGAGCATGGGCAAAGGCCCATCTTCTATAGTGACTTCCGTGCTATTAAGGGGCAGCGACCCTGCCTGAGAGTCCAAGAGTCCGAACGAGAGCCACCCAGGGGGCGGGGTTTGTAGTGGACAGTCCTGAAGGCCAGCGCTGTGGCAGGAGGATGGCTATGCTGTAAGGAGTGGAGGACAATGACATCAATGTTTAGTTATCACATAACTTATCTATAATAATTCTTGTTTCTTGATCTTGAGGTGCTCAATGGGCTCACCAGCGTAGGTCTCAGGTTGAGGTTCCCGTGGGGACTTATAAGAAATAGGTTTAATTCAAGGTAAACAAGTAATCAGGTATTTAATAAGGTCATACAGTATTTAATAAGGTCATCCCTATGAAATAGAAAGAACAACACAAAAGTTAAACCACTATAGCAAATTATAAACCAGTTAAGAAGATTTCTAAATGCAAAGCTTTTGCTGAAAGAAAGCAAGCAATGGCAATTTGATACATTGTCTGTATTTTAGAACATCTCTGGTAATGTTATCAGGTGTTGAGGTCCATAGCATATATAACAAAACTCTCAAGGCAGGTAATTGTACTAGAGTGTAATACCTATAATTGGGCATTGTGATTTTTATTGGAACAGAATTTCTCTCCCTAAAATCATCCTCATTTTCATCAAAGAGACTGCATTAGGTTTTAACTCGACCTGATGGTTTGTATAAACACAATAAGAATAGCAATTGGTTATATAGGCTCTTTTAGATTTACTTTGCTGGAGTTTAACTTATAAGGAATATTTGGATTGAACTTCAGTCAGCCCTTCAGGGCACAGGAGCCAAGCCACACAGTTGCCATCTGGCTTTGCCTGTAACGGTCTGGGTGGATTCCTCAGGTTCTTGAGGTCCCCAAGATGTCTTGTGGTTCTTTCTGCTGTCTCTCAGGAAATCAACCTTCGTTTCTCACCTGGAAAGATTGCTGTGAACCAAGTGAACAAGCAAGGTACTAGCCATTTCTCCAAGGTAGTCTTGCTGGCTTTAAAGTTAATCTTTTATTCCTTAAGGCTTTCAGTGACATCCAGAATCCTGGCATGTCTCTCAGATATGACATTCCAGTCAAAGTCTTGGTTAATAAAACCATAATGGGAACCTGGTTTTATAAAGATAATAGATTCTTATTGGATTTATGCAAATAAACACATTGCCATGGGAACTATAATACTCACTCATTGAGAGTTGTCAACTTCTGGAGGGATATGGTAGGGAGAAACATATAAATGTTTTCATATTTCTTATGAAGATATATTTACCAAATTGTTCTAGGGAAATAAATAAGCTTCTTTATATCTAGAATAAATGACAATCTTAAAATGACATGTTTAAAGACTTGACCATAAAACAGCTGACAAAGAACCTTGCTTTTCTGTAAGATATAACATTCCAAGATAACAATTTATTGGCAAATAATAATTATGAAATGACATAAAGTTTATATTCTTAGATTCGCTGTCGAGTTTTAATATATAAAGAACAAACAATATGCAAGATTTTAAAATGTTGCACATAGCTTGTTGGAAGTATGCATGGAGCACTGGAAATAATTCACAAATGCCCCAATGTGTGGATCACAAACATCTGGAGTCCTACTGCCAGATGCCTCCCATAGGGAACTATTATTCTAGGCTTGTCCATTGTCACTGGCAGGATACCTGTTACTCCTGAGAATTTCCTGTTTAAACTTGGCTCTGAATTTTTGTAAGCTCCTTCCTAGAGCAGACTGAAATTTCCAGAACATTTATTTTAATATTAATATCTATAATAATAAAAGCATAATATGCTAATTAGACTGGACAGCCAAACAACCTTCCGGACGTCATTCCGGACGAAGCCCCAATGGCGGGGGCTGAGGCACAAGCCGTTAGGGGCAATCAGGCAGGCAGGCAGAGTGGTTAGGGGCGATGAGGCAGGCAGGCAGGCGAGCAGTTAGGAGCCAGCGGTCCCAGATTACGAGAAGGATGTCTGACTGGCAGTTTGACATCCCCCTGAGGGGTCCCTGATTGTGAGAGGGTGCAGGCTGGGCTGAGGGCCTCCCCCCCAAGCATGAATTTCATGCACCAGGCCTCTAGTACTGTTATAAGCCTTTTCCCATAGTTTTGGGCAGATGGCTGGTGCCTGCAGAAGCAAGATAAGAACTCCTCTCTGCTTGACTGACCTGTGCACTCTCCTCCCTTGACTGACTTGTGCCCTCCTCTCTGCTTGACTGACTCATGCACCCACATCCTGACCCTATATTGCATACTTCTACCGTATGTAAGAGAACCTAACTACCCCATCAGGGCTAACACCGACACACTGGTCTCAGCCTGCTGTGAGAAAATGTAATAAAATTTCTTAAACTCTCACAATGTCTCTTGGCCTGGTTCCTTTTGGGGAAGACTTAACAGATCATTCTATAAAAGCTGAAAAAATAAAGTTTCTTTTCATTCTTTTGAACCAAACAGTCTTAGCTAGCGTCAGAGTGGACTAGTCTTATATCAAATTCTTCTCATCAGCAAATAGTGTGCTAGCAGGGGAGAGAACAGGAAAAGCCTCCCACTTGGTGATAGCCAAATCAGGGAATGTTGCCTGATACATTATCCAGGCAGAAGAATAATATCTCCTGGAAAGTGAAGTGGTTCTTTAGTGGAGACAAAATATTTTGAGAGTCTCATTAACTATTGACGTAGAAAGCCATTGAATTTTTTAGAAAGCATTCTGTGTTTGTTGAGTGTAATTGGACTGTTGTAGATCATTCAGGCCATGTATGGGTGCAAATACAGGACTGAATTAGCCCATAATCATCAGGTTTTTGATAAATATAGCTGGGGCTAGCAGCATCTTAATTTTCTAGTGTAGTATAGTAGAAGGAAAGGTTTTTGGAGTTCACAAACTTAGTTGGGATTTAGCTTTTAGCCCTTACTAACTATGTGACTCTGGGCCAGGACTCTATGTTTCTCTGAGTCCTGTGTTCCTCTTTCATAACACTGCCCATCTCATAGGGTTGCTATGAAGATTTAAAATAAAGCCATACAGGTAAAATACCTGGCACATGTTATTATTACCACTATTACCTCTACTACTACTACTGCTGCCATCACTGCTATTACCACCATCACTCCTACCTCTATTATCACCTCCACCACCATTAACAACCACTACTACCACCACCACAAACATTAACCACCATCACCACTAAGCACCACCACCAACACCATCCTATATAATCCTATATAATAAAAGCCTAATATACTAAGTGTCTGACCATTCGACCATTCGACCAGTCGCTGTGATGTGCACTGACCACCAGGGGGCAGACGCTCTGACCGGTAGGTTAGCTTGCTGCTGGGGTCCTGCCAATTGGGACTGGGCAAGATGGGCCACTCACACCCTGGAGCCCTCCCGCGGTCCCTCCCTGGACCTGATCATGCACCGGTGGGGTCCCTCGGCCTGGCCTGAACCCTCTCGCAATCTGGGACCCCTTGGGGGATGTTGGAGAGCTGGTTTTGGCCCAATCCCCGCAGGCCAGGCTGAGGGACCCCACTGGTGCATGAATCCGTGCACTGAGTCTCTAGTTATTTATAATAAAAAAGACAAAGCAGGCTTCCCTTTACTGTTATTTCTCTTCTATTCCAGATGGAGGTATTTAAAATGGAGAAAACACATCTACCTGCCATTGAACTGGGTGGGAAGACTCATAGAATCAAATTTCTTTTCACTCTTGAAAACAAATAACCTTCCTTTGGGTTTTAGAAGGACCATCTGGCAGGTCAATTGGTCTCGCTGCTCTTGGCCCAAGGAGATAGGAGAAATGCTGTCTGCAGGCTGTCCCCCTACCTCCCACACCCTGGCTTCAGAGTAATGCTTTGGATCTGATGGCCTTGTAGGAGGCATGCCCCCTCCTCCTGCTGCCTTTCTGTTTGCAGGGCTGTGCGAGTCTGTTTCTGTTCTTCAGTAAGAATTTATGATTTCCTTCCTCGTTTCCCCTCTCCTCTGAGTCCCTGAATGCAAGAGAGAGCTCTCCTCTCCCCCTGCATATGCTGCATATCGTCTAACGTCTGTTCATATGGTGGGTGCGAGGGCAGCAATGTGGCCAATGTGGGACCCTGCTCTTTGGGTCCCCTCTCCCCAGTCAGAGGGGGCTTTCTCCACTAATGAGTTCAATGATGGTAAAAACAGTACTTTGAATTTGTAAGGAATGCTGTGCCTTTATTTCTTAAAAATACTTTTCCCTTATTAAAATTGCAATGTACCTGCACTATAGAAAATAGAGAGAAGCAAACTGAGGAATATAATGAGGAACATAAAACTACCCATAATCAGAGTGCACCAGTATTCACATGAGACCAACTCAACAGGCCAAGGGAAGGCCTGTGCTATGATATCCATCTTTTTCCAATGCATATTTATACACTTTATTTTTAAACAGAACATAATCATACTTTGTACTATAGTCTTCAGTATATTTTCATTCGTTAGTGAAAAATCACCAACAGCTATCCACTTCTTTCAATACTTAGCATCTTCAGCATCGTTTGTTTCCATGGCTCGTGGAATTCTGTTACGGGATGCCACCATTAACTGTTTATTATTACTGGTGTATTATTTAGTCAGTTCCCTGTGGTTGAACATGTAGGTTGTTTACAATTCTTCACTATTACTAACAATGCTATGGTGACAAACAGCCTCCTACTCATCCATGATTTTCCCCCAGGGTCTACGCCGAGTGGATGATGTGATGGGAGGGTAAGCATATCTTAAAGGTTTTAAACTTTCATATTGCCAAATGGCCTTCCCCAGGAGGCTCTGCCAATTTACTGTGTGTGTGTGTGTGTGTGTGTATGTGTGTGTGTCAGCACGTCAGACTTTTCAAGGTGCTTTCTCAGCAGATCCTCATGATGGCCCTGTATGCAGGCAGGGCTGATATGATCATTCATATTTTGGAAGCTGAGAGAGCTCAACTGCAGAGAGGTACCCAAGGCACCCTCAGGCAACCTAGTGAAGTGAGTTGCCATAAAGAGGCTGGCATTGATAAAACAAATACTGAGGGACAGTTAACAAAACAAAATGACTATGATAGCAGTTCTGGAGCTCCTGTTTATGTCTTAATTAGATCTTGGGGACAATTTCCTGTGAAATGTTTGGCAATAAAACCATGTCTTCAGCATCTGGGAGAGAGCTCACTTTCCTGTTTCCTGTCCTCAGAGCAGGCACTTGGAGAGTTGGGAGTTCAGATCATCAAAGTTTCCAGACTGGTTAAGTGACTTGGCCAAGGTCACCAGGTGAATTAGTGGCCAAATCAGAACAGGAAGCCGGTCTTCCGACTCCTGGACCAGTGCCCTCTGACGACGTGCTTTTCTGAAACAGCTGAGGTCTCACCACTGACCAAGTCACTCAAACTTTCACAGTTTTCTAGAGCAATGACCCAGGGATCTAGTTAAAATGTAGGTACTGATCCAGTAGGTCTGGGGAGGGGCCTGGGGTTGTGCATTTCTAGCAAGTTCCCATGTGATGTCTATGGATCCAGACCACTCTTTGAGTAAATAACAAGCAGCTAGAGAATGGCTCAGATAAAGACAAAGCAAACGGCCTAGATAAAGACGGGGCTTATGGGCAAATGGTACAACATTTTAAATGCCAGTGACTGGAAAGGGTGTTTCTGATTGTTATGAAAGTCTTAAAATAAAGGTCTTGTCCCTCTTCCACCAGAAACACCCTGACATGAGACCAACTCAACAGGACAAGGGAAGGCCTGGGCTGTGTTGGCAAGTGATGTTCCAGACACACCCATCAACAGCACAATCGGCCCCTTTATGGAGCGGAAGCAGCACAGCGAGGCAGCCAGAATAAAAGCCATTTTGTTTAACATTCCAGAGGCATCCCCAGTGTCTCCCAGAGTTCTCATTAATTACCTGGAGAATTACCAA
This sequence comes from Myotis daubentonii, assembly GCF_963259705.1. NCBI lineage: Eukaryota > Metazoa > Chordata > Mammalia > Chiroptera > Vespertilionidae > Myotis > Myotis daubentonii. The sequence continues at coordinate 39,365,404 of NC_081852.1, read as the reverse complement.
GGGGTTTTCAGAGGGGACAGGAGCCTCTCCCTGCACATCAATTCGCCACCCTCGTGACGCTGGGGTGATGAAAAAGCTGCGCTTGATGAGAACAGACGTGGAAAAGGAACCAAGGCATAGAAACAAAAGGCCTTTGGCTTGTGGGATTTCTAAATCACAGGCAGGGCTTGACCCCTCACACATAGAGGCAAAAATGTCAGCATTGCTGGCAGCTTTGGGGACAGAGCTTTAGGATTGCAGTACGGTTTTCAGGACATGAGAAGTAGGTGAGAAAGGCTGTTTGGTGTAGGAGGAGTGAAGGGGTGAGGGCCAGGCTGGGCCAAGCATAGTCCAGGGAAGAGGGATTGTGTGCTGGCTGCTGCTTTAGATTTGGGACCAGGAGGTGCTGGCATGGAAGCTAGGATAACAACCACAGGAAAGGATCTTTGAGGTTGCATAATCCTGGCATTTTCAAGTCATGTTCCCTAGAGCTCTGAAGATTCTATGTGAAGGTTTTTTGGGGGGGATTGTTGTTTGCTGTATGGTATAAGGGGATGTATCACCACTTTGTATAGATTTTACACATTGGGACTCTGAATATGAAATATTTCCACAAAGAGTTATATGCTTAAAAATTGTTCTTTTCCAACTTCATCATTTCACAGCTCAGAAAAGAAAGGTGACTTTTTTGAGACTTACAGCCTATTCATGACTTAACACTGTGGTGTTCACTGACCCTCACCCCTTAGGTTGTGGTGGCACTGTGGTACTTACTGTAGGTCAACAGGACTCAAAACACCAAGCTGGATTCTTTTTCCCTCAGAGTGGCTTATTTATTCTGCTCCATTTCTTTAGTTCTAACCTCACCAAAACCCAAACTAGAGCCAGATTTACAATATCCCATTTACACCATGGGCTGGAAAGTGGACTGGCCTGAGGCATGGTAGACAAGATTGTCTGTGTGGTGTGGTACAGGTGAGCTTCAGCCAGCCCCCAATAACTTCCCATCTAACTGGAATTCCCACCATGGGTTAAGGTCAGCAGTTTTCAAATGAACTCAGGTGCCAGTGCACCTGTGGAACACCATGAATTATTGACTTACTTAATTCCATCATACAAATAAGAAGCAAATTTGCCAGCAGAAAAGCTAGCTGTATTACAGGCACACAGTATAACATTGTGATCACACACACTGCATTCTTTGTTAGGACTAGGCACACATATTCTGGTTCTTCCAGGCACACAATGAATGTGCTTCTCCATTGCCTATGATAGGTGTGGCCGTATAACATGCGTTAGCCAAAGAAATGGTAGTAGAAACTTTTAAAGTCAGCGTATGATTCTCCTCCTCACCTTCCCTGTGCTGCAGTCTTTGTGGAAGTCCACCTTGAGATGGAGCCTCTGTTTGCCAGAGTCCTAGGGTTGCTATTGAGACAGGATAGTAAGAAGCTAGGGAGGTTCCTTGGTAAGTGGAATAAGAGAAACTGAGACAAAATAATAAAACAAAGCCAAATAATTTGAGCAATTTACAGCCAGCTAATGAGTCACAAGATATTTATCTTCCCTAACCAAGGACACAAGCAAATGATTTACACATTTGAGACTGTCCTGGGATAGAATGGCCTTGGTTCCGGTGCCTCTTCGATGACATTCCTTGAAAGTAAAACTAAGGGAGAGGATTACGTGGTACATAGGGCTTCCTTTTCTCCTGACCTCTCTGTAAACACATTTTGATGAGTCAACAGACTGAAGGACACACCTGGAAAGCCAATGAATATTCTGTTAAGACCCTCCCCTGAGATCTCCCCTAGGATTCCCACCAGCCAAAGAAAGATAAAAAGCCTCAAGACAAAGGACCCACTGTGAGCTGTCACTAGAGCATACCCATGCCTTGTATCTCCACTCTTTTTCTCCTAAACTAAGGATTCCCACAAGACTTGCAACCAGGGGAGCAGCAGGCAGCAACAGCACATCCTGAGCTTAACCCGGAACCTGTCTTTAAGGACCCCTTTACTTTGACTTTCCAGTGAGCTAACAGCAGCCCCATGTTGGCTCAGTTCTTATACTGTGACTTCTATTTCTCGATGAGCCAAAGCAGTCCTGCCTAGGCTCTCTCCTGTTGCCTCTTAAACCCTTCCTTTGTTTCATTGTCCCCAGCGTTAATAAACATAATCTCAAAATCACCTGGACTCTTATTGTGAAATCTTTTGTGCACGGAGTCAAGAACCCACACGCTACCGACAGGTCCAAGGCAGATTTGCTCCTGGCCTAGACCCCATCTGGTGATACTATGGTAAGTAGAGCTCTTCACCTATCTACAGCAAATGCAGTGTGAACCAAAAAATACATGTTTGTTTAAGCCATTAATATTTTGGAGTTTTGTTATAGCAAAACCTAGCCTATCCTGACGGATACCAACATTTATCAAACGTAAACCAATAACCTGTTAAACAGACCATTGCTGATTCTGTCATAACCTTTCTGTTAACTCAATACCTGCAACTTTGGAGGTCTAGTACCAAATAGCCACCCGATTGGATAATTTATGTTTGAAGGATTTAGAACTATACAGGAAAAAATGATACTAAATGGACAATGATTGTAGATGAACTGACAAAAACTTACGAATTATCTTACATTCATTAAAATACACCATAAAGACAACACAAATGACAAAATAGTGGTATACTTAATGATCAAATACGATAATCAATGGTATTTAATATGTGTTAAATTTCTATTAGTGATGTCTGAACCATTCATTTCCATTTATCATCCTTACTTAAGAGGATCTCTTCAGGATCACTCTTCTTAACATGCGAAGGGTTTTTTCCCCCCGAGTCTGGTCCTCTCTTTCAGACTCCATGCCTTTTTGATTTAATGACACAAAGTGGCTGACATCCATCTCCCTCAATTCTGCCATGATAACAGAAAACTAAAATAATTTGGATTTTTGAGATTGAAATTATTTTGTACAATCGACATTTAGTTTTCTTCTTAGATTCTCTTGTAGGTATACTCCTAAGCTCTGCTCATACTAATGTCATACCAGCTTTTATGTGTCTTTCAGGTAACTTGATGCCAATTTTTGTTCCAATTTTATATAGCGGTATGGCTCCAAATACTGCTATGTAAATCTTAATTCCTAATTTGTGAAAGAGAGAGGTTCTGATTGCCCCAACTTGAATCAAGTATTTACTCTTGATCCAATCAGTTGTAGTTGGGAGAGGATCATGTGGTACATAGGGCTTCTTTTTCCTAGCCCTATGAGTGAGGAGGATGGAATCCCTAAGAGCAGCAGTTCTCAACATGTGGGTCGCGACCCCTTTGGCAGTCGAACGACCCTTTCACAGGGGTCGCCTATGACCATCCTGCATATCAGATATTTACATTACGATTCATAACAGTAGCAACATTACAGTTATGAAGTAGCAACGAAAATAATTTTATGGTTGGGTCACAACATGAGGAACTGTATTTAAAGGGCCAGAAGGTTGAGAACCACTGCCTAAGAGGAAGATGAAGGATGCTAAGGGCCTCTTGAGCACAGAGAAACTTGTACACTTAGCAGAAAATCCTTGTGGTTACCAAAAAAACTTACAGAAGAAAATTGCATATTCTACAATTCCGTGGAAGAGGTTATTGTTTCATTTCCTATCTGTTTCTTTTGCTGATTGCTAGCATTCACTAGTGGAAAGCAGCAGTGGAGGCCAAAAAATATAAGAAAAATTTACTGGAAAACTTAAAATTAAGCAAAATTTTATCCACCAATTACTTTTTGTATATATTAGAAAAAGTTTTTCTGAAAAATTTTATTTTAGTGGCCTAACACTTTGGGTTTGGCTTAAAGAATACTGGAGGCCCAGTGCATGAAATTCATGCACTGGGGGGCGAGGGGATTCCTCAGCCTGGCCTGCGCCCTCTCACAGTCCCAGACCCCTCAGGGGATGTCTGCCTGCCGGCTTGGGCCCACTCCCCTTGGGGATCAGGACTAAGCTGATAGTTAGACATCCTTCTTGCAGTCTGGGACCCCTTGCTCCTTACTGCCTGCCTGCTCACTGCTCCTTACTGCTCGGCTCGTTGCTCCTTCATGCTGCTGCGGAGGCAGGAGAGGCTTCCACCACTGCTGCTGTGCTCTCCAGCTGTGAGCCTGGCTTCTGGCTGAGCAGCGCTCCCCCTGTGGGAGCACACTGACCACCAGGGGCAGCTCCTGCGTTGAGCATCTGCCTCCTGGTGGTCAGTGCGCATCATAACAACTGTTCATTCTGCCCTAACGGTTGCTTAGGTTTTTATTATATAGATTATAGAGGCTCTGAGTTATAAAAGAAAGAGCATTATTTTCATAAATTACAAGTGGTCATGAGTGTAGGGATAAAGCAGAGGTTCTGATCTTTGTGGCCCATTAGAATCATTAGGGGAACTTAAAACAATGTAATATCCTTACACACTCACCAGATTGACGACACAATGAAATTGGTAATACCAAGTGTAGGTGAAAATTTGGAAATAACTGAAACTCTTAAAATTCAGATTGTGGGTAAAAATTGATATGATCACTTTAGATAATTGTTTCACAGTAGCTATTAAAACTGAACATAGGCCTACCCAATGACACAGCAATTCCATTTCTAAGCACACACTTAAAAAACGAACACATGGTGGGGGGGCGGGGGGGGAAGAAACATATGTAATACTTTAAGCAATAAAACAAAATTAATAAAATAAAAATAAAAGCAAAAAAGAGAAAGAAATAAAAACAACAACAACAACAAAACGAATACATATATTCATCAAAAGATATGTTATAGAATGTACACTACAAAATCCCCAGCTGGAAACTACCCAAATGTAATGTGTTGATGTAATGATCCCAACTGTAGTATACTCACACCATAAAATACTGTACTGCAATGAGAATGAACAGTATGGATGAATCTTATAAGCATAATTCTGAGCAAAAGGAATCAGGTGTACAAGAGGACATTCTGTATATTTCATTTACATAAAGTCATCATCTATGTATTGGAAATCATAATAGCAATTATCTTTGGTGGGAGTTTTGGGTGCTAGGGATCTTCTGTTTGTTGGTCTAGGTCCGTGGTCAGCAAACTTTTGCTAGCAAGCCACATGTGGCTCTTTGGCCCCTTGAGTGTGGCTCTTCCACAAAATACCACGTGTGGGCACGCATGTACAGTGCGATTGAAACTTTGTGGCCCATGCGCAGAAGTCGGTTTCCGGCCTGGGCGAGTCTATTTTGAAGAAGTACTGTTGATATTTGGCTCTGTTGACTAATGAGTTTGCCAACCACTGGTCTAAGTTCATGGGTGTTTGTGAAAATTTATTAACATGTGCATTTTTGATTTATTGACTTTTCTGTGTATATGTTATACTTTGATAAAAATATTTTAAAAAGTTAGTGATGCCTGCACCTAAATCCAGACAAATGAAACCTGACTCTGGGGGTGGAGCCCGAGTACAGTACTTTACAAAGCCCTCCCGGAGACCTTCACTTACAGACCAGGGTATGAACTCCTGGTCAGTGGAATGAACCATAGTCTGAGAATTGGGACACCTGGATTTAGAGTCTGGCCTTGGACAAATCACTGTCCTGCTCTGGGCCTGTTACCAGCCCTATGATCCTAAGGCATTAGCATGGCTTGGCTAATCCAACAGATAAGCTGACGTAATAGGCTCTGAGGGGGATATGAGGAAAAACAGATTTGATGTGGAGGCATGTGCCAGGATTGAGATCCAGCTGATTAATGGCCCAACACACTAGTGTGTCCAAGGGTGGGTGGTGTCAGAATGAGGGGTCTGCAGAGGACATGGGAACCTACCTTAGTCTTCTTGGTCTCTGTCATAATTTTACCTGGAGGTGGAACTAAGGGGCAATTAATTTCACTTTTTCAGTTTGACCTTATCATCCCTTTGGGATAGGCTAAGAATAGATCAGGAAATAAAGTTTCAAAAAATATTATGCAAAATCCAAATTTGTACCCTAATAACAAAATGAATGGTGTCCTAGGAATATAAACTATTTATTTTTTAGTGAACAATATTTCATTTCTTGAGGAACTCTCAGTACCATAGAACAACTTATAGAACCTCACTATCTAATTTTTTAAATGGCAATTGAAGCCCAAAGAGGAGAAGTGGTTTGTCCTAAGTCACACATTAATTAATGACAGGGAGGGCCAGAGAAAATCCTAGTCTCCTGACTTGGTGATTCTTTTATTCATTCAACAAACATCTGCTGAGCATCTACATGTGCCAAGTACTGTGCCAGGCTTGGGAGATCCAATGGTGAACAAGCCACAGTGAGTGTGGGGTTACTGGGCATTCATTTGGGCCTTGTCACTGGAGTCTAAGCTGGTGTCCTGCTGTCTGTCATTTTCATCTCTGATTATTCCATGGGCAGAGTCTGACTCTCCATAGTCATTCTTGGGATGGCATCTAATGGCGCTTGGCCCAGCGGGACTCTGAAGAGGGTCTCCCCTCTGAAGATGTTTTGGGAGAAGTTCAAGAACAGCTTGGCTGCAGGAGGTGTTAATGTGTGGGAGTGGCACCACTTCAGTTTGCCCATCACTAAAGGGTGTTACGAAAGCTGGGAGGGAACCAATGCCAAGAAATGGCTGAATCTTGGAACACTGGGCATTAGCTAACCTTCATGGGAGTGCTCATATGGACATGAGCAAGTGGCGTGAGCAGGGCCCACAGGAGACTTGTGACCCATTACTCTAGTTGGGTCGGTGATAGTGGCTGAGGACAGGAACCCTCTCTGTTGCCTTATATATAGAAATTAAATCCCTGTGTGGCAGTTTAAGTCTATCCTAAATATCTATAGTTTTTGAAGTGGAAGATGAGAACTAGCTGATGGCCAAGGTAGGCCTTTCGCATAGAGGAAGTGTCTCTTCCATGGCATCAGCCTACTTTCATGGTCTTTCCTGCTATCCTCATACTGCTACTCATTCCAGGGTCTCACCTCTCTGAGGCACCCTTTGCGACAAGGCCCCTTTTCCTCAGGCTCCTCCCTCTTCCTACCAGATTGTAACTCACCAGTCACCTGCTTTATTGCTGTAGGACATTATTGGGCATATCTTTCTCATTTCTGGAAAACCTTAACCACATTGTTAGGTTGAAGTACAAATATGGTCACATCTCAATTTCTTTTTTTCCCCAGTTAGTTGCTCTAGCTCCTCTGCTCTCAGCAGCAGAAAGTTGGATAGCCTGCCTTTGAAGCTCCTCTCCTTCACAATTAGCCAAAAATCACAAGTGGCTATCAATCCCATTTCCAAATCTAGGCAGACGGAGAACTGGAATGCTCTATTACTCTAATAGAGTCAATGTGTTTTTTTTTTGTTTTTTGTTTTTTGGTTTTTTTTATAAGTAATACTTTCTTTTTTTTTTTTTTAATATATTTTATTGATCTTTTACAGAGAGGAAGGGAGAGAGATAGAGAGTTAGAAACATCGATGAGAGAGAAACATCGATCAGCTGCCTCCTGCACATCTCCTACTGGGGATGTGCCCGCAACCCAGGTACATGCCCTTGACCGGAATCGAACCCGGGACCTTTCAGTCCGCAGGCCGACGCTCTATCCACTGAGCCAAACCGGTTTTGGCTAGAGTCAATGTTTTGGTTATAGCATTTTATCCCTCACTGACCATGGACATTGGTCCAACAGTGCAGAGAGCTCTGAGTGATCACAGCTGGGCAGCACTCTTGGACCCAGGTTCATAGTTCTCAGTTCTCTTATATGCTCAATGGATGCTTCCAGAGCATGATCAGGGTGGCTGGAGATCCAAGGGCCCCTGTGTCCACTGTCCTCACCCTGTGACACACCAACTGCCTTAACTTTGTATGAAACTCAGGACACCAGTCCAGGGCCCCCTTTACCTGTGTCAAGTTCATCCAGGGCTTTTGGTGTTCTTTCCTCCTAGGGGGGTGGTCGTCAGGGCTACTCAATTCTAACCTTCCTCTCTGGGAAGAGGGGTGTGGTCCTGGTTCCTTCCCTTCCAGAAGGGCTTCTTTGGAAAGTGCTTGTCATCCTTTCCTGGCCCCACTGCCTCAGGACTCTGCATACAAAGGGCAGCCTTGGCTAGTCTCCAGGAAAAATTGCCTGTTCCTTTTCTCTGGATTAAAGGTCACGCAAGTATATTCTCATTATTATAAAAATCTGCTCCCAGGTAAATTGCTGTCTCCCCCTCTGGACACAGAAGAGGCTGGCATCACATAATTCTACCTCCAAGGATCCCTTTATAAATATGCATGAACTCCATCAGTGACTAGGGCCGGCCGTGAGTCAGTGTCATACTCTGGGCCATTTCCCTCCTAGTCAGACAACTTGTTGTTTCTTTCTTTTTTAAATTTGTAGTGAGACAGGAAGGGAGAGGGAGGGAGGGAGGGAGAGAGAGAGAAAAGCATCGATTTGTTGTTCCACTTATTTACATTGTTTTATTCTTGTATGTGCCCCGACTGGTATCGAACCTGCAACCTTGACATATCGGGACAACATTCTACCAACTGAGCTTTCCTTCTAGGGCAACTTGCCCTTTCTTTCTTTCTTTCTTTCTTTCTTTCTTTCTTTCTTTCTTTCTTTCTTTCTTTCTTTCTTTCTTTCTTTCTTTCTTCCTTCCTTCCTTCCTTCCTTCCTTCCTTCCTTCCTTCCTTCTTTCCTTCCCTCCTTCTTCTTCTTCTTCTTCTTCTTCTTCTTCTTCTTCTTCTTCTTCTTCTTCTTCTTCTTCTTCTCTCTCTCTCTCTCTCTCTCTCTCTCTCTCTCTCTCTCTCTCTCTCTCTCTTTCTTTCTTTCTTTCATATATTTTTAAGTGGTATCCACCACTTAGAGGAGAGCCAGGCTGCAGCCAGGACCCTGCCAAAGTGTCCAGCATGATTGCTTTCTCCCTGCCAACTGGCCCCTATGGGAGAACTCGTGGTTCCTCCTCCCGCAGACAAACAATTCTTATCTCAGCTCTTGGTCAGCTCCCACTTTCACTGTTGGTCACTTCCAGCCCCAAAGGAACTGAGACCCTTTCCTTCTCTTGCCTGTGAGCTAAGACCGAAGATGTGACTTCTTGTTCCTCTTTCTCTCTTAAACTTGCTTTGTGGTGAGTCATCTCTGAAGCATATGACCTTTCCAGAGCTGAATTTGACTCCCCTGTGAGGAATTTCGGGGCCTATGTGATGTGTGAGCAGGTAATTTACAGGTGCGCTCCAATGTCTCCGAGTCCAGCTCGGCCTACCTGTATGCATTCTGTTCATCGCCCAGCCTGGCCAGCTCGTCTGCTCAGTGTCAGCTCTTGGAGAAACTGGTCCTTTCTGGCTGGACATCGAGTACAACTCTTTCACAGCCAAAACGTGCTATTGGTGCCTTCACCTGGATTCTACACTCACTCAGAAACCTGTACTGTTTCCTCCGCCTGGCTCCCCAAGCCTGGGGAGAGTTTTCTCAATGTCCAGCATCTCACTCAACTACAACCCCCTGTCTTTTTTTTAGGCAGCTACCAACATACTCCCAGGCATTTCTTTTTCTTTTACTTCCCCTTCACTCGAAGAGGAATTTATATTTACAAAACAACTCCATGTATAGTAGGTTTGTTGTTAGCTGCAATTCTATGTATAATAGGTTTGTTGTTAGCTGCAACTAACAATAAAAGAGGGAAAGTCCAACATGATTGAAACTGTCTACTACTCATCAAGCCATATGGCAATTGCTATATACTAAACATTTGTGAAACTGAATTTGTTGTTTGATGAATGCACCAGGTTACATCCTTTTCAGAAATCCAACCCAATCCTGAGTGTGTATGCCTCAGCTAAGATGCTTTTAGCTTTATCATTTACAAATATTTCTATAGGATAGTAGGGGATCCTTTTTCACAGTCCTTCAAATGGAGCAGGTATTGATAGGCTGGGAGGCAGAAAGAGGTACTGTACTATTAATGGCCACGGCAGGCAGAAGCTGGGCTGCAATTTGATCATAGCTGCAACCTGATCTATCACCCACCAGATTGACCGCAATAGAGTGAGTGGCCTTCTGGCATTACAGCTGTGGGCACAGGGCTTTGGTAACTGTTACACTGACCAACATAGGCCAAAATAAGATCCAATTTATAGGGAAGGTTCTGGGTGCAGAAGCTGAGGCCCATTTAATTTTGCATCCCCAGTGCCTGGACCTGGTATTGTTGGTGCTCAATAGATATGTGTTCAATAAGCAAATGAATCAAGAGATGGACTCTATATAAGCACAATAGGAGTTTTAGAAGAGAGACTTTATTTTAGATTTTTCAGGGTCTTTGAAGGATAAGACAGGAGGTGGCTATGTAATATGCTACCAGATAGGGAACAAGCTAAAAACCAACTTAGAGTGGGAAGCGGCCAGCACGCCTCTGAGAAGATCAACACAGCTGCTCACCTTGGTTCACGAAGAGTCACCCAAATGGTGTCTTTTAATAAGTACATACAGTGGACACCTATTGGCTTGGGAGAAAGGTGTAATAGGGACTTGTTTTCTTTTGTGGCTTAATGGCAACTGCTTCTCCTCTTGGTTTGCAGCACTCTGAAGAAGGTTGAGTCAATTTGCATACAAGGCCCAGGATTCTTCTGGGTGGGAAAGGACAGGAGCACCACCTCCTTTTGCAGAGCTTGGAACTGAAGGGAATCTGCTGGGGGTGCCCTGGGGTGGCCAGGACCTTCAACTCACTGGCAGAAAATTACTCTTAGGTCTCTAGAGGAGGGCTTACCATAGGGAAAGGGGAGTCTGGCTTTGTGACTTGGGCTCAAATACAGTCATAGTAATGGGTTTAGAAACCATTAGAACCAAGTTCTGAGGACAGGGACAGGGACAGGGCTTGGCAGGTAGGTGTGATTACAGGAGCTATGACCTGGACCTAGGACAGAGATGTATCCCTAAGGCAGATAAGTACTCTGAATGGTTTAGACTGATCCTTCAACTGCAGGAACCAGGAAGCAAAGGCACTTTGTCAGGTGGGAGGCACCAAAGGAATAAAGGTATAGGGATGGAAATAAGTCTGCCATGTGGTTTGTTGGGTGGTAGGAAGTCTTGTCCTCACAAATGAGAAGGTTGAATTTGCCAGCCGTCAGGTACCAACCTGTGTGGGTAAATAAAATTAAATTGTGAATGGGTTGCCACAGTATCAGGCAGGAGTGTGTATATTATTCCTAGGAGGTTGTGCTTTTAGAGCCTGTAGGACCAAGAAGTCATTCTGATGGTGCCCTAAGGGGCAGAAACCTGGATGTAGGAAGTCCGGCCTGGAGGCTTTGGTTCAGGGAAAGGTTATGTGATGCCTTGAGGGCGGGGATTGTGTCTTCTTCATCACAGATGCCCAACAGAGTGTTTGGCACATAGGTTTTCAAAAAAAAGTTTGTTGGAATGCTGTCACGTGGTGGGAAGCAATCTGTAGGTGTCTGCAGAGCTCCTGATTTCAGAAGTCGGGAGACCCAGATTCCAAATTCTGGCACTTTCTGTCTATATGATGTTGTGAAACTCACTCCACCTTTTTGGAATTTCAACTTCCTGAAGTGTGAAGATCATTCAGCCACTCATTCACAAAGCAGTTGTTGAACACTAGTCAAGTACCAGATATTGTGCTAAGTCTCAATTAGGAATTTCAGAGACCTCCTGTCTTTGAAGAAATCATGATTTCTTTGGGGAGACAAATGTATAAGGGAGTAACTCATTACTGTGTGGAGTGCACTTTCATTGAGGGATACACAAAAATGTGGTGGGTTTCCAGAGTGATCGCTAAGTGTTCATTGAGCAATTATAGTGCACCAGGCATTATTCAAAGCCTGTGCAAGTACTGGCTTATTTAATCCTCATAAAAACCCTCTGAGGATATACAATCCCCATTTTCCAGAAAGAAAAAGAGATTAAATCATGTGCCCAAGTTTCCACAGCTAGTAAGTGGCAGAGCCAGGACCCAGTGTGATTGCTCTTAACCAGACTGAGGGTGGATTGTGGAGAAGGAAGTTGATGTTCATTGAAGGATTCATAGGGATGCGATGCTTGAACCACACTTGAAAGGTAAGTAGGTATTTGGTAGATGAGAAAGGGCAACCAGCTGAGGGAATCGCACATGCAAAAGAACAAGAGTCTGAAAGAGCACTTTATTTGCTAGAAGAGGAGAAAAATACATGAGGCTAGAAAATAGTATGGAACCAACCATAATGGACTTTGAGTGCTACTAGTATATGAGAGAACCTGAACTCTATCTGGGAAAGCTTTTCAACGTTTTACCAAGTGAATGGAGGAGCCAAAGTTCTGAGGGACATTAATAGGTGTGTATTAGGTAGGATTCTCCAGAGAAACAGTACCAATAGAGAATAATTGCATCTATCAATTATCTATCTATCTATCTATCTATCTATCTATCTATCTCCTATTGGTATTGTTTCTCTGGAATATCTTGATTAATATATATTAGTATACATTCTATCTATCTATCTATCTATCTATCTATCTATCTATCTATCTATCTATTTATCTATCTATCTAAGAATTTATCATAAGGATCTGGAGACTGAGAGACCCAGCATCTATAGTCAGCAAACTGGAGACCCAGGAGAGCTCATGGGGGTCTGCAGCTGCTCTAAGAGAGATCCCCTACTCGACTGGTCCATTTCCTCTCTTTCCTCCCATCACTATAGCAGCCTCCAAATATGTTTGCCTGGCCTGTGCATGGTCCATGTTCCCAGGCTAAAGATTTTACCCCTGGATGTCTGAGTAGGAGCTGGGAAGATTCAAGAGCAGTCCAACTCCAAAGGCCTAAAAACCAGGAGAGATAATGATGTACTATCCAGTCTGGAAGCCAACAGGCATGAGACCCCAAAAGAGTTCAAGTTTCAGTTCAAGTCCAAAGGCCAGAAAAAAGCAATGGTCCAGCTTATGCAGAAATTCACTCTTACTCAGCCTTTTTGTTCTATTCAGGTCTTCAGTGGATTGGATGAGCTCACCATATTGGAAAGGTTGATCTCCTTTACTCAGTCTACCAATTCAAATATTAATCTCACCCAGAAACATTCTCACAGACACACCCAGAATAAAGTTTGACCAAATGTCAGGGCACCCATGGGCCAGTCAAGCTGGCACATGATATTAACCATCGCAAGGTGTTAGGTATAAAAGGAGGTCTGTGGTTGTAGTGGACACTGTTGGCTGCCTATCCTTCCTCTTCTGCTTTCCTAACAGAGATCCGGTTTTGTTTAGAAATGTACTCCTGCTCCATGCAGCCACCTGCTTCAGGGGAGCTTGAGTAGGATTGATCAGAGGGAAATGCCATTCTTTTTGCCAATGGTCGATTCAGGAGTGGACATGTGACCTGGATCTGGGCATTGAGGCCTGAATAAATACCAGAATCCTTGTGGGAAATTTCTCCTTATTTCTCCTCTGCCAGGTATCAGGCCTGAATGTGGTGCTTGGCACTGCTAGCTCATGATCTATGTAAAGAGGAGCTGACACTGAGGTTGCCAGAATAAGAGAACCTGAGGAAAAGTCTTCAAAGCCTGCCCTACTTACTGAACATCTGTTTTGTGAACTATCACCATCCTTATTGTTTATCCCAGTTTTGAGCCAGAGTTCCTGTTGCTTGAAGCTGTATTCTACCTGGTATAATCATAAATATGATTGAAGGCTTGGCGTGAATAAAATTAATGAAATTTTGAAAGAGAGAGAGAAAGGGAGGGAAGAGAGAGAGAGAGAGAGAGAGAGAGAGAGAGAGAGAGAGAAACATTGATTTGTTGTTCCACTTATACATTCATTGGTTGATTCTTGTATGCTCCCTGGCCCGGGATTGGAACCGCAACCTTAGAGTATCAGGATGATGCTCTAACCTACTGAGCTATCCAGCCAGGGCCAATGAAATTTTCTTTATTCTCGGACTTCTCTGTGCAACAGCATTTATTCTGTGGGTGTGCATTGCAAATATCCAAGAGTAGGATATGACATGTAGCATTTCCCAAACATACGTCACCATGGGAACCTTCGTAGAGAAGAACCCCACGGGACTGATGTTCCACAGAAATGCTACTGCAGGCAGTGGGGAGACTGTGAGACTTTAAAGCAGGGAAACGGTAGCATTATGTGCTCAGTAAACGCCACCCTTTGCTTCCCCAGCCACACCAAGAATTATGTCTCCTGTGATTATAAAATTTAAGGAAACTCAGAAATTGCTCTCCAGAAAAAGGTTACAAGTCCTGACCTACTCTACTGATTTATTAGTCTCCTTTCAGTTCTCAAATTCTGTGGGGCTTGTATGATTTGGTACATTCATCTCTGAGCACTGAACAACATTTCCCTTCCTTTTTTAGTCACTCTTCAACATCTGTGAGTGAAGTTGAAGTTGGGGATATATATACCTCACATGTGCTCAAACAGTCTTATTCTAGAGGGAATTATTTAAAATAACCAACTGAGTGGATCCCTGCTCAGAGGGTTTCTGATGAACTTTTAAGTTTTACTCAGGCTCTGACCAAATTTTTCATTTCTCCCCTCCTCTTCCTCCTCCTCCTCCTCCTCCTCCTCCTCCTCCTCCTCCTCCTCCTTCTCCTCTTCCTCTTCCTCCTCTTGGGAAATGGCTTCAGGCCACAAAGGACAGTGATAGAATGTTTTCTCCACAGTTAATGACAGGGTAGACAAATGGCATAAAATAGAAGAATCTATTCCTTCCCAGATGGGAAAAATCGCTTCTGTGGTTTTTCTTGATCTGTGAAAGTCATCATGGTTTTCAAACTGAAATCACTTTGCCTCTAAAAAGCAAAGGGGAAAAGCAAGAGCATGTGGCAGATCTTTGCATTCAGTGACTGCGCCCCCTGAAGAGATGAAGAACTGTGCAACCTCGGGCAGGCCAGCTATCCTGTTTCCTCCTCCACACCTGTGGGTGCTGACCATGACCTTGCAGGAATGGCAGGAGGTCGATGTGAACTAAGGGACACACTGAGCAGCAGAGCTCCTGGGAGGATGGGGTGACCCATACTTTGCTGCTGTTTTCTGCCCTCACATCGCATTGTGGGTGAGAACAACCTGGGCTCCAGGACACGAGGGTGTCTGTGGTAAATGGTGACATCATTAATTGGGGGCTATGGAGACAAACATTTCTTTGTCACATCTCTCCTTTGTTAGAAGAAAGGCCCCATCCCTACCCTAAGTCCAAAGCTCAAAGACCTCCCCTGGGAATTCCTCTTTAATCCTCAGAGGATCCTGCTGTTCAGCTTGGGTCTATGTTGCTCCGGTTTGCCCAACTCAGAGGAAATCCCTTGATTCTCTAACTGTTGACCGAGGCCAAATCAATATGGAAGCTGCTTTAAAAAGTCCAGTTTGGGCCAGGAAGGCCAGACGAGTGGACTTTCATTGCAGGGCAATGATTGCCTGTTGCTTCTGACCGGGTAATTATAGGTCACAGGACAAAGAGAAATCCTAACCATCAATCAACAAAGAGAAATTAAAAATTAACATGCTACTGTTTGCTCAACTGTAATCTTTGAATCAATCAATACCCGGAGGCTGTGCCAGTAACCTGATTTGCGGGCGGCCACAGGCTCTGCTCCCAGCCCAGCCCAAATAAACAGTTAAGGCTGAGACTGGTTGGGCAAGACTGGGATTAAATACTTCTGGGAGATGGATACTCACAAAGCACTTAGATGTGTCTAGCAGGGGTCTGGCATGGTGGTGCTGGGTGTGGTGGGTTTAAGAGGACCCAGAGCCCCCGTCTTTCTGGGTGGCATTTATTTCAGTTGTCCATTCCAAGGAAAGCCAAGGGTACCCAGCAATACCTTTTCCTTTTTCTTTCTCTTTTTTGCCCCTTCTCTCTTCCTAACCCACTATGGCCGCCAGTCAGAGGGAGAAGTGTGGACAGGAGGCAGAAAGGGAGTAGGTCAAGCGTGGGTGGAAATTCAGGTGCAACTGTCTGAACCTGGGCATGATCATTCCCATGTCCTCTCTTCATTTTGGGCGTTGAAAATACCTGTGACGGGGGCAAGGGTAGAAAATTTATAGTTTAGTATTTTAAGTATATCTATGAGCACAGTTCCTAGTACATAGTGCACAATTAATAACTACTTGGTGAATGAAGGAAAGAATGAATGAATAGACTATAACCACTGAAAACTGGGAATCAGAAACAGGATTATTAATTTATATGAGAGAGAGAGAGAGAGAGAGAGAGAGAGAGAGAGAGAGAGAGAGAGAGAGAGAGAGTTGGAAACTTTCCACATACTAAGTATAATCATTCATGTATGGAATTTTTTTTTAACAACAAGAATGCATCACATTTACAATTAGAATAAATTAGTAAGACAAGGAATATTTACTGTGCACTCAGCATATCTCAGGCCCGATCTGGACCCTGGGGATATGGAGATGAGTAATAGTAGAAACTGCACTTAAGGGCCAAGTTCAATAAGGGGAGAACAGACAAGCACTCACTCAGCAAGGTAGAAAGTGCTCAGAGTCTGCTGAAAATTACCTTTTTAAAAAAAGGTAAGATGAAAAAGCACATAGCGTCACCAGGTGTAATTACTGTACAGCGTGGTTCCCAAGCACAGCGAGAGCACTTCCTGCCTGTGAGGGAAGGGGAGGAGGTGTCAAGGCTTTGCCCTGGCCTAGGAAACCCTTGTCTGGTTCTGGCCTTCAAGACGGCTCTCTGCCAGCCTATCTGGCTAGGCCCAGCCATTCCCCTGGCTTCACCAGCTCCCTCCCAGTGACCCTCAAACTTGAAGGGGCAGAGAACCAGGGGAGGATAGATGTGAGAGGGAGCTCCCAGCACAGAGGGAGACGCAAGACTCAGTGTTTGTGCTGGAAGGGCGGTAAGGACATCAGTCCGTGCTCACCCCTGGTTTTATGGAAGATGAAACAGATGCCCAGAGAGGGCAAAGGCTTGCTGGAGGTCACACAGTGAATCAGTGTCCCGGCTAGGGCTTGAATCCAGGTTTCTCATCCTTACACTTGGGGGCCTGCTGCTGCACTAAGAGAGATCCCCTACTGGACTGGTCCGTTTCCTCTCTTTCCTCCCATCACTATAGCAGCCTCCAAATATGTTTGCCTGGCCCTGTGCGTGGTCCATGTTCCCAGGTAAAGATTTTACCCCTGGATGTCTGAGTAGGAGCTGGGAAGATTCAAGAGCAGCCTGTTCAGATGCTCAGCCTTCAACCACCTCTGACAGTTAAGCCAGTGAGGTCTGGAAGGTGGTTGTGAGGGGGAAGCCACACAGCAGTAACCTCATGTTTGGCAGGCTGGGGCCAGTGCCAGCATGAATCACCTTGGGGTGGTGTGTGTGTGTGTGTGTGTGTGTGTGTGTGTGTGTGCAGCCATTGAAAAGAGTTAGATATGCACTGAGATGAAGGAATGTCCAAAATATGGTGTTAAATAAGATGCAAATTGCTGAAAACACAAGTTTAGTAATGATCCTATTTTTAGATTTAAAATTCCTTGATGAATGTTTATGTTTGAGAAAGATACAGAGAAAGATAGAGAAGAATATGCCCTATCTACTACTTCTGACACTGAGGGATCGAGATTATTACGTTAAATCATTAGCTCTGTAATAGTTGCCTATGTCAGAAAGCCGTTACCTAATTACAAAAAACGTGCACAAAGCAGAAAAGAAGAAAGTGCGTGTCAGCATGTGTGCATGTGACTATGTTAATGTGTGTACACAGGTACATATGTGTCTGCGTGTTTATGTGGGTGGTGTGCATGTGTATGTATTGCAGAGGAAGCCTCAAGGGAGAACAGTACTTAGGGTGTGAATTCCAGACACTGGTCACATCCTCCAACCCTTGCCCTTGGGGAAGACCCTCAAGGATGTGCACCTTGATCCAAAGTTTTGACATAAGCATCACCTGTTTGTGGGTGATGGGACTGTTTCAGGGCTCTGAGCTTAACCAAATGGCTTTGGATACATTACAAATGGGAGAGGCTGGCGAGAAGCTGCCACCTTGCAGCCAAGACCACTGGTGGTTTAGAGGCTTCTCTGGGAAATTCCACATCCCCTTGCACAGCATTTGTGGGCACCTCCAGTGTGCAGAGCGCTGTGTGCAGTGTTTTTTTTCTGGGAGGACAGCTGCACAAAGGAGAGGGCTTAGAAATCTCAGCCTATGTAGGTCAAATGGCTTCCACGGCAGAACGTTTCCCTCTCTCTTCCCTCTCTCCTCCCCCCCCCCCCCCCCCCCGCTGCTTCCCTCCCTCCTTCCTCTGTTGCTCTCACTCTTTTTGAGATCCAGGATTTCACAGGCACCAGATGTATTAATGGAGTTGACTGTGGCTCAATGGAGTGGTTACCGCTGGTTTCCCTGTTGACCCGGAGTTTTAAATTCCCATCTAGAATTGCAAGCGCCCATTCCTACCAACTGGGAACAATGTTTTCCTAATGTTGGGTGAGTCAGTGTGTGTATGCCATATCTGCGTGCCCACTTGCAGGCACACATGCAAGGAGAGGAAGCCCTGCCCCCTTGAGGAGACATACCAAGGCTGAAAGAGGGCTGTGCTGGCTGTATGGCCACAGAGCTCAGAGCCATGGGATCAGCGGCTCAGTATCCACCTTGGCAACCAGCACAGGCCTTCCAGACAGCGGGCCCTCCATAAATACTCACTGGATGACCAAGAAACAAAAAATATTTATGAGATCAAAACCACTTGGTCCTTTTGAATAGAAGCCAGCTGTCCTAGTGAGCTGATGTCCTGCCTGTCCTAAATGCCACTGTGTTCCCTCTCCTCCCAAGTTGTTGGCAGCAACTTGGGGAGTTTTGAGAGGAACAGGGGCTCCCTGTGTCACTGGACCCTCTCCTTTGGAAAGGTTTCTATGGATGTGGCCATGGGAGCCAGGCTGGTGGGAGCAGGGGGCAGAGGAGTTCAGGCATCTTCCTGATACTTCCTGGGCTCCGAGAGAGGGTGGGTCTGTCCTCCAGGAATTGGGGGAACAGTGGGAGGGGACTGTGGCTGCTTTTCCCCTAAAAGCTAGAAAGTTAGAAGAGGAGGAGGGCAAGAGGAGAGGGTGGGGAAGGAGGAGGGAGAGAGCAGGGGGATGCTTGGGAAGGAGAAGAGGGGGAAGGGGAAGCAGACATTTCCTCAGAGAGATTTCCAAAAAGCAGAGAAGGACCTTGCCAAGCCGTTTCCTAACCACCCCGGGGTGTAAATGTGAATGTTCATGCAGATGGGGAGCAGTTGTGTGTGTCGTCAGCCTGCACAAGGGGAAATTCTGGTGTCCTGGCTGGGAAGCCCTAGAGCCAGGTCTCTTGGTCTGTGTCTCCTCTCTGTGCCTAAACCTGCAGCTCTGCCCTTTCTGCCTTTATTTGAGCTTCTCCAGTCTGCCCATCTTGTTCTGGGCTCAGGGGGTGTCCCGGTGATGCTCCTTGTCCCCAGTTCTCCCTGTGGACCTCAGCCACACCACCGCCCACGAGCCTGCATCAGCGACCTGTGTGCTGGCAGGGCCCATCAGATCAAACTGCTCACTCTACTTTCCATCTGTTTTTAATAGCCTCCCTCTCGACCTCATCCTACTTATCGGCTAGGTTTCCTGCTCCTCTCCAGTTGGCCTCCCTGGTGGGCCCTGAATGTACTGACTTCATCTCTGCCTCTGTGCCTTGCTTGGATGCACATTTCCCGTCCCTTCTGTATGAGTCTAAAGCCAACTAATCGCCCAGCTAGAGTGGCTCAGTGGTTGAGTGTGGACCTATGAACCAGGAGGTCACGGTTCAATTCCCAGTCAGGGCACATGCTCGGGTTGCAGACTCAATCCCCAGTGTGGGGCGTGCAGGAGGCAGCCAATCAATGATTCTCTCTCATCATTGATGCTTCTATCTCTCTCTCCCTCTCCCTTCCTCTCTGAAATCAATAAAAATATATTAAAAATAAATAAATAAAGCTAATTCATCTCTCAAGACCTAGTTCAAGTCCTTTCCCAGGAAGTCTCCTCGGTCATTTTAGCCACTCTGACCACCCCATTCCCCGATTCCCCTGCATACACTATTCAGAGAACCCACAGTTTTGCTTCCAATTGTTTTTGTCCCCAGCTATATGCGGGCTCTGTGAGGGCATGGACCATGCCTTTTACTCTCTTCTATCTCTGTCCCAACCCGAGACTAGGATTATTAATGGATTGAAATGGGGGGGGGGAACTATAGCTAAAGAGATTTGGAAGAGGCAGAAGTGCTTGAATAGTCCAGAATTTTCCTCCAAGGTCTTAATGAGGCAAGAGTCATTCTCTGTGGCTCTGCACCTTTCGTCATGCTGGGTTTTGCCAACACTGTGGCAAACACTTGGATGTTCAGTTCTATGGAGTCATTTTTCATTTTCTCCTTCTCACAAGGACATAGCCCCTGTGGTTATTTAGAGTTAAAAATCAACAGAGGGAAAACTGATTGGGAGTCAAGTTTCCTGATTATTCCGTAATGTGAGGAATTCATTACTGAACTGCCAGCCAACTTCTAGGACCAGAAGCTCTGGGCCTCTTAAGACCATCCACTGAACCTCCAATACTTGTAAGTGTGGGACCATTCACCGTTATTCAGAATGCAAACCTGCCTACGATGGGGTAATATGCTGGTCATCATGTCACTGGCATTTAGAATTTTCTCCTATACTTCCTTTCGATGATGTTGTGGGCTTTCTTTCCATAGAATAAAAGTTCCAGGAAGGTGGATTTGAATGAGATTATCAGTAAGGCTCCTTACAATTTAGATTTCTGTTCCAATTGGGACATACATTTTTATTACCTTTGTAATGAGTCAGGAATCGCTGGTTGCAAGTGACAAAATGTTGCAAGTGCTGGTTGCAGGATGTCTTTCGGTGTCCATTTGATTTCAGAAAGTATATCAAACACAGCAATAGTTCAAACAATAGCAACAACAATACTAGAATATCACAGAATAGAATAGAATATCCAGAGAGAAAGAGAATGATGAAGCAATTTTGGCAAAATGTTAGTTTAGGTGAAGGGCATACTAAGTTCATCATACTATTCTTATTACTTTTTCATATGTTCGAATTGTTTTGAAAACTTAAATTAAAAATTAACCCCAAAAAAGGTGCTAACTGCAGACCTTTCTCTCTCAATGTCCATATAGCAATCTCATGAAAGATTGGTTAGCCTGGGTCACATACTCATTTCATTGAGATGAAGTCAGACACTGTGACTGACAGCCTCAATAGGGGAGGAATTTATGACATGGGGAGGAATTTATGACACGGGGAGGAATTTATGACACGGGGAGGAATTTCCCAAGAATCCAAAGGGAAGAGCATGTGAGAGTGTGCTGGACACGTAAAAATGAAAACCAACACGTCCATCACAGCCCTCTCTTAGTCTTCTCTCTTCTTATAACTCCCAGTCTCCCAGATCCTCCTTCTGTTGGTCTCAACGTCCACATGCTGCCTGGCCCCATCTTCACAGGCCATGCTTCCTTTCAAAATGGCTCTAGACAGAGGCATATTCTTCCCAACACACAGCTCCACACTTGAGACTTTTGGGGGTTCCTCTCTTCTCTCATTATACCCATCTGGGTGCCATTCCTCTTGGTCCTGCTCTCTCTTAGTTTGTTGATGAAGAAATCTGTGTTTCTGTGCAAGTGTTACTAAGTGTTATCGGTATGCTCTTACCCTCAGCTTAGAGTCACTTTTTTTTTTTTTTTTTTTTAACTGGGCCTTCATCCAGGCAAGAGAAGCTAATGGCAGGAGTTTCGAGCACAGAAGAAGTCCAGGGAGGTTTTGGGTGGGTAGGCCTCTGGCTTCTTTTGCGTCCCACTGTGTCGGTGGCTTTTTCCTTTATCTCAGGCCAGGGTTTCTGTCAGGGGTTGACTACTGTCCTTCTCAGTTGGAGGAAGCCAAGATAGCCAAAAGGAACAAGGCCAACATCACTTCATTTCCCAACAGGGAATCTTGATAATTGGTTTGTTCCCAAGCAATAAAGCAGAGTTAGCAAAGAGGTTGCTGGAACTTAATCACTGCAGTCTTGGCATGGATACCTCTTCATTCAGCCTTCTTGAGAACAAGGCAGGATTTAGGGAACCCATCTGCTGAGACTGAACTAGTAAGAAGCAAAGAAGAGAATTCACTCATTCATTGTTCATGTAATTATTCACTCACTCATTTATTTGTGAAAGGCTGAAGAGCATAGTGGTTAACGTAGGCCCACATGAACATTCTTTTTTTTTAATATATTTTTTATTGATTAAGATATTACATATGTGTCCTTATCCCCACGTTACCCCCTACCCCCCCCCCCCCCCCGCTCATCCCCCCACCCCCCGTTGTCCGTGTCCATTGGTTAGGCCTATATGCTTGCATATAAGTCCTTTGGTTGATCTTTCCCCCTTACCCCCACCCTCCCCTACCTTCCCTCCAAGGCCCGACAGTCCAATCAGTGCCTCTCCGTCTCTGGATCAGCCCTTGTTCATCAGTTTATGTTGTTCATTATATTCCACAAATGAGTGAGATCATGTGGTATTTATCTGCTCTCCAGTTCCATCCATGCTGTGGCAAATGGTAAGAGTTCCTTTTTCTTCTTCCTCTTCTTAAAGAATCTTTCAGCATTTCATATAATGCTGGTTTGGTGGTGATGAACTCCTTTAGCTTTTTCTTATCTGTGAAGCTCTTTAACTGACCTTCTATTCTGAATGATAGCTTTGCTGGATAAAGTAATCTTGGTTGTAGGTTCCTGCTACTCATCACTTTGAATATTTCTTGCCACTCTCTTCTGGCCTGCATGGTTTCTGTTGAGAAATCAGCTGACAGTCGTATGGGTACTCCCTTGTAGGTAACTGACTTTCTTTCTCTTGCTGCTTTTAAGATTCTCTCTTTGTCTTTTGCTCTTGGCATTTTAATTATGATGTGTCTTGGTGTGGTCCTCTTTGGGTTCCTTTTGTTTGGGGTTCTCTGCGCTTCCTGGACTTGTAAGTCTATTTCTTTCACCAGGTAGGGGAAGTTTTCTGTCATTATTTCTTCAAATAGGTTTTCAATATCTTGCCCTCTCTCTTCTTCTGGTATCCCTATAATTCTGATGTTGGTACGCTTGAAGTTGTCCCAGAGGCTCCTTACACTATCTTCATATTTTTGGAATCTTTTTTCTTTTTTCTTTTTCGGTTGGGTATTTTTTGTTTCTTTGTATTTCAAATCTTTGACTTGATTCTTGGGATCCTCTTGTCTGCTGTTGGATCTCTGTATGTTATTCTTTATTTCAGTCAGTGTATGCTTAATTTCTAGTTGGTCCTTTTTCATATCCTCGAGGGTCTCACTAGATTTCTTGAGGGTCTCACTAAATTTATTGGTGGTTTCCATAAAATTCTTGAAAAACCTTATAAACGTGGTTTTGAACTCTATATCCAGTCGTTTGCTTTCCTCCATTTCTGTCATTTGTGACCTGTTTCTTTGTCTCCGCATTTTTTATGCTTCCTTGTGTTGGTAGAGTAGTTTTGTGTGCTAGGTGTCCTGTAGGGCCCAGTGGCTCAGCCTCCCCTGTTACCTGAGGTGGACACTCTTGGTGCACCCCCTTGGGCCCACATGAACATTCTTGAAGGTTGTGCTGTGTTCTGCACAACTCTGGGGGGTGCTATTCACAAGGACCATATGTGGAAGCCCTAGGTTACGGGCACTTGTGCTGGGATTGCATCGCCTGGTTTCAAATCTGTTTCCCTGATCCAGCTATGTGACCTTGAACTAGATTCTTCATTTTCTTTGATTTAGGGACTTCATAAGTAAAATAAGGATACTTGCTACCTGCCTCATAGGGTTGTTGTGATGGTTAAATGACTGAATCCATCTCCAGTACTCTGAACAATTCAAATAGCATCACAGTGATCTGTTCCTAAAGGGTTGGTAGAATACTATTGGGAAGCCATCTTGATCTGGGGCTTTTCTGTGTATGTTCTTTCCCCTAGACATTTTATAGTTTATTTTTTAAAAAATGTTTTGAGAGAGAGAGAGAGTGAGAGGAGAGGAGAGGAGAGGAGAGGAGAGGAGAGGAGAGGAGAGGAAAGGAGAGGAAGAGAGAGGGAGAAAGAAACATTAATCAGCTGCCTCCTGCACACCCCCCACTAGGGATCGAGCCTGCAATCTGGGCATGTGCCCTGACCAGGAATCGAACCGGTGACCTTTTGATGAATGCTCAACCAGCTGAGCCACACCAGCCAGGCTTCCCCTGGACATTTTAAAGGCAAATCCCAGGTGTAACATTATTTCACACATAAATACCTCAGTATATCACCGTAACAGAAAAGATTTAAAACCAAAAAACAAAATCAGTCCACCCATATACAATGCCATTATCACATAAATATAATTAATTCCTACACTTAATTATACAATCTCCAAAATGTGTGTTTCAGGATGGTTTTCCACTCACCCTGATGTGGGGTGTTTTTAGTGCTGCTTCCATCTGAGGGCATCCTGGTGTAAGCCTTGCTTTTGCTCCTGTACTTGGCAGAGACAGTGGAGCAGCAAACACACCAGACCCCAGTTTGCACATGGCTACAGGCATGGCGATTGGATAGCATCCGGGCATTTCACACCCATGACATAGGAACTGGCGCTCTGTACAAGGCACTTCTTCCTGTCTCCTCTTCTCCTCTCCTCTCCTCTCCTCTCCTCTCCTCTCCTCTCCTCTCCTCTCCTCTCCTCTCCTCTCCTCTCCTCTCCTCTCCTCTCCTCTCCTCTCCTCTCTTCTCTTCTCTTCTCTTCTCTTCTCTTCTCTTCTCGGGAGGGACGAGGGATGAAGGAGGTCCTTTATGAGAGGCACGTTCTCATAGGGAGCTCACCACTGCTGGAAAGCTCAATTACTTTTCATAGTTGGTTTTCAAATCAGAATCCCAAGTCTGCAAGTAGAGTTCTTACTTAACATTCTACCTGACCTGTGCTATCTGACTACGAATGCCCAAACCCCCTTTCCATAGCCTGCAGAAAATCCCGGGGTCCTGTGCCTTTCTCATGGTCACCTCGTTCCAGTTTTTGCTTTTGTAAAGTCTCACCATCCTCTTCTTAAGGCCACTTGCTTTTCTCCTTCGAGTGCCCACCCACACATGGATCATGGCTCATCTCCCTTCCTTTCCTCCAAATGCTGCTTGCACATAGCTCTCAGGGGATTCAGAGGGAATTGGAAGCTGGGGTGGTGTGGGTGGAGAACTCATTAAACTGTAGCAACACAGTACAGAACCCAGATCCTTAAATGCCCTTCTACCATCCCTGTCACCTGAGACTTCTCACTGGTCTTTGCTTCTCCCCAGAATCCTAGCCCTTTGCCATCTTGCTGGGCTCCCCTCTACTCCCAATGCATCAATGTCTGCCCATTCCTGTGCGTCCTCACCCCTTCCTTTGAGATTGCTCAGGAAGACCTCAACTTCTTGCACTGTTAGGCCAGGAACCTGGTGCCCTTGGTCTAACTCCTCCACCTCTGGACCACTTCTTACTACAATGAAAAGGGCCATCAAAAAAGTCAGAGTTTCTGGCTTCCCAACTCCTATTTCTACATCCTCTATAGCCTCTGGCACTGTACTAGTCCAGGCCAGCAAAATTGTTCACCTGGGCTATGACAGTAGCCTTTTACCTGGCCTGACATCACTCTTGGCCCACACCAACTCATACTTTATACTAAAGCCAGCGTGATCTTTCCAAGACACTAGTGTGTGCTCCCATTGTGCTTCAGATGACATCCCAATACTCAACATGCTCACAGGCTCGGCCTGAATCCAGCCTTATCCACCCCACCCTTATCTCATGCTGCTCCCCGTTTGCTTTCTCCATCCAGGGGTTTTCCTTAAGTGCCTTCAATTCTCTAGTGGCCAGAGCTTGGTCATGCTTTTTCCTCCACCAGCTCTGTCTGCCTACCTCCTACTCCTTCTTCTAGTGTCTGCTTAGACAGAACTTCCCTGGCCCCAGCTTGCACCCTGCACCTTCCTCTCTCTTTGTAATACCTGTTATTCTTAACAATTATTTGTCTGCTGACCCTGCTAGAGTGCAGGCTAGGTAAAGGCAGACACGATGACTGCCTTGTTTGTTACTCCATCTCAACTCCCGATGCAGTGTCTCACACAGATACTCAGTGAATAATTATAAGTTCAATTGAACCTTTCAGAGGATGTTGGTGGTGCCATGGACACTGGTGATAATGAAAAAATCCCAGTAACTCAGAAGTGAAATGATCACTTATTTAAGAAAATCAACAATGTTGCACTACACTCACCTGCAGGTGCCAGAAGTCTGACATTTCAAAGGGGAAAAAAGGGAGAAAAAAATGCATCCAAAGCTGCCCAGTTGGTGCTTACAGAAACACTGCTCTGTGATGTTTCTTTCGAGAGAGAGTATTTTTAAGCTACATTTCCAGAATTATACAGTTGCGTGCGTAATGCCTCATCCTGCTGATGAAGTGATTTCTACAGAGAACTGGCCGCCTTCCAAGAGGAAGGAAGGGCTCCTGAGATGCCTCTGAAAAAGATGAAAGAATTTCTAAAATAGCAGCTTAATGTTGTACCACATATGGGATTTTCGAATTCGCAGCTGGTTGGATAACCATTTCCGGCTTTAAGCCTTTTGACTTACTGTCTCTATGGCTTAGAGCATCTAGAGTTTTATTTATCTCCTAGTTACCAAGGGGTTTCTCTGCTTTTACCTGCCCCCAGTCTCTCCCTCCTGTTGAGTACTAGTATTTCCAGTTGTGTGATACTAGTATTTGACTAAGTGTCCACATGGAATAGAAACCCCGTGGAGGTAGTACCATATCTGTGCTTTGTCCCTTTGATCTTGCAAATAACTGGATCTTAATCCATATCATTGAATAAATGAGTCCCCAATCAAAAAGTTGAAGCCAATCAAAAACGTATACAGGAGGGAGTCATGTATTAATATTAAATATAATATTGATTCCAACCTAACCCCTCAATTTAAATATGCTCATTCATGCTCATATCACACACCCTCCCTATTCCAGTTACTATTGCTGCATAACAAACTACCCCAAAACTTAGTGTCTCAAAACAATAAGCATTTTTATTATGCTCACAGTTTCTTTGGGTCAGGATTTTAGACAGTGCACAAAGGAAATGGCTTGTCTCTGCTCCATGACATCTGAAACGTCAGCTGTGAAGATTCAAAGACTGAGGTAACTAGACAGGTAGGGGCTATAATAATCTGCAGGTGCCTTTACTTGCCTTTACTCACATGACTGGGCCTTGGCTGCTATGACTTAAAGACCAGGAATGCTGATCAGAGCACTTACATGGCCTCTCCATGTAGCTTGGGCTTCCCCACAGCATGGCAGCCTCAAGGATAGTTGGACTCTTTACATGGCCTTGAGTATGCCAGTGAGCAAGGCAGAGATGACATTACTCTTTATGACTCAGCTCCAGGAGTTAACTCAGTGTTACTTCTTGCCATACTCTATGGGTCGAAGCGGTCACAGACCACTGCAATTCAAGGGGAAGGGGAATGGACTCTGCTTTCTGATGGAAATGTGGCAAGTTTGCTTTGTAAGAGAGAGAATGCGTAGGGACGAGATATTTTTGCAGTCATCTTTGAAGAATACCATCTGGCTCACTCCCTCAAGCTTTACCTGCTATTAGGTGGGTAACTAGGTTCCAGGCATCGGGTAATGGAGGAAGGACCTGCAGCCAATGTAATCTCATACTAGTACTCATACGAAACTTTCTTGAGTTTTTTTTTTATTTTGCTTGTTTTCAAGAAGTCCCTGTTTGTATCTTAATCAAGATTGATATTTGGCGTAAGAAATGATTTCTTTTTTAGATGCAAGTAGATTGGCAAGATGGCACCAACACCACCTGTGTTATTTATCAAGATATTAATACATTTTTTTTGAGGGGGGAAAGATTTAAGTTTTAGAAAAACTTAAAAAAATAATCTTCTTAGAAATTAATGTACATTGTTATAATCAAGACTGACAAGTTCTGCAATAAAGAAAGCTTTCCAATTTTATTTAATCTGGGCACCTATTAGTTGGTCAGCAAAATGTTAGAGTGCTGTTTCCAGCTCTCCATGGACCATCTTATGACCCTGGGTAAGTTGTTTCCTTTCTTCGGGCCTCATCTTCTCCCATTTGTAAAATGAGAAAGTTGAATTAGATGACATAGAAGGTCTGGTGTTTCCCAGGGGTGGCTATTAGTTTCCCCAAGCCACCCCCACATTAACCCACAGCAGGGTGTTTCTATGAATGCCAGTTTTCAAGGGACTCCCCTCTCCATGTTGCTGACCCCTAAAACAATGACAATTTAGAAACACTAGAGCAGCTGCTGAAGGTCTATTTACTCTCCACCAGCTGGGACATCCTTGCCTCATCGGTCTCATGGGATTGTTGTGGGGATCCCGTGTGCCAGTGTGTGGCAAAGATGCTGCATACGCTGGACAGACATTATTTACTACTGTGTTATCATAACAGTTCAGAGGCAAGATCAAAGTCCAACCTGACTGGTGTTTAGTGACTAAGTTGAAGAGTGGGCTGACTACATTGATGATACTATTGATTACTTGAAGTTGAGCTTGTAAACATCTATCAGGAAGAAAGTTTCAGACAAACAGGTTGGAATCATGGGATAGAGGAGCCATCAGGCAGGTTGGTGACATTAGTTGAGCTTGTGCAACATTGGCGGAATGGTCTCTTTATAAAAGGACACACCAGAGCCCATGGGTATGTCTGTTCTCTCTGTGGCCTCCAAGAGACTCTCACTTCATGTCCACCCAGGAGGCCATTTGGGATTTGGGCCAGTGAGTAACATGTACCAGTTGGGCAAGGCTGCATGAACCCGTAAGCTGTGACAATAGCTGACATTTATTAAGTGCTTATTAAATACCAGGTCCTGAACTAAGCTAGTTCCATTTAGTCCTCCCAACAGGCCTCTGAGTTGGGTCTTATTATCATTCCTATTTTATTATTTTTATAATACATTTTTATTGATTTCAGAGAGGAAGAGAGAGGGAGAGATAGAAATTATCAGTTATGAGAGAGTATCATTGATTGGCTACCTCCTGCATGCTGGGATCGAGCCCAAAACCCGGGCATGTGCCCTTGACTGGAATATAACCCAAGATCCTTCAGTCCACAGGCCGACACTCTATCCACTGAACCAAACCGGCTAGGGCTATCATTCCCATTTTATACATGAGGAAACTGAAGTTAGGAAGGCCACCTACTTTGTCAGGATTCAAACTCAGTTCTTCTGATTCCATAGAGCCCATGTCCTAAACTCTACTGTAGGCCTTGGCCTCAGAGAGTTTACACTGTTTCCTCCTCTGTGGAAATAATGCCTAGTGAGCATCCGCAAGGAAGCAAGTTCCAAGTACACAATCTTCAGTAAGTCTTCAATAACCCTGTGAGGTGGGTATTATCCCTACATGACTGGAGAGACTGGGCTCAGGGTGTTAACAGGTACTGTGTTAAAGTCACACAGTAGGAAGTGCAAGATTTACCTAGTCTGCCTGACCCAAGAGTCCTTGCTCATCATCTTTTTACCGTCTGACCCTTCCTTCGCTGTCCCAGGTCTACTCATTTCGGAATGATGGCTCCCTTCTCGGGATTCCACAGCTCTTTGATGCTTCTCTCCTACAGCACCCTGTGCCATACACTCTATGGGACTAGTGCATATAGATTCCATCTCTCTCCCAGGTGGAAAGCTTTGTTAGGTTGGGGCTGGATCTTCGTTCATCTCTGTGATTTCCAAGTTGGCAGAGAAGGCAGCCCAGATCTGGACTATAGACAAACTTGCGTGTACAGTCCCTGGGCAGAGTTTTGGGGGCTGAAGTTAGCAGGAAGGATCCTGAGATCTTTCAGGCAGAGGGTGGTGAACTGGGACAGAGGTCCCATGAGAAGACGGCAGAGGAGTGGAGATCCTCGAGCTTTGGGTGTTAACTGCCTGGACAAGGGCTTAGGGAGGAGTGGGGAGGTCAGCGAGGGGGGTAAGAGAAATAAGAGGCACTGATAGCTGATGCCAACCAATGATCAAGTCTCAAATGCTTAATAGCAGCGGTTCTCAACCTGTGGGTCGCGACCCCTTTGGGGGGTCTAACGACCCTTTCACAGGGGTCGCCTAAGACCATCGGAAAACACATATATAATTATATATTGTTTTTGTAATTAATCACTATGCTTTAATTATGTTCAATCTGTAACAATGAAATTGGGGGTCACCACAACATGAGGAACTGTATGAAAGGGTCGCGGCATTAGGAAGGTTGAGAACCACTGCTTTATAGACATCACTCCCAAGTTCTTGTTTGTACTGCCTTTTCAGAGACACCAGAGAGACCATCATGCTGCCATCCTCCACCCGTCCCCCCCACCCCCCGCCCCCAACACACACACCTCCACCTCTCCAGCCTCACCCCTCTGAGCTCAGAGGGTTTCCTCGGTGCCGTGCAGTAGCTTGGTTAGAGGCATCAGGCACAGTGAGCAGAGGCGGAAGGAGGACCTCCATCCCTATCACGCGCCTCAGCTCAGGGCCACCCGGCTCTGAGGAGCCCGGAGTGTCTCACCCCTTCCCAAACTGTCTAGGACCCGTCATGACGCAACCCCAGGCCTTCCTGCAAGTTGACATGACTGTCGGGGCTCCAAGAAACTTTGAAAAGACGAGTGGCTTGGTAAAGGCCGAGCTGCCCAGGGAGCCCGTGCCGGGCCCTGCCTGGCCCCGCCTGGGTGTGCCAGCGTGGAGCACGTCCCCCTTCCCCCGGTTCCTCTTGCAGCTGCTCCCTGAGGGGTTGGTTGGATGGGTGACTGTTTCTCCTTAGGGTTTTGGAGGCCCTGAGGTTCTCTGACGGGACAGGGGGGCAACTGCAAGATGGAGGCCAGGTGGCAATGCCAAACAAGGCAGCCTCTCTCAGCTGGTTTCTGTACGTGGCTGCAAGGCTCTTCCGCGCCCGTGCAGGTCAGGTCTCCAAAATGAGAGAGGAAACCTTCCAATCTCCGTTCCCTCTGCTGACGAGCCCACGTGCGCGCGCACGAACACGCACGAGACCCACGCACGCATGCACGCACGCTTACGCGCATGAGACGCACACGCTTACGCACGTGCGCACGCAAACGAGACCACGTAGAGTGTCCACGCAGTTTAGTGCACCTGCACCGCGACATATTCGAAGTTCAGACGGTGGAAGAGGATGAAGAGGTGAGCGCAGGACCTCCCCTTCTTTCCTCTCCTGGTCCTCTTGTCCCGTCTTCGTCCTTCTCACGTCCGCGCCCTCTCCTGCCCTTGGCTCAGACCCTGGCGCCTGGTTTATTTTAGCTCCTTCTGTAGCTTCCGCCCCTACCCGGCGGAATCTTCCAGCCCTGGGAGGGGAAGGGAGGTCCAGGGGTGGAGGAGGGAGGGAACACTGCCGACGTGGTTGGGCCCCGGGACGCCTGCCCTTTCTTGCTTTCTGGCACACCCTGGGTAGGGAAACTGAAAATCGGAGGCGCAAAAGCGGCTCCTCTTCCGAAAGGACTCCCTGAGCGCTTGGAGGCCCTAAGATCATTCATCTCTGTTGCGATCTTGCGTACAAAGCCCGGATGGTGTGACTCTGATTCTTCCTAGGACCTAGGTGGTCCCTGAGGTCTGACCCAGCTTGGAAGGTTTCAGGTTCTGTGGGCTCGGGCCTCCCTTGTAGCCAGGCTGTGATAATTGGCCACAGTAAGAGAGGCAAGCAAGAAGCAAGCCTTTGAACAAATCAAGCGTTAGCGGTGCAGAAATCACCTCACTGTAGTGCCCAGGCCTTTGAACAGAGGAATTCAGAAAGAACGAAATGCCTGCATTTGGAAGATAGGGCTTCTTGATGTTTCGCATCCACCCTGCACTCCAAACAGGATTCTCGGTGG
This sequence comes from Myotis daubentonii, assembly GCF_963259705.1. Classification (NCBI taxonomy): domain Eukaryota; kingdom Metazoa; phylum Chordata; class Mammalia; order Chiroptera; family Vespertilionidae; genus Myotis; species Myotis daubentonii. Next base: position 39,333,635 of record NC_081852.1, on the reverse strand, counting down.
TGGGCCACTTATCACTCACAGGCTTATACGCAGTGTGGTGTGTGTGTGTGTGTGTGTGTGTGTGTGTGTGTGTTTGCATGTTTGCGTGTTTGCCATGAAGGCTACCTTTCTGCCTGGACTCCTGCTCCTTGGTGAGCCCTGGGGCACATGCTGTATCCTGTGACCTCCTGTCCTGACCCTCTGCGTGGACCTCAGGCTTTTCTGCATTGAGACTCTTCCAGCTCTCCCGAAGCTCGGTGGGTGATGTAAACACTCCCAATAATTTTTGGAAGCTGTTCCCATTTGTCTGCACAGACCCCAGAATGGTTCTGCATTGGCCAGAACCATTTTGGGGTCTGTGAGTCATATCACATTTAGTTCACTCTGGAGCAGTGGTTCTCAACCTTGGCTGCACATTAGAATCACCTGGGTATCTTTTTAAAATCCTGATTTCTGGGCCTCATCCTCCGGAAATTCTGTTTCTTTGTTACTAATGTTGTGGCCCCACCCCATAACAAAGAAACAGAATTTCTGGAGGATGAGGCCCAGAAATCAGGATTTTAAAAAGATTCCCAGGTGATTCTAATGTGCAGCCAAGGTTGAGAACCACTGCTCTAGAGAATGGCCTGGTTGTAAAACCACACATAAAGAGCCAAAGGCTATTTAAGAAATTGTCAAGGCTGCAGTGTTAATGCAGGTGGTGCTGCTTTGCAGCAGCTGCCCAGACCTCACCCCTAAAACCTTTGATCTGTTTATGACATGCCTATCTCAGGGCTAATTGTTTGGGTGACATGCTTGCAGTCACTCCCCATGGTCACTACTGTCCCAGGTCAAGGCCAAGTGGGGCATGAGTGGAGCCATTACTGCATACCTGGGCCCTGCCAGCTCTCTGGAGCCCAGTTTGGAGCCCCAGGAAAGATCATGTTCAGTAGTTGGCCAGGGGCAATCAAGGGGCAAGAACATGGCTCAGGAGTCCAACAGACCTGGCTTGAATCCCAGTGCTTCTGCTTACGAGCTGGTGACCTAGTTCTGGGTACAACGAGGGGCTTGCTTTCAGTGACCTCAGGGTCCCTCCCCTGGACAAAGCTCTAGGATTCTGCCCTGGAAAGTGGGAACTGGCCTATTTTGCTTGGGTGTACTATTTTTCCAAAGAAAATAAACCCTGGTTACTTATTACCTGACCTATATTTCCTGTGATTGCAATGGTAGGGGGCAGATCTAAGTTTTCTAAGGAGGAATTGGAAAGGAGGGAATAGATAGCACTCAGAGGTAAGGCCTAAGACTCACATTGATTGGGCAGAATCCTGAGGTTTTGGTTGATGCTATTCTCCAGAAAAAGCTGTATTTTAGAAGAGCCTTTTAGTCTTTAACATAAATAAGCAGTCCTATTTTTTCATTGTTATAAATATGTTTATATATTATGTTATATAATATTTTGCATAAAATGTTTAATATATAAAAGCAAAATATGATATACATAAATAATTGTATAATATAATGTGTAACATATAATAAAAGTATAATTAAACATTACAGAAATTATGATTTAGAAACTGAAAATCTCTAGATTTCTATTGCTGCCTCCTGCCTGCTGCCCACAGCCCCCAGGATAACAATGTTATTAGTTTGGTTTATATTCTTGTGGATATTTCCTATGTGGCAACAAACATCTATTATTTTATGGAAATGGGATCACAGTAAACATGCTGCTCTGAAGGTTGCTTTTCATGTACAAGTCCATCTATTTCATTCCTTTCAACAAGAAGAGATCTTACTGCTTTGGGGGGACTAGAAAAGGGAAGAAACCATGAAGTCTATAAAGCTTGTTTTCTTTTATTTTCAATATTATTTCTGCTCTGTTCAGGAAGAGAATATCTGAAATTATTTTTCAAATACTTCAGCTATAGCTAAATTAAAGAACCACAGGAATGATAGTTGGATTGTTATAGGAAATTAGTGAATAAATGGCAAAGGCTCACTGCCATCTTGACCATTCCTTATTATTACGCCCATGTTGTCTGCCTTTGGACTGTTTGAACTAATGGAAAACTGTCTGTGGTAGACAGAATAGTGGCCTCCAGAGATGTCCGTGTCTTATCCCAAGAACCTGTGAATATGCAACCTTATGCGGTGAGTGGGATGTTGCAGGTGTGATTAAGCTAAGGATCGTGGAATGGCAGATTCTCCTGGATTATCTGATCTCCAGAACTGTATGATAATAACTTTGTGTTGTTTAAGCCTCTAAATTTGTGGTGATTTGTTACAGCAGTAATAACTACACCACCTTCATTCATGTGTCTTTGCATGCTGAAATGTTTTGGTCTCCTTTGGATCCAAACACAAATACTGTCTAAGATCATGAAACATCTGTGGTTCCAGATGTCCAGGAACTAACCCAGTACTCAGTATAACATGGCCCTTGGGTAAGCTAGAGTCAGCTTGCAGAAGTCATTATAGGTTATAAAAATAAAAAATAAAAATAACAGAGGGAGCCCATTGGTCTCCAGGAGGAAGTGCATGGATCCTGGAGGTCCACAGACCCAATGTTTAAAAGGCCAACAGAGAGGTAGGTGGACTTGCTATTGTCGCCCCATTGAATGGTTGCATCCTGGAGGCTCTGTGAGGTCATTTGATTAGGCTAGGGCATTATCAGGCCTGAGATGGTTCTGTGATGGATCCTCTGTTCCCTAAAGGGAATACCAAGCTTTGGGCATCACTGAGAGGTGATAGGATGAGGAGGTGGGCCCAGACTTGCCCATCCAGCCAAGTTTGCAACCTTCCTGACCTTCACCCATCTTTGCAGGCAGTCTGCCAGGTTTCCTGTTCAGGGAGGTGGGATGGTACCCAGTCCTGGTTCTCTGTGGTTCCAAATGCTCAGGAGCTACCTGGCTGATGAGGACTTGTGTTTGGTTTGAAATTTCCCAATGCTTTCATGTGTGGGGTTAAAGAGGAGGGCCTGGTGGCTGTGTCCTTAGCTGTGGCAGGCACAGAGAGCTTCCCAACTTTTTTTTTTGACCACTGGAACCTCAGGAGTGCCAGTCAAAAGAGAAAAGTAGGTCACTTGGTACAAGGTGGGGGATTCTTTTCTACATCTCCAGGTTTCTGTCTTGGACCCAGAAAGTGACTGTAGGTCCTCAGCACCTCAGAGGTCAAGGCTTATGGGCCCAGGCATAAACAAGGGCAGTTGCTAAGTGGGGACACAGGAAGTACCTTTGTTTTCAGGCCATTTCATCTCCCCCTTTTCCTCGGGGCACTGATGAGCTGGACTGTTTACACTCTCAAGTCCAATTCAGAAGTAAAAGCTGCTGATGGGAGCCACATTGACCACGCACCTCCAATCCAGGCACTTGATGGACATTATTGCCAGGGGTAGGTTCCTGTGTCTGTCAGGCCACCCCCTCAGGTTCTAGCAGATGGAGTAAACACATGTGGCTAAACAGAGGTCAGACTATCTGCTGTGTCCTTTAACGCCCATGTGCAGGCAGGCTCCTTTGTAAAATCAGTTTGTCAAACATGTTGACAACATGCCTGACTGCTAGCTGTCACCACACTGCTTCCCTCTCTTCTTAGGCCCAGAGATGGACTTTATTTTTCAAATTCTCTTGCAGTTAGGTGTGGTCAGGTATGGTAGACATGCAGGTGTGCCTCCAGACCCTCATCAAGGAAGGTCTTGCTGCCCAGGTGCAGGAAGTACAGTCAGTAGACCGCCTCTGGCGGTCAGCTCCTTCAGGGTAGTCCTCAGCTGCAGAAAGCCACCTCGCCCAATGTCACACCCTCCCAAGGTATGACTGCCTTCCGCCTGACTGCCTGAAGCAGGACAGGGACGCCTGGCCATTTTGGTCCAGTAGAGGAAGACTCTGACAGGCACCATTTGCTCCAGAGCTCCCCAACTGGGTTGGCCATTGCTTTGTCAGGACTGAGTTACAGCTTGAGTTCTCCCTTTGCCCAACTCTGTTTCCTCCCCCTTCCTTTTACAGATAATGATTCCTAATAAATTTCCTGCACCTCCCAAACTTCATGTCTACACCTGCTTCCTGAGAATCCAGTCTGTGACCTTCTGGGTTCTCTGCAGTGCAGTGTGAGCAGGAGCAGTGTGTGCTGTTTTCAGCCCTGGCCCTTGAAAACCTGGGTAATTCATCATGCTTTCTCCTTCAGCCTGCTGGATACAGACATCAGTGAAGCCCCAGAGGATGGTGGAACCACAGATGGAAGGAGCCTGGGCATCATGGCGCCAAGAGCTGCCCTGCTGACCTGAACATGTGCCTGGAACTGTTAAGTGAGTTAGAAATGAACTATTACATAAAGCCACTGAGTTTGGGGAATCTATTTGTAACTTCAACTTAGTCTTCCCTGACTTATCTCCTCTATGCACTTACCTCTCAGAGACAATGGAGGAGCTAGAGAATGGTGGGTCTCTGGGAGGTGGCCATTGACCAGAGGAAACTGAAGATCACGTGCCCACTGTGCTTAGGCTCAAGCAGGCCAGAAATTCCGGGAGAACTAGAGAGAAGAGCAAGGCCAGGGGCAGCTTTTCTGTACATAGATCCTGTGAAATGTGGCCAAGTGCTACCAGGCTCTCATCAATCAAAGAGCAGCTGTCCTCCCTTGGGGGATGCAGTCAGAGAGCAAGTTCTCATCTTGACACTCCCTGAGGGGAGAGGTGAAATCAAAGGCTTTTTTCATGGTTCAGGGTTGGTATATAGGAAGAGGAGCAAGATTCCTCCATCAGTGGAATCATTCCATTGTTTCAATAACTCATAGCCATCTAGTTAGGTGGGTAGACAGGTAAGACACTGAAGTCTTGACAGCCAGCAGGCGAACATGTTTGTGTGAGTCAGGGCAATAGGCTGCTAAAGATGAAACTATTTATTCATGCAGGTCTCTGGTCCACTCCACTGATTTGATGAGTGTTTCACCTGCCCAGTCAAATCAACAAGTCAGATAGGATTTTATCTGAGTTTACTGACCCTGTACTGTGCTAGTTGCTAGGTGGGGACACAGGGAAATACCTGTTCTCAAGCTGTTGATATACACACATTGAGCCATACACAGGTTTGAAGATACTAAGTCAGGGGTAGGCAAACTTTTTGACTCGAGGGCCACAATGGGTTCTTAAACTGGACCGGAGGGCCGGGACAAAAGCATGGATGGAGTGTTTGTGTGAACTAATATAAATTCAAAGTAAACATCATTACATAAAAGGGTACGGTCTTTTTTTTTCAATAGTTTTATTCATTTCAAACGGGCTGGATCCGGCCCGCGGGCCGTAGTTTGCCCATGGCTGTACTAAGTGCTACCTGAGAAAAGAAGGTAGGTGGATGGGTGTGAAGAAGAGGAAAATTTGCCTTCCAGCTGGCTTTTTTGTTTCGGGGCGGTGTGGTTGTGATGGTTCGGGACAAAGTTTGGTTGCAGAGAATAATTCTGTACCAGAGAGGTTGTGGAGAGCAGAGGACCTGAGCTGGATTGGGATAGAGCTGAAGGAGGGGTTGGTTGAAGAGGAGCAGGGAGAGCACCTTAGGAGCATTAGGCTGAGCAGGGATGGGACTGGGCAGGGTGTGTCAGGAGACCTTTTGGAAGTTGGTGTTGGGGAATATGCAAAATAAAAATGGAACAAATGCTAGGCTTTGGACTTGAAGGTGGTCAGATAAACAATAGTTATATCTTAAGACATCCTATATAATATCCTATATAATAAAAGGGTCATATGCAAGTCAATAGAACGGTGAAATGACCGGTCGCTATGACACACACTGACCACCAGGGGGAAGATGCTCAACGCAGGAGCTACCCCCTGGTGGTTAGTGCGCTCCCATAGGAGGAGTGTCACTCAGCCAGAAGCAGGCTCACGTCTGGTGAGCGCAGCGGTGGTGGCGGGAACCTCTTTGCCTCCACGGCAGTGCTAAGGATGTCCAAATGCTGGCTTAGGCTCACTCTTCCTGGGGAGTGAGCCTAGCCATCAGTTGGACATCCCCTGAGGGCTCCCGGACTGCCTGAGGGCACAGGCTGGGCTGAGGGGGACCCCACCCCCCAGTGCACAAATTTCGTGCACGGGGCCTCTAGTAATTTTATAAAGATTATCTGCAGGGACCTTAGGAAAAATGGGGGAAAAATAAGTCTACAGTTAGGGAGGCTGGTTAGCTATGAAGGGTTGAGCATCTAAACCAAAGAGGAGGCTGTAAGAATGGAGTAGAAGGAAGGGTCAAATCTGAGAAGCAACATAAAGATGAAGCTTTTGCTAACATGACATTGAAGAGAAGGAAAAGTAAAAATAAGATTCATGTTTACAAGCCAAGCAAATCAGGAGAGTAAGATTAACAATGACAGAAACAGACAAGTAAGGAAGGCATATTGAGTCTTATAAGGAAAGGTGGCCTATATACAAGTGGTAACACAGCACAAGATTGTGCTCCTTGAGAAACCCTACTGAAATAATTCTGGTTTCATTGTAATTTGTTTGTGTGCACATAGGAAAAGTCAAGTCAGGTTGCAGACAAATCTGGCAGCTTAACTCAGTGGTGACTAATGCTCCTATTCTGTGCATACCCATGCATTCAGAGTTGTAATATCTAAATGGCATGAAAACATTGAGTTGTATAATTGTCATGGAAATCCTGGGGATATTTTCTTGCTGTGATACACATTTTAGTGCTTCATAACATAGGTATTCAGCATTATAACTGCTTCTTACATCTGTAAAGAATAAGCAAGTGATGTATGGAGCTGAAGATCAGCCCCCAGTTTATAACATAATAGGAACTCAGCCCAGCCAGCGTTGCTCAGCATTGACCTATGAACCAGGAGGTTGAGCATCGACCTATTAACCAGGAGGTCATGATTCAATTTCTGGTCAGGGCAGTGTGGGGTGTGCAGGAGGCAGCCAATCAATGATTCTCACTGATGTTTCTCTCTCTCTCTCCCTCCCTCTCCTTTCTGAAATCAATAAAAACATATTTTAAAATATGTAATAGGAACTCAATAAACAAAAGTTAAATTAACAAATTAGTGAACACTGGTGCAAATAATCTACAGAGAACAATGTGCTTAAAAGTTTTATACATCGGATTAGAGGCCCGATGCATGAAATGCGTGCAAGGGGCTCAGCCCTCGCAGCCCTCGCAGCCTTGGCTGGCCCTTACAGGGTTGGCTTCATCTGGAAGGTCGTCCTGAAGGTTGTTTGGCTGTTTGGTCTAATTAGCATATTAGCTCTTTATTATATAGGTTTGAGGGAAAGAATCAAGGGCATGCTTGTACAGGCTGTGCTGAAATGGAAGAGGCTGTTCACTATTAACTTTTATAAATTTTAGACAACATATCTCTACAAAAATCTTAAAATGTAAATGGCCAAGATCGAAAGGAAGGGAAGTCATCATATAAGGGAAATGAGGAAGAAATAAAAAACCAAAAGTAGTAAGCAGGATTAGGTGGTTTATGAGGGTGATGAACCCTCTAACAGATTTTAATGCCCACATGAGTTCAACAGCCATACCTTAGGCCTAATTCAAGGTGAGGAGCCAAAACTGATCCCACTTCTTAAAGCAAGAGTTTAAAAGGATTGTTATGTCTATGAAAGGGGGATAGAAAAACCCTACTCATAAGCCCTAACCTGTGCCACTATATTTGAGGGGTCACAAAGTTACAGAAATAGAAAAGGGACCCTAATCCAAGAAGTGAACATCAAAATTGGTGTGGGAAACCATAAGGCCTTGGTTGAGAACAACATGAAACTCTGGTAAGGCATTTCTACTATTCAGGACACAAAATTAAAAAAGGAAAAATACAAAATTACAAATACATAAGAAAACAAATCACTATGAGAGGCAGTAGATGAAGGCGTAAAGAATTAGTATGTCAAGAACTGAAGAGAGTAGAACAATCCAAGAGTATCAAACAAGCAGGCTGGAAGTATTAAAGAAGAAAACGATAGGAAAGAATAGTATGAAAAAAGAGCAGGTGGACTTGAAAAGGAACCAAAAGAATTCCTAGACATGAAAAATATAGCCACTGAAAAACAAAACAAAACAAAACAACCACTCTGTGTTTGTTAATCAACAGATTAGGCATAGAGATGGAATGGTTGATGAGGTGGTCCAACATATGTTTAACAGGAGATTAGGGAGAACAGGGAAAAGCAATATTCAAAGAAAAATATGGCTGAAGAATTTTCTAGAATTAAGAGATACAAATGCAAGAACCATAATGAATCCTCAGTGGGATGATTCAACAAACTGGTATATTCATTTAATAGGATTCTATTCTGCCATTAAAATGGGGAAATTATATCTAATTGTATAATCAGGGATAAATCTAGAAAAGATAATATTGAGTATAAAAAGTTTGTAGAGTATGATATTAGATATACAACTATAATGATACTGTGTGGTGTTTACAGAGACATTGGTAATCACACCAAATGCAGTTTAATGGGGAAAAGAGAGAAAATATATTGGGACTGAGAAGCACAGAGAAAGGGGCTTCTACTCCATCTGTCATATTTTATTTTTAAAAAATCTTGCAAAATGTTAACATTTGTTAGCTCTGAAAGTGGGAATATGGTTTTATTGTTACTCTGAAAATTTTCTCTACATTTGAAATATTTCATTAAAAATAAACTCATTTATTTTTGAATTTTAAAATTACATCTTGTTACACAATCTGTAAAATAGTATTAAAAACCCTTGCATAGTGACACATCTATAAGGATAAATTCTAAAGCACTGTTTAGAGCAGGGGTGGGCAAACTTTTTGACTCGAGGGCCACAATGGGTTCTTAAACTGGACGGGAGGGCCGGAACAAAAGCATGGATGGAGTGTTTGTGTGAACTAATATAAATGCAAAGTAAACATCATTACATAAAAGGGTACGGTCTTTTTTTTCAATAGTTTTATTCATTTCAAACGGGCCCGGATCCAGCCCGCGGGCCATAGTTTGCCCAGGGCTGGTTTAGAGTCAGAAATATTCTAACAATTTTAATGCCTCAAAAGCACTTTGGTTGTTATCTGTAGTTGCACCCAATATCTGATAGTCAGAACCCCCCAGAAGGCCCCAGAAGCAGTGGTTGTGAGATGGTATCACATTAGCACCATGATTCCTCATGTATCACATTTTATTACTTACTTTACACCAAGCATTGTGTAAGGGCTTTTCACATGCTCATTTAATCCTCCTAACCCTTTAAATGAAATAGGTAGGTTTATTCCATTTTACACATTATTTTCATTTGATAATTGAGGCACAGGGAGATTAAGTAACTTGCCCAAGGAAACAGTAGACCCAAGCCCAGGCAGTCTGGCTCCAAAGCTCAATTCTTTTATTTTTAAATATATTTTTATTGAATTCAGAGAGGGAGAGGGAGATAGAAACATCAATGATGAGAGAGAATCATTAATTGGCTGTCTCTTACACGTCCCCTACTCAGAATCGAACCCACAACCCGGGCATGTGCCCTTGACTGGAATTGAACCTGGGACCCCTCAGTCTGCAGGCTGATGCTCTATCCACTGAGCCAAACCAGCTAAGGCCAAAGCTCAATTCTTAACCACTACATTGGACTACAAGCCTGTGTGGCCATTTGGGTAAATTGATCTTGCATTTTCCCCTGTGAAAACCCACCCTAGTCTTCCATACAGCTACCTATCTTTTTCCACTAATGACATTTTCTCCTGCATTCTCATACTCTCCTCTCTTTTTTCTTAAGCATAGGAAATGTGGGCAAGTAAAAAAAGGGGGAGGGCAAACATTTTTGGGGAGAAATACTTAAGCTCTGAAGTTGCTACTGGAATGTCATACTTAGTTAATTTCTGGGGGTAGTTAATTTCTGGGTTGCCTCCATGGCATTATTTATTTGGTGGAATATCAGTGTGACCATCCAGGATACACATTGTTTCAGAATAAAAATAATGTTAAAGAATTGTTTATATTTGGGGTCAATAACAACACACATTTTGAAGCTATCTATATTAGCAGTTTTCCTAAGTAGCAGTTTAAGAGACAGTATAATGAAGAGAATAATTTGCATTTATTAGATATTTTAAACTTATGGTTTTAATTAATTGCCTAATATTTAAAAAATAAACTGAAATTTGATTGGTTGTATAACTTTAATATTTGAAAATTTTTATTCAGAAGTTAACAACTTCATACAGTACAGATTTGTACAAAAAACAGGAACCGTTAAAAACTTCTGATCATACAGACAAAAATATGACTAAGCAAAGATTAAAAAAGGACAGGACATTTTGTAAATATTGTAATGCTTTAAGTTACTGTGGCAGATACAAAAATCAAGAATTCATTAACAGAGTGTATAAAAAAAGCAACTATATGAATTTTTAGCTGTTTAAATTAATGAAATATAACAGTAGTGGTATTTTTTTTTAAAAAAATGAGGTATTATTACACTGTAAACCAAAAACAGCATAAATAAATAAAGGCAATGTGCAATTAAGTGATACATGGTTATACATTTTAACTAAACAACGGACAACAAAAATTTTCCAGTTATTTATGGACTTTGTCATTTAAAAGTCTGGCTTGCTTGTGTACTTCTTATTTAAAAGTGACATAACTATCAATAAACAAGCACATCACTAAACATGCAGACCAAGCCAGTACAATTTTCCATCACTACCAAATAAAAACTTTGTTTACATTTTATTTAAAACACTTAAGTCTGGTTTCTTATACATGATTCTTTTGTGCTTATTAGTTAGTAGTAACCTACATTAAACATCTTACTTTCTAGTTCAAGCAGCTTATGAAAGAAGCAGTTTTATTTGCATATGGATTAAAAACACAACAAACAAAATGAAACCAACATGCCTTTAACTCTCTTAGGCTTTCCAAGATTTTTAAGAAAATCCTTTAAATAGTATATCCAAATGAAAAAGCAGAGTCACGTCTATTTCAAAGAGAATAGTAAACCAAGTAGTAACTCCTTTTCCTTAAAGATTCATGGGTTGGCTTCAAAACTGCAGGAAAACAAGCAGATTAGTCCCTCCACCCTAAAAGAATTCTGCTGGTTGGGTGCAGGAAGCATAGCAGTAAGAGAATAATGTAGCTCAGAAAAAATTGTGGGAAGAACTAGATGCTGGTACTAAATGCTGGCTTCATTATTATTGCAAATATATCTTCAGAGTTTTCTGAAATAAAACTAACAAAGAATAATAGAGAAGTCTTGAGTAGGAAATATTTGTAGCATGCTAATAAAACTGCTTCATTTGCTGTAAATTAAGAAAACCATCTACTGTCTGACTTAAAATACAGTTTCTTTTTACATGCTACTTTATTAGAAACTCCAAAAAGGGTACTTTTGAATTTCCTATATTCAGAATCCAGTGAAAAACAAAACATTTTGGTCAAAATATTGAACTTGATTTTTTACACCAAGTACATAATTTTAACACAAATGTTATTATTGTATTCACTTTTGTCAAATATTTTATCCTAAGGTTTTCTAAAAATTAGTGTTGCAGTACAATTGGTGATCAAAAAATATTAGAAATAAGCCTTGTACATCAATCAAAGCATATATAAAACAGTTATTTTCTTTTGTGCTTATAATTGACTTAATTTATCAATGATTAGTTATCTGATTTCTGTTCGAATATCCCAACTCTTAAGAAGAAATGATCATTATACAAATATTACATTATATTTAAAGTAGTGCCAGTGTGCATGCAGACTAACAATACTTAAAAGAATATAACCTGAATCCAATTAATCTGAAAATAGTTACACTCTTGTACAATCATCTTTATTGATTTGTAAAAGCTGTATACACATCTAAAACCCTGAATTTACTTTGTAAAAATAAATCTTTAGCAATAAATGGCACTATCAAAATCCCATTGTTCTCAGGCTATTATGGAATTATTTACATGCTTTTCAGCAACAGTTGAATCTTATTAGGATGAAAGCCAGTATATCAAAAAACCCTGTAGATTGCATTTGCAGTTATACTGTTGTTTACCTCTATATGAAAATATGGCTACATGCCTTACATGAATGATAATGCAGCTGTCTGTGTTGCTACTGTGTCCTGCAGCATACAATCTGCCACTAGGTTCCACTGCACCATCCCATCGGTGCTTTCTTTACGGCACGTTGCTCCCCAGTGGAACACTTGGGACAAACTACGTTATGGAGAGTGATAAAGTGCTATAAAAAAGAATGACTGAACCCACCTGCCTCTGCCATCTGCTCTTTTCCCCACTCAATCAAGGTCTGTGTTTTTAGAAAATCATGCCTCCACTAACATACTCATATTTGATTTTTTTTAAAAAAATCAGAATTTTAAAGTTGGTGATCTTTGTCAAGGTGTTTTGAGATGAAAACATAAAAAGGTTAAAGGCACAATAAGAGGGAAGTGAATGCTACATATAAAATATGTTTCAAGTCTTCTAGGTTACTCAAGTCCAAAACCTTCTGAATTAGAAATTCCAATGATCAATTTCTGTTTCAGGTCCTTTTTGCTCTTGTAGGGAGGAAGGCAAAGTTGATTGAAGCAGGTGTGAGCCACAGGCAACCTAGGGAAAGAAAAATTTTTTAAAGATACTAAAACACACACAGAATGACTGCTGAGCACCTTTCATAATACCATTCATATCTCTTTTACTTTCCCAAGAGATGACTCGTTCTTTCCTTTAGTGAACAAAGACTTATGAAGGACCTACTATGAGTTAGGCACCCTTCCAGAAATGGGGCTAGGTTTACAGACAAGATAGTCTGTGTCTCTGCTCTCATCAGACTTTCATTCTGGAGGCATTATTTTTGGATTCAGACGAATCTGAATTTGAATACTGTCTCCCTCACTTACTAGCTGTTCATTTGTTCAAATGGCTTCATGTTTCCAAATCTCAGTTTCCTCATCACCATGATTTGGTAAACTATCCATCTAGGTTGTTTAAAGGATTAAAAGAGCTATCTATATAAAACACCGAGCAGAATAGTAGATAGTATGACTATTACTATTATTTCAATCTTGATTGTAACAAGAAACAAAATTTTTGAGACACTTGCTACCCACACTTTTATTGCTGCTGTCCTCAATGCACATGCAGTATTCATCCTCTGACTCCTTGTGATCAGCTCCCCCAGCCTCTATCTGATGACACTGTCATCTTTCTTCAAGATTTCTACAGATTTCTTAGACTCTTTCCTTCAGTCTCTATGAACTCCACACCATCAGAATATTTGTCAGTGATAGCAGTGGGAAAGGACAAAATCCAGTTCAAGAATGAAAAGAACTAACAGAATTCAGGAAACATATGGGGCAGCAGGAAAAATGATTATAATCAAAGTACTGTCTACGCAAATCAGCTTTAGAAATTGCTAGTACAAGGTTAGGAAAATAAGTAGATCAACATTAATTCATCAACATTATTAGAAAATAAAGCCATCATTATTGTCATCACTTTTATATGCAAAGAGTATTAGACTAAAAAAAAAAAAGAGGATTAGTACTAGAGGTACTTCTAGTACTAGAGGATCTCTAGTACTGATAATAATAGCCAACCCCCACCTTAGTATTTTTAATAAAAAACACCTTTAAATAAAAATGAGGATTAGGCAGTATACTACTAAAAGCAAGCTAGTTCTAAAAGAGACCACAAAGCAGCAGATTTAGCAAAGCAAAAGGTTAATGGAAAGGGGTTATTATCAGTTAGTATTGGTATGTCTGAAAATTAATAGAGGACCTGAAGCCACAGTCTCTCGCATTTAAAGGCCATGTTTACTCCCAAGATTTTTCTATGAAAGAATCCTCTAATTATAAACATATTAGTAGCAAAACTTATAGATTAAAAATAAAATTTTAATCTGGAAATTTTACCAATTAGTAGAAGTTTCGTTCTTTGAGATTTTAAAATTCAAATCAGCCATTCCTCCTACAGGTACTCTGTCACTTCCTGTGGTAAAATGTAGCAACTTCTTTTGAAGATCAAGAGGAAATCCAAGCACAACATCCCAAAAGTATCTGGAGAACACCAAAGTAAATTTATATGAATGTCTTGAGGATCAGAAGAAAGCAGCAATTTTTCAACCAATGTGCCGCAAGAATTTTTAAAATATGCAATACTAATTCACCTAGGGCCATGAACTCTTTTTTCCCTTAGACTGTCAAATAAAAAAATGACAACAGCCAACACAATAGCTATCCAGTGTGAATGAGTCAAAATTATACCTATTTTTTTGTCAGATCAGCAAAAAATATATTTTATGGTGTGCTGCAGAATTTTAGTAACTAGAAAAGGTTGAAAATTTCTGGAATAAAGTAACATAAAAGTAAGCTCTAAGGAAATAAAACTTCCCTAAACATACATAGTACTCTTGCTGTGAAATTAAGGAATGACAAGCTTCTATATATGAATTAGGTTTTTGACTAACTTTATTATAAATATACATTTTTATAAAATTATGAAAGTGGCCCAACAGTGGATAGGACAACAGCCAATTTTCTCCCACATAATTTTTCTTATTTTTCCAACACATTTGCTATTAAAATCCTAGATGTGTAGCATCCCTGAAATTCTAGAACCAAAGTCATTTTTTGAAAAGTAAAATTTCTATACTTTTGTAGAAACTTATTTATATCACTCTCTCCTTAGAAATTAAATAAGGCGGTGTGGAACTCCACAATAGTTCAGCTGACTGACTTGATCCTGAGATTGTCAGTTAAACAAATAAACGAAACCACTTTGTCTTTCATCCCCTCTTCTGTGACCTCGCTATCAGGAGTATGAAGTGCTCACCTTATAGTCGAGTCAGTTTTCGCGTAGCCGTCATACTGAGTACTTCTCTGCAGAGCATGCATGTCCAGTTCAGGGCTTCCACACACCAGGATCTCAACCTCTTCTGGGCGAAGCAGCTGCCAATAATTATTTACCAAAAATGATAATAAAACATAATTTAAAACAGTGAAATTGGAACTATTTTCACTGAATCAAACTACAAAAATTGTGACTTCTCTTGCAGTAAATCAAATCATTAAAAAAAATCTCCATTTATATTTTTCCTACTGAGGTAAGATATTTTTGCTTTTAAAAGTTTCATAAATCTTGTCAAACTACTGGGGCTCTCTCTCTCCCTCTTGCAAACATTAATTGCAGTTTGCCCGAAAAACAAGCAGATGACTAAACATGAATCCAAATTACAGTTCTTTCCCCGAACCCAGCTTGAAGCTGTCTCAGCCTCTACTGATCTGCCTGCCTCCTTCCAATACCTCCATATCCCTTCCAGTAGTGCACAGGATGTGTGCACTCTAGAGTTTAGGTACTTGGTTACATACAGTCTGCTTGTGTTACTCACTGGTTTTCTTTACCTACATATGTTGTCTTCCACTTAAAGAGATTAAAACTGGGAAAGAAAAACCTTGCTATGCCATTTAATTCCTTTTCCCCTCCCTCCACCCCCACAATTACCAGTGTGTCACAGACAAAACTCAGTGCTCCGTTTTCAAAGGTCCTTTCAACAACACACACGTGTCAAAGGTTACTCTGAAACTAGCTCTCTCCTATGAAAAGTAATTCAAATGAAAGACCTAACTCCAAACTTGCATAATAAACCTGCGGGGAAATGAAAGTGGCGTGACAGAGTGGGGTGAAGAGCACCAGTTCTTTAGAAAACTGTACTTTTATCTTATATTTTCAACATGGAGTTCTAGAAAGAGGCTGCCCCATGTTCACATGCCTCAGATAAGGCAAACCAGTCAGAGTCCATCATGACCCTGGAGACAAACTACTTTTTCTGGGTAAAAGGCAACTCAGAGTTGTCAAGGGATTCTTGAAGCAGCAGGAAGCAGTTCTAAATATGTTCTTTAGTCAATAAGAGGTGGCTTTTGCCCCCGAGCTTATGTGTTAACTGTTTTCTGTGCTTTGCCCCTCAGTATTAAGACCTTGAGCCCGCAGGATTTCTTCACCCACTTTGGGGGAATTTTTTAAAGCCCTAAAAGACATAGCATAAGACATAGCACAAGGGGAGAAAAATGGAGCTGACTGGTCTTGTTTCTCTTCAGAGAGTTAAGGCTGAAATGGGAGAAGTATTTTTTTTCTAGCTCTACCTTTAAAAAGTAGAAAACGTTTTCTATTTTAAAAGCTTATCTACTAAAATATTTAAGGAATTATTTGTCAGTTATTATCACATTATAAAACCTAACTGAAAGCATAATTTAAAGATTTAAACTCACCATAAGGGCATTTGAAGCACACACACTATGAAATCCATAATAAAATGCAGCAAACTGCTTATAGATGGATTTGTTGAGAAGAAAGTCAATATAAAGCTGTACATATTCTGAAAAGCAATTTTCCATCTGTTACATAGTAAAAGTAAAAGGTAAACACTAATGCATTTGAATTAAGAAATGGTGTCTAACTTACCTTTCCTATTTTGATTGGTAACTGGAATTTTTTCACCACCTGGCTTTAAATTATAGGACTTAATTATTCCAAATTCTTCCTGAAAAACCTGATGGGAGATTCCAGCACAAGATATTTATTGATATGGTTGATATGATAACAGGCTTTAGTGAACAGCTTTGTAAATTTTAAAAAGCAGTTTTTCTCCATCTTAGTACAAGTCACATGCATTGCAAGGTAAAAAAGTAGGTCTTTAACTTAACCCTCTCTGTTGAATGTTAAACACTTTACTGATATGCACAAAACACCTGTGGCCATTTAGGTGTTTTGGAGCTATGTGGATTACTTTAATTTCCATTTCCCAATTATTGGTAGGCTCCCGAGTGGAAATGAGTTTTGGTGAATTTCTTTAAGCACTTTCGTTCACCTGTGTCTTCGTTGTCTACTTCATCAGGTTAAGATCCTCTGTGAGAGGGGATATTATTGGTATGTCTTGACTAATCCTGTTCATCTTTTCTAATATGGGTGTTTCATAACAAATGGAATTTTTCATATATGAAATAGATGATTAACAGAAAGCTATTTGTACCTGGAATGTTGAGTAGAAATCTTCCTCAACATTGCCCTCATATGACAGGAGTTCACTTAATCCATGGGCCAGCTCCTATAAAAAGAAATCTATTATCTGTGGTTTTAAACCAAATGATTTTTTCCTAAAAGCAGATGTACAACTCACCTACATGTGAGATAGAGCAGATAAACTTTCAGATTTTGAAATAAAGATAATATTTGAGATGTATTTTCCAGAGCACAAAATATTTGTTAATGATTTCTACCATCTACCTTTTCACTGGAAAAGGTCATATAGGAGGTAAATATCCAGTTCATACTGTTCTTATGCAGCAAGCTAAGAGCATAGTTCTCATCATGATTCACTGCTATCTGCAACTTACTATTTATAAGTTTGCAGTATTTCTCATTTTCAACTTACATTCTTAAAAATAATGCTGATGTTTCAGGATACATCTTTAAAACACAAAAACACAGCGTTCATGCATGTAAGTGGGGTCTATATTTCAGTTACAATGCCTTTCTTTTATCCAAGAAGTTGAGAACACTGGAAAAAACATTTTCCTGAATTAGGTTACAATTCATGCTACCAAGGAGCAAAGATTTAAACAAACGTAAAAAGTAACCAAATATTTTTAAAAAATTAGGTTTTATGAAAAAAGTTTTACTTTATTTTAAATTATTAAGAGATTACATAAATAATAAGTTTTCCATCCATTAAAAACAGAAAATTTTATAGAAAATATAGATAGGCATAGATTGCAATTATTAATAAAAATTATGGGTGCTGAAAATTATAATTGGGATATTTGTGATTTTAAAAAAATATATATTTTATTGATTTTTTTACACAGAGGAAGGGAGAGGGCTAGAGAGTTAGAACCATCGATGGGAGAGAAACATCGATCAGCTGCCTCCTGCACACCTCCTACTGGGGATGTGCCAGCAACCAAGGTTCATGCCCTTGACCGGAATCAAACCCGGGACCCTTCAATCCGCAGGCTGACACTCTGTCCTCTGAGCCAAACAAGTTAGGGCGAGTTTATGATTTCTATTAAGAACTCCAGGGACAATCAGGTGAACCCAAGGGAAGGGACTTACCATCTTTCAAAGATTAAATTTTTACTGACAAAATACAATGTCAGTAGGTCATGAAGTTATATACTCAGATCTGTTACATTCAGGACTGTAGACCTTTTTACCCCAGACTTTGCATTTTCAAACCCTAATTTTTGTTGAGAACTGTCCATCAATACTGTCAGTCTTAGACCCTTACCTGTAATATGCTAACTCTAAAATATTTATTACCCATTCAGTTAAACTTTCAAAACGATTTTTGTAAACGTATAATTAAAGTTGTGTGAAGTTACAGAATAGTGCTTTTGCACAGTTTGAATATCCTGGTCTTATTTAATACAGCATATTTGAGAGTGACTTAGCAAAAGCCAAAGAGATAGCACACATACTAATTCTAGGTTATGCTGCCTCTCCTCTGTTTTCAACATAAACCCTCCAGTGTAATTTTCACAAGATTGTTGGGAAGATTTCTTATTGTTTCTGGACAATTCTGTTGCTCCAAGTCATGGCTCACCTCTCAGAGAAGCAATGGAGTATTCATTAACATGGTCATGGAAAATTATCGCATTTATTAACACCATATTGACGTCTCCATTGAGGAATATTTTGATTACTTTCTCTACTTTTTGTCCTACAGTCACAGATGTTGTCTTTATATTAAGAAGCATATCTACTATGTGTTTCTCTTCAATTTCCTGTTCCCTCTTCTTGAAAACAGTGTACAAATACATATGATAAAGAATTGAATAAAAAAGCAGTTAAAAATTTTAGGGTACATTTTTACCATCTATGAAATGGAAATTAGGTGCCAATTTTAATAGGTGCTTTTTTAAATTAATAAATGAATAATCCACTTATAAAACATCTTTTAAAATTACCCACATTCCACCATCCTAACACAGCAGCAGTTTTCCTGTTTGCTTTCAATCTTTATTGATGCATGTACAGAAACAGTTTTTTCAATAGTTGATCTCATAGCCACCATCCGGATTCATTATTAAAGAGCTAATAAAAGAATATAGGCTCAGGGAAATCTTCAGCTCCATAATATAAAACAACTTATTGGCATAGTCATTCATAAAATATCCATTTTTTCAAAAAAAAAAAAGCTGGGTCTAACTCTAAATGAATCAAATTAACATAGCTTTAATCATAGAATTGGGCAATTTAGTGACAAAAATCACTAATAAAATTAGGAAATTTATCAGTAAAAAATTTGGCAAAAACTAAATATGTGGGGCAAAAAAAAAATCACAAAAAACTAAAATGAGACGGTAACTCAGAGATTAGTCTATTCCCATTGTTTTATGGGAAAGAAAATTAAGTGACTCATCCAGGGTCACAGCTAAGTACAGTATGTTGCAGAGAAGACTACAGTAGGCAGATCTCTTCATCAGAGCCTGCTCTATTTTGCAAGCAGTAAAAAATATAAGGGATTGTCAGGAGGATGTGCATACTATCCATTTTTCTACTAAATTTTCACCTTAGATTAAACTTGATCAGAAATCTAAATTTTGACTGAGGAATATTATGAGACAGTCCCATGAAATTCATGTTGTATTGTTTTAAGAGATGCTGTTGCATACACTGTTAACGATACTGCACAGTATCATCTTAATAAGGATCCATAGAAGTAATCAATTACTAAGTGCTTTCTTATCTCCTGTAATCCCCAAATACGAGTTTTACTGTCTCATTCACATAAGGAAACTAGAGCTCAGAAACTTTAAACAACATAGCTAAATTCACAGAGCTAACTTAAGTGGCAGAGCTTGGATTCAATTCTCGGCATCTCCGACTTCAAAGCCTGTTTATGGTATAAGAGCTGAAGAGTGCTGCAAAGTGAATGATGTGTCTCCACAAGAAAGGAGAAATCCAGATAAAAAAGGAGATGGGTTACAAAGTAGAGAGAAACCATATTTAAAAATAAGAATAGCATTAGGAGGAGAAAGACTGTGCAGGTAAAGGATGCTAGGATTAAGGGATATGATGCTAGTAGCTTTATACTTACAGGCATAATTTGACTTAAGTCATCAGTGGTGACACTGCAGATGCCCACTGGTGTATTTTGATCACTAGGAACGATGGGAGGGCTCAATAATTTCTTGTAACAGCAGGGGGGGAAACGAATATCCAGTGTAATGCTGTTATAAACAGCTAGTCCCATAAGCTATGCATACTAAATGTTAAGTATTAACATAAAATCCATGACAGCAAGTGAGTTTTAAATTATGCATCAGTCTATTTCTTGTATACTTCTTTCAGATTTAATACTTTTTAATGAATCCCACATACTTCCTTTCCTTTCATTTCCCCACATAATTCTTTGATTATCAAGTCGTGTAAAAAGGAGGGATTTAGTTGATAATATTTAATGATTTCTTTAGAAAAGTTTATTTAAGATCACAACAGATAACAGTTTCACACATATCCAAAAATTAATATAAAAGAAATACTTTCTAAATTTAAACAAAGATGGTGATTTTATAAGTAGCAGCAATTTAATAGAACTCACTGAACACACTACTAATTTTGGTAACCATTTTATCTATTTTAAAATTAAATACAGACTAAAGAGAGCTGAGCTGAATAAACATATGGGTACACACACAGAGACATACATACACACTGTTGATAAGCTAACAGGACAATTACTCTCCTATGGTAATATCTGAAAGGCCTTTAATACTTGGAGTTTACTCAAAGGGTTAAAGTTAAAAAGCTACAGATGTTATATCTATATAAACTTTGCCCAATTATATTTTAAAAATATTTTTATTGATTTCATAGAGGAAGGAAGACGAAAAGAGAGAGAAACATCAATGATGAGAATCATTGATCGGCTGCCTCCTGCACAATCCCCACTGGGGATCAAGCCCGCAACCAGGGCATATACCTTGACCAGGAATCAAACCGTGACTTCCCGGTTCATAGGTCAATGCTCAACCACTGAGCCTCTGGGCCAACTGTATTTAATTTATCAGTTATATGGCAGAATGTAACATCCATTTGCTGAAAGAGGGGTTTCAGAACAAATTTCATACTTCAACTATCAAATAAAGATTATTATATCAAGTTATTAAGGAAGTCATTCATTTTGTAGGCTCAAAAGGAAATCTTATATGGGCTGGACAAATTACTGCAAACAATTTTAAAAAATTGGAAGACAGCCTGTATTTCAATTTGCTAAGACAGGATGAGGTTAATAATTTAAGGAATGGATATGCTGTTTTATTTGTAACCATAGTAACAGAGGCTGAGCAGTGTATGCAAGGAACCGATATTGAAAAGAAGTTCTAATATATGTCTTTAATTATGATATAGCAATAATGGCAAAAACCACAATACTACTGTAGTTACATTTTTGAGTATTCACTCTAGTGACAAGTTCTATGCACTTTTCATTTTAAAAAGTTCTTTTAATTATATTTAACAGATGAGGAAGTAGCCTTACAGGATTTGCTGCAGGAAACTTCCATTCGCACTAAATCAATGTGCTCTGGTGGAAGCAGGAATGGGGATGAGGCGTCATGTGCTACAGAGTTTGAAAACCCTACACTGTACTACACTGTTCCTACTCTTAGTTCCAATGCCCCTTGTGGTATAAGCAACCATACTTTTAAAAATTGTTATGTCTCATCATGCAATCTTCAAAAATTTTTATTATTATAGGTTTCGCCTGTAAACACCAAAGCCATAACATATTTAAAAATGAAGTATTAGACCCGTGCTCCCACCTCCCAGCCGCTTCCCTCTCCTCTCGGTCCCCTCCACCAAAATAAATAAATAAATAAAATAAATAAAAATGAAGTATTAGAACTAACTACATTTTCTCAATCATTATGCCTGTTCTCAATTTTTAGTTCTCCTCACTTTCAGTAGATCTCTCCACCGCTTACATGATCACAATCCACTATTGCCTCACATTTTTCCTATATGTTTTCATACTTTTGCGGCATCAGTCTTATTTTCTACAGATTATCTTTGTGTGAGATAAATACACATTAACAATGAGATGTGGTGGCTATAATAATTTTAGATTTATGGCAGGTCCTTGAATAACATTGTTTCATTGTAATGCTGACCAGATGCTGCAGGAACTTAACTCTTGTTTATATCAATTAGCTTATGGTAAAATAGGTTTCATTATATGTCATTTCACTTAAAGTTGTAGAACCTATTGACAATGTTAAGTGAGAACTTACTGTAATTGTTTAACTCGAAATATGCAACATAAGTAAATATGCTTAATATGCTCCTTTGGGTAATGACTGAATAGAAACTAATATCTATTGTAAAGAAAACAATTAGTGCCTGGCTGGTGTGGCTCAGTGGTAGAGCATTGACCCATGCACCAAGAGGTCACTGGTTCGTTTCCTGCTCAGGGCACAGGCTTGGGTTGTAGTTCAATCCCCAATGGAAGGCGTGCAGGAGGCAGCCAATCGATGTTTCCATCTCTCTCGCCCTTTCCCTTCCTCCATCTCTAAAAAAATCAATTTATAAAAAAACATTAAAAAAGAAAACAATAAGCAAATTAATGATTTTATGTATAACATTATTATAAAAATGTGATAGCTCAATAAGATCTAACACTGCAGTACAAATATTAGAAAGTCAAAATATCACTCAAATGTGAGCTGTGATGAGAATGTAAAGTGTGACAAACATGTATCAGGAAATCCAAATAGCTCATAGTGTAATGAGAAGCATCAATGACTCAGGTTTTCAGTGAAGTTGAAACATTAACAAATGATTACTGTAAACAATACAATAGAAACAAAAGTCTAAGAATTGTTACGTGTTCTATATTGTGGAACTTGGCACCTTGGATCTTTAGACATGACAGTATACACAAAACTGCATATTGAGTTTACCATTTCAATGTGTATCTTTGTTTCTAGAACCTTTTTTCCATCTAGTTTCTCAATTTCCATATACATTTCTCAGGATTTATTCCAACAAATGCAACAAAGATATTCAAAGCTCTCCATAAGATAGCTCTTTTTTAAAAAATATATTTTTATTGATTTCAGAGAGGAAGATAGCTCTTTCTTAACTCTCCTCCTGAAGGTGTCTTGCATAACTCCCAATGTGCCCTCTGCTTCAGTCAACTGGACCTTACATTGTGCTGTAACACAGCTTTTTGTTCTAGGCATTCTTCCACTGTATGTCTTTAAAATATATATATTGATTTTAGAAAGGAAGGGAGAAGGAGAGAGAGAGAAACATCAATGATGAGAGAGAATCATTAATTGGCTGCTTTCTGCACGCCCCCCACTGGGGACGAAGCCCACAACCTGGGCATATGCCCTGACTGGGAATCAAACCGTGACCTCTTGATTATAGGTTGACGGGTGTCTTATTCTTTTACAGACCTGTGTGAATCAGATAGAATGGCTCCGTCTTTAAATGTCTACCTTCTGTGGGAGGACTATATTGAATCGTTTTCTCCTCAGAACTCCTTAGCAATTAATGTCAAGTGGTCATTTGACTCTGAGAAACTGACTATCTTGCATGGTGGTCATCTGCCCATTTAAATGGTGAACTTGTTAAAGGAGGATAGTATTTTCCTCTTTCAACCTATGTATCTCCAGTGCTTGCTCATTTATTTACTCTTCCATCCTTTCACAATTATACTTCTTAGATTAAAAAAGCTAATGTGAAAGGTATCTTGTCCAGTCTCCACTCAATACAAGATGCCTTCTGTAGTACACCTGATAGGGGTCAGAGGATGGTACAAGGGTTTATGTAATTTTAACAATACTTAAAGTAATGCCATACACTTTAAATATCCCCAATATTTTCAATTTTTATTAATACTTTAGGATTTGAGGGGCAGATTAAAGACCTAGATTTAATTTCCACAATTTTGATTTAGTAAATTGAGTGAAATAAATGATTTTTCTGTTAGTTTTTTCACTTTGTACTTAGAACAAAAACAACTAATCATGCATAGAAGATACTTTGATTTTTAAAAGTCTTAATTTTCTGCTAAATTAGAAAATATATGAAATATAAAATATTTTTATTTGGAGATAAGGTTTTCAGGAAAATATAAAAATTCAGTCATTCCTTTCAATTAATTAAATCTGCTGACGTGTAGCTGTGATATTACAAATAATAAAGGTTATTGAAAATCTATTAGTAAATTTGACAAGCATGCTTAATTTGAGTAAAATGCTTGAAAACAGTTTTCTAATATTCAGATAAAATTTTAAAAAATCTCTAGTCGCCTAGCACCTCCTAGTGGAAAGTTTAAAGGATACAATTCCAACCAATCGGAATTCAGAATAGTTATCACACTTAAAGCTGCTAAACCAATGGCAGTGTGAATCTTTGTGATATGTAAACATGCCTGAAAAAAAGAAACATGATTTCATTAGTGTGATTGATTTAAAAATCAGAGTGGTAAAAATATATATGACATTTCATCTGTTAGAAGCAAACCAGTTCAGTAATAGTTCTGTTACAAACAATCTCTCATGTTAAAATATATCAAATCTATGTACAGAGAGCATGCAGGAGCATTTTACTGTTCATTGGTATCCTGAAACATGGGGTAAAAAGACAGAAAATCAGTTGATTTTCTTTATAAAAATTCTAGTTTTATAAGTTAGTGGTTATGATCAAAATTAATTTTGAGGATTATGTAGAGATTTCAGTTTATCCATGTCATCTCTAATTCCCATTACCAGAAAGATCAGATATATATAATACATAAAAATAAAGAAAAATAAACACTGAAAACTCTACTCTGAAAAAAAAACAATAAAAATAATGATTAGGTAGGTGTTTTCTCTAAGTAACATAAACCCAAATTTAAATTTCAAATGATTGTATCTGTCTTAAAAATTAATGAATTCTTATTCATTAAAATGGCTCATTATTTAATGAGAGAGGCTTTAAATATGAGTTTAGAAGAGCAAACTAATTTTTTAAAATTTCAAATGTTCTTTATTTCAATGACAAATTAAATTCCCATGCATTTGGCTTATTTGGAAAGGAAGTGGATGCTCCCTTGCAAATATATACTTTCAAGTCTATATATTTTGTGTAGGATTCCCCAATAAAATAACATTTTGATAATCAACTTGGTCAATTTTTAAAATTTAAATAATAGTCCTTAAAAAATTATTCAAGATTTATGGTTGACAAAAATCTGTAAAACCATAGGGTAGATTAAAAATAAGAGGGCCTAATCGAATCTAATAATTACAAAGAAATACTATTCATAAAAATTAAATACTCACCATAATCTGGATGAAAAATTTGGCGAATTAGAAGAAGGAACCATTCTTTAGTCAAGCCACCCATATCCAAACCAGCTTCCCCTACAAATGTAACTTTCAACTTCTTTTTCAAGTCTGCTCTTTTCCGGGTTAACTATTTGAAGAAAGTATATAGTAGAGGAGAACAAAAGGCAGAAAAAGGAAATTAACTTTTTAAAATCTGGAAAATGTGTTAGGTAGTCAGGATCTTATTTACAGTGTCCAAAACACTCACCCATCCACCCCCTCATCCACTCATCCACCCATCCATCCATCCATCCATCCATCCATCCATCCAATGAATCTGTCAGACACTGTGAACTAGGTATTACTAAGTTTGTTGTATAGATTAAGAAACAGAATTAGAGGAGGTCAGGTACCTTGACTGTATCCCAGGTTCATATTGTCTCCAAGATTCTAATTTAACAGATTACAATATAAAATAATTCATTTCCTTTTCTCTTAACTTGCCTTCAGTACTAAACTTTTAAAAATTAGATAACTAAAACAGCCTTGAACTTATAATAGCCCCATGCAGATCTGGCTAAGAATTGTACATGCATGAAGCTCTATAATACATAGTACATAAAATCAAAGTAGACTTGACCCTTAATTGACCAAATATACCCTGTAGATTAGACCCCTAATTTTATTAGATGAGTAATTTGAGGCTCGGCAAAGTTAAAATGACTTGTTACACACCCAACTAGTAATAAAAGTGGGTCTACAATCTAGGTTACATAGTCATACAGTTCTATATAAAATTCCTTTCTGGGGAATTAACAACAAGCTATTAATAAATATATAAAAATGGGCTTAATTGTGAATACAGAACTGACTTTAACTATGGTATCAAAATATAAGGAAGCACACTTATTAGCATAAAGAAATAAGGCAGTTTATTAAAATTTTAGAATTATAGAATGTACTTAAAGCTTTAATCAATGGATATCATTTTTGAATAAATGATCTATACCTCATCAAGGGAATCGCTAACCAGATGTGTCCTCCTTACTTTCATATTTAGAAATAACATATTCATATCAGGTCTTTGTCTTCGAGATACTTTATCCACCAGACTTTGCTAATTGAAAAAGAAAGCAAACATTTTCACTTTTACTTAAAATTGTAATTTCACTTAAAACATTTAAACTTCAGTAAAAATCACGATATTATTCTCTATGCCATATCCCATATAAATTTCATAAACTCCGTTATACAAATTTTGATTTATGAAAATGCTCTATTATTTTGCTTTGAAACAATGGTAACCAAAGGGGATCCAAAATGGAGGACCAAAAATAATTCACCTTCTATAGTAAAGTGTGCTGTGTTTTAGTTTCCACATATCTCATCTCTTAAATAGCAAGGTTTTCTGTTTAATAAATACATAGCATGGTGTGGGAACATTTGAAACATATACTTAGATGATAAACTTGGCTTAAGGTTTTTTAGATATTGAATTACTCTCAAAGCATAATTAGTCTACTTTTAGAAAGTAGTTTGGTCAGTATTTATCAGAAACATTAACAATGTTCATATTCTTTGTCCCAATAATTCTACTTCTAGGAATTCTAAAAACAGAAAATATTTCATACAGTGAGATGGTCATAGCATTACTATAAAAGCAAAACTTTAGAAATATACTACATTTGTATCTATCTAATAGAATATAATACAGCTATCAAAAATGATGGTCATAAAAACTATGTAAATGGAAAATGTTTAAGGAAGGCACAACTGAAAAAAATCAGGGAACAAAATTGTGGATACAACTCTTGCTCTTAAAAGATAATATACATAAAAAATATCAAAAGAACATTTATCAAAATGGTAAAAGTTATGTCTGGGTGATGAAAACATGGGTGATTAAAAATACCTATTTTTTGTTTTTTTTTTCAAAATATAAACAATGAGTATGTAAAAAAAATAAAAAAATATAAGGACTATATAAATATCCTCTAATATAAAGTCTACATATTTGCATACTTAATTTATCTAAATCTTTTTCAGATGACCTCATCTTTGGTAGCAAACTAAATGAATTATTATACAGATTAAAGATTGTCATTTCAGACATTTTAAATACTGGCATATGCAGCAATTTGCTTTAGTACATAAAATTTTAATATCCCAAATCTCTATTATTAATCCTACTGTCATGATTTGGTAGTTACTATAATAAAACATTCTAATTCAGACCCTTCTTCATTTCTCTAATTTCTATTTCTAAAGGCTTTCAATAGTTTTTCTCTTCTCTGGGTCCCACCTTTCATGCTCAAACTACCCTTTCCTACCTTCTGTTCCCAATCTATACCTCCTGGGAAGCCATCATACTGGAAATGTCCCCCCACACTTATACTAGGATGGTAATTGAGCATGACAAGGCTCAGTGACTATTCCTCCCATCAGGAATTCATCTGTATAATAAAAGCTTAAATGACCATTACAGTGGAACAACCAGACCGGTCGCTATGATGCACACTGACCCCCAGGGAGCAGACACTCAATGTAGAAGCTGGCCCCTGGTGGTCAGTGCAGTCCCACAGGGGGAGCACTGCTTAGCCAGAAGCCAGGCTCACAGCGGTGGCGGGAACCTCTCCTGCTTAGCAGCGCTAAGGAACAGCGAGCCAAGCGGTAAGGAGCAGTGAGCAGGCAGGCGGTAAGGAGCTAGGGGTCCCAGACTTTGAGAGGGCACAGGCCGTGCTGAGGGACCCCCCTCCAGTGCATGAATTTCATGTACCGGGCCTCTAGTATTTAATAAAAAGTGCTTCAAATGAAAGAAGTAATAGTAGTGACATTTTAGATATAGTCTGATGGGGTAGATATTTTTAGATTGGGAATCTCTTTTACAACTTTAGATTATACCATGTAAGTAAACTCTTGTTTACAGTAACTACCTGTAAGGCTGTCCTCACGTCAAAATATTCACATCATTAATTCCAAATGGTATGGCAGTTTACAAGTTAAAAATGTTGGGAAACACCTATAAGAACTGACAATGCCACTTGACTCTTCCGTCTCTATAACTTGTGTCCATGCCGTGTGGAAGACAGCCTGGGACAATCTACAGTCGCCACTCTCCTTGTATTGGGAAGGAAAGTTCCACTGAAGAAGTTATTTGTTATCTTAAAATGGGGAGTAACAGCAGAAAACTGCTCAGAGGAACTTATATAAACTTCTAGCTCTTTAGATTTTTTTCTTACAAATATAAAAAAAATAGCCCAATGTAAAAACAAAATACGAAAAAGTTGCATGAAATTGCTTAAATGCAACTAATAAAAAATGTCAAAATGACTATTACATAGACTAATCTTTGAGCCAGTATCTACCCAAGATTAAGAATTCTGGTGCTAAATAAACCTATTGAAATTTTTCGGGGAAGGGAGTAGGGTGGCTATGGAACTCCCTTGCACATAGTTAATAACATTTCTTCTAACATCCCCATACTTGGTGTAGGCTGACTTTGAGATGTTACCAGTCCCTCAAATCTCTTGTCCAGCTCTGTGATAGGAAAAAAGTACTCACCTTCTGGGAACTGAATTACTGAAGAATAAACAATTCTTATTTTGTATGCAATTTTGAAGTAATGTGATTTATGCTTTTGCATTCTTTTTGTATTCTCAGACAAGACATGGAAACCACTTTTTTTTTTTACTCTATGTGTCTCTTTTTATTTTAAAAAGACTGCAACCAACCTTTCCTCTAATTTTTAAAGTTGTAAGTAATCATGTCCCAAAGTCAGATACTCAAAATATATGAGCATGTAAGTGTCTAGTCTAAAGCTCTAATAAAAAAAGCTCACTTAATCTGATGCCTACTAACTAAAGTATATAACTTGACTGTGCTGTGCTGAAACACAGGTGGTAGGGAGTGATGAGGACGGGACAGAGATAAACTCTGTCCTGCTCCGTAACTCGACTACAGCCAACTTGACAGCTCCCCCAGTTTCTATGGGCCTCTGTGCATTTGGTTTCCTAAGAAACCATAAAACATATTTTACCTTCTTTGGACATATTTCTCAGTTTTCTAAGATGACACTTGATTACATCTTCAGTTTTATGGTTGTTTCTATTTGATTTTCATAAAACCAAGACAACGTTTTAGACGTTTGCTCATACGGACACTCCTTGCCCTCACTGTAATTTTCACCAGAGCTCCATGCTCGTTACTGAAGCTAGAATATGGTATCTACAAAATAATGTCCAACAAGTTCCCAGTACTTTGGATTTATGAGACACATTTAATCTTCCTGCTATATTTATAACATAATCAGAAGTTGGTGAGGGGTATCTTTTTCCTGTATCATAAACAGGTTTAAACATTTTTTGGGGAAATATAATGTGAATTTTACTTTCAACATTTCCTAATTATGCTAGAACAATTCATAAGACATTTGATGTATTAAATTATTTACTGTATTGATTATAGTCAGCACAAATATGCTTACGTAGCTGGCTTACCCTTGCGATGCTTATCATCTGCTGCTCTGAGTCTCTCTGAATAATGATTTTTTTTGCAGCTATAGAAATAACGAATGGGTACTGACAGAAGGAAAACCTGCCCAACAAGTGGAAACAGAAAAAGCAAAATTGTGTATTTTTTAGCAAAATTATACTAAGGGAAGGAATGTAAGGTACCCCTTCTAACAATATAACATTACTTTTGAATTATGTCTTATCATTTACAAAATGATCTCAAGTACATAATTTCTCTTAATCCCCACAGCCCTGTGAAGTGTGTGTTATTACCAGGGGTGCAGTACCTTTGTTTTCTGGAGGAAGCTACATCTAGTGAGATATGTGCTAACTACTTACATTGTTATATAGTAATTCCAGTTTATGTACAGTCATCTGTACATCATTACCTGTGAAAAATATGGCCAACACCAGAACCAAGAGGCAGAGTGTTGATGAAGGAGGATTAGGACAGAAAGTTCAAGTACAGAAAGTAATATAAAAATCCATTATTAAATGGATATTTCTGAAATGAGAGCTTCAGAAATGAGGAAATCTTGTAATAACTATAGTAATAACAAGCAGAGTAATAAATTTAAGACCAATAAAAGTATGTTACTGTTAGTACTGCACTTAATGATATAGTAATATGAAATGATATGTGTTTGTAAAGGTACAACATTATGATCAAAGGTAATGAAAACAACTTTTTTTCCTGGGTCAGAGCTCATTCTATGCTATGTAAAAGAGCCACAGACAAAGAGAGAAAGGCATTTGGAGAGAACTAGCATGGCAGTACTGACACTTCAGGAGTTAGACTCCATCAGAAGTGGCTGCGATGCATCCATCAGTTTTCATTGGAATCCATTCGAGTGCAGTCAGGCAAGGCATCCGTGACCACCAGGTGCCA
Source organism: Myotis daubentonii (assembly GCF_963259705.1). Classification (NCBI taxonomy): domain Eukaryota; kingdom Metazoa; phylum Chordata; class Mammalia; order Chiroptera; family Vespertilionidae; genus Myotis; species Myotis daubentonii. The sequence goes on along the minus strand of NC_081852.1, from coordinate 39,303,021 downwards.
TGAAGGCACTATGGGGACACAGGAGGTAGCACTAGTGTGAACTGAAAATGAAATAGCTTTCCCCTGGATCGGAATTGTTAAAATCAGTAAGAGTTGTTCAGTGTTAATGTGTAATGATTTTTGAGTCACTAAGTGCTAACTAAAAATTAAGAAATGAGTGTCCCTAGTCCTGGCACTTAGAAGAATGATACTATGTGTATGAGATACTAGATAAACAGCTGAGGCTGCTCATGGCCAGCGGTGACTTGCCCTAGGGCTCCAGGTCCCACTCTAGGTCCAGGCTGGCTTCCCAAGGGCGGGAGGGAGTATAGGATAAAAGTCTAATTCATTCTTGGTACAATGCTGTGGTACAGTGGTTAGAGGTGCTCTGTATTAAAAGTTGTCACTAAAATACACACAATAACTCTTGGAGTTGTTTTGTGGTTTTGTCTACAACGTTGTAATTATATAAAGTGGGAGAAAAAAAGCTTCTTTGTAAAATAAACTTTCCCAAGAAAGTATTCATCACACTGACAGAGGTCCCCAGAAATGGAATTCTTATTCAGTTCCAAGTGTTCATATATGGACTGAAATATGTCCTGAGAGACATTTTATGTTTTAGGCCAATTCTTGTAGAAAGGGTCCCTGGAAGCTTAAACCAGTTTATAAACTAGTCTGTGGTTTGGGGTTACTTACATCCATCCCATATCTCTTAGTCAGCCTCCATGAACTCTCCAGGACATCTCCTGGTCTGGGAATAAACTGTTTGGGATCTTCTTGCTGGTTTAATTCAAATAGTAAGTGTGGATATAAGGGGCAGTGTACTAAAGAATTTGGTCAAGTGTTTTGAAAATCTATTATACCATTGTAATAAATCATTTGTGGTAAAGATCTTTCTCCAACATCCATTTTTTAAATACTGTATGTAAAGGTCAACAATTTTTCCTACAGAGTAAGGAAGAAAAGGAGTGAATGTATGAGTGTACATGCACATGTGTGTGATCACTGTGTTAGATCTGGCACTGGGACACTATGGCCCATGGGACAAAGATGGCCTATCGCCTGTGCTTGTGAATAAAGTGTTGTGGGACACAGACACCCCCATTCATTTACATATTGTCTAAGGCTGTCTTTTTGTGCTGCAACAGACCAGAGATTGTATAGCCCAAAGAGCAAACAATATCTACCATCTAGTACTAGTACTTTACAGAAAAACTTTTTTAACCCCTGTCCTAGACAATAGCATGTAGAATAAGAAGCTACAAGAAATTGCATATTAAGATAGTACCTTTCCCTTCTAAAAAGATGTTATTAATCAAACCAAAAACAAATTAACATGCATGTGAATTCAAAATGTAACAGAAAAAGAAAATGCTTTCACAAATACAGTATTTCAAGGCTGAATAATTAAACTACGTTTATAAGTTTATATCTAAAGGTACGGGGAGATTTAAATTTATTTACACAAACTTAAAACCCAGTCATTATTTTGAATAGTATTTCATTTAGGTGAGTAGCCAAATGAGCTTCTGACTGTACCTGTGGGAGTTTCCAAAGCTCTGCCAGGTGTGGTATTCCTCCATGAGATCAATGTGATCCAGTGTAGAATTATAGAAATCGGTATAAGGAATAAGGGGAGGGTGGACCAAATTGTTTGCAGTATCTGTAAAGATAAATTATAACATAATGATCTTTTGTAACATGCGCATGGTTTACTCTAATAATAATACCATTTTAATGTCTACCAAATAGTCTTTACCTATTCCTATTTTAAGCAATTGTAGCTTCCAATGGAAAAAGTAGTTTTATAATTGTGATCAAAATGGAGCCAATAATTTGTTTTTTTTAAAAGAACTTGTGGTGGGGATTGTATTAGTATAGTAAAAGGAACGCCCAGATGGCCATCTGCTCTTTCTGTTCGCGCCGTAAGTGTGTTCTCTCCTTAGCATCCCTCAGGAATTCATAGAAGTTCTTCTGTTCTTAGGAGTCACTACTTAGCAGATTATTTGCAGTTAGCCATAACACAGAATACTGCCCAATAAAAAGCATAAAGCTCTCTCATGCTTGTTAATTAACTGTGAACTCCATTATCAGAACAGAAAGTGAATTTCAACTCTCCACTTCAAAAGAAATCCCTCCATGGTACTTTGAGACCCTTATGGAAATGTCTCTAATATTTAACAAAAGAAAAGTAAAGATGATAGAAGAACAAAACCTACTAAGTAAAGCCAGCACTTTAGATGCTGATGGGATCCACCAGGAACATTTTGTTAGGGGTGGAAATTCTTCAGGCTTTGCAGGAAACAGTCGTAAAGAAATAAACTGCAGCAATCTCTCTACCAACTGTTTGAACCTCTTCTGGGATAATCTGGTAAAGATTTTGAAATAATTCCAATCAAAATTCACATTGTCTATTTTGGCAATATATTCATTAGATAGTAAAGTGCATTCTATATGCATAAACTTTTAGAATATTCCCCCAAATTCTATTTTTAAATTGCCAAACATTTGAAAAGATGGAAGATCTTACCTGGAATAATTACTTCTTAATTGAATAAGAAATAAACATTAATATTACTATAAAGTTAGTATTAAACATTTCATGTTATGCCAAAAACGAAGATGTGTAAAGGCTTTCAACAGTCAATTCTATTATTTGCAGACTCTGTATGTGCAAATTCATCTACTTGCTAAAATTAATTGTAACCCCCAAATTGATAATGTGGCTCTTTCATTGTCACTTGTAGATGTGCAAACAGTGGCAAAACATTTTAGTTGCTCAATGTGCACATTCCCAGCTGAAGCTGAAAAAGGAATGCTCTGTCTTGTTCTAGCTGTCATGCTGTAAGCAAGCGGCCTTTATGCAGTCTGCATAGTGTCATGTTTTTCACATTTTGTGCTTTTTGTTAGTGATTTTGCTGTTTTAAAATGGCCCCCAGAAGTAGTGTTAAAGTTTTGTCCAGTCTTCCTAAGTACAAGAAGGATGTTGTATGCCATACAGAGGATACACTTGTGTTAGATAACATTTGTTCAGACATGAATCATAGTGCTGTTGATTGTAAATTCAGTGTTAATGAAACAACAATTTATATTAAATAAGATGTCTTTAAATAGAAGTATAGGTAAAGCAAGGTTATGTAGTCATCAGCTGATGAAAATGTTGACCTTAAAGCTCGCAGGAGCCTAACGCTGTGTTTCCTTTAGGGGCAATAGTTTAGTATTCACTAATTCACTATTCACAGTACATTTATAAAACATTAGAGGCCTGGTGCACCAGTGGTGTCCCTCGGCCTGGCCTGCGGGATCAGGCCGAAACCAGTTCTCTGACATCCCCTGAGAGGTACCGGATTGAGAGAGGGCACAGGCCAGGCCAAGGGACGCCACCGATGCACGATTGGGGCCGGGGAGGAACATGGGAGGTTGGCTAGCCAGGGAGGGACCACGGGAGGGCTCCAGGGCGAGTCTGGCCTGTCTCGCTCAGTCCTGGACCCCAGCAGCAAGATAACCTACCAGTTGGAGTGTCTGCCCCCTGGTGGTCAGTGCGCGTCATAGCGAGTGGTTGAGTGGCCTTAGCATATCATTAGCATCTTATGCTTTGATTGGTTGAACAGCCGACCGGACGACCTAATATGGACACTTAGCATATTAGGCTTTTATTATATAGGATACTACTGTGAATAATGAGCATCAACTGTATTTTAAAATTAATTTTGAAAATATTTTGCCTCTTTGTTATCAATCATGAAGAAAAGTAATTGTTGATGTGAGTATAGTTCTATGAAAAAAGTATGATACCTTTATAAGTTGATATTGATGGCTAAACTACATTTTATAAAGATGCTTTTGGGGAAGGAAAAGCACCATGTAAATAATGCTGAAATTTATATTCATACAGAGATAGGAAATAAAAAGACACAAATTAAAATACTAATTTCTAAGCAAATCCAGGCACCATCTATGAGATGTTTGAAAAACCAGTGATAGAAATGCACTGCATAAAAGCAAGAACAGTGGACAGAAATCCCAACCACAGCTTGCACAAGCAAAATGGTTACTGACATTAGAAACAGATTTTAATTATCCTTTATGTAGTACTAAAATATATGCATATAATTGCCTTTTGAGGCACTGTGAAGTATAAGTATCATTTCTAAAGACCTGCAAACATTTAATATTTTTAACTCATAGCAAACTTAAAACTCTAAGATTATGAAGGTTCTTAATATCATAGAAGGACTTACTTTTTAACCCAGTGGACTAAGAAATGATGGTCAGCTTCAACTAAGGCAGCTATCTGTCTTAGCAAGTGAGCATAGATGACGTACGTAGATGTGTTATTAAACTGAGGATTCTGAGAAAGATATTAAAAGTAATTGTGTTAAAATATTGTTAACATGTAAAAAGAAAGACACTAAGCTTAATGAGCTAAGTGGTAAATTCAGAAGACGAGATTTGAAGTTATGAAATACTAGGTGAAATCCTTTAAAACAATAATTTATTTGTTTATTTAATTAGCAGAGACTTGGTACAGTTCTGCTGTGGTACAGTGGAAAGAGCACGGGCTTTGGAATTGGGACAGATCTGGGTCTGCGTGAGCAGAACTTATTGCTAATATACAGTCCTCAAAAACTTGAGCTTCATGTTGTTTTCTAGCATTCACTATCTCTACATATATATATTTCCTCCCCTAGTTTTGCCTTTCTCCTCCTCCTCCCTATTTTCCTTCCTTACATCTCTCAACTACTTCTTGTCTATTCCTCCACACACACACACTTTTCTTTTTTCCTCTCTTCCTGCTTCTCTATCTTTACCCTGCATATTTCCTTTTATTGAACACAGTAATGAACTAAACACTATCCTATTTAGTATGTATTTTTTTATTACCTTAAAATAAGGTAATAACATATTTGCACCTTTTACAAATTGTAAAGAATGACACAGATGCAGTGTGCTAGCTATGGTATTAATATAATTCTTTCATAAAAATAGTAAAAACTAAAAATTGCTTTTCATTTGTCTGGACCTAATTTTTTCTATCTGTGAATCTGTAGCTCTCAAGAAGAAAAAGTTCATCATCTTTGTGTGTTTTTAAAAATCTATTTTATTGTTTTTTACAGAGAGGAAGGGAGAGGAATAGGGAGTTAGAAATATGGATGAGAGAGAAACATCGATCAGCTGCCTCCTGCACACTCCCCACTGGGGATGTGCCCACAACCAAGGTACATGCCCTTGACCAGAATCGCACCCGGGACCCTTGAGTCCGCAGGCTGATGCTCTATCCACTGAGCCAAACTGGTTAGGGCCATCATCTTTGTTTTGCAAATATAAACCACTGATTTTTCTATTAGTATTCTAGCTTAAGCATTTATTGAAAATACAGAGAAATTGGAAACTTACTACTTAGAAAATAAAAGAAAGTCTTGGAACCATTCTAGTTATAAGAAAGGAGAATAATTGGATGGGGAAGATGTTCTTCCCTTCTGTTTGTGCCCGAATACCACAGCAGGAAGGCAAGAATTAAAAATTTAATCCCAGAGATAAATTAGCTTCCCATTGTTTGTTTGTTGTAGCTTTAATTCTCTAGTTACAAGTAACTACAATCCAAAAGTATCAGTAATGTTGCTCAAAAGAATACTTAATATTTGATATAATTTCACCTACATACATGCATAGACTGAGGTCTAAATTAGATAACTAAATTCTTGCTTTCTTACCTGTAAAAGTATAAAATATGCTCTAAGATCATCTTTTGTTCGTGGACTGAAAAAGAAGTATAATTGATTAGAGATTACAGTATATAATAAAAAATGATCCATTGAATTGAGTTGATAAAAGCCCAAAACTAGACTTAATATGTATTATTATTGAGACAGTAACATATCTCTAATATGCTGAGAATATAGGTTCCTGTGTGCCTACTCTAGGCTGATTCTGAAGATAACTAAAAATGGAGTTAACTAGGCTATTTTATGAGGTAAATATTATGATTAACTCTGGAAACAGTTAAGAGTCTGGAAAATAATTAACAATTTTAGAATACTTATGTTTTTGTTTTAATAAAGGATAACTGAGATCTCAAAAATATCTATGCATTGAAAAAAGAAATAGGTTTGTGAGTACAGGTCTATTACTGAAATGAAAGTTGTAGAAGTGTCTGCAAGTCAAATCACACTTTGAATACATCTAGTCTATTTCTAATGAAAAGAATCTTATTTTGAATACCTCTGAAAAGTAACTAAATTTTAATCTGTGCCATGTTAATCTGGATTTCCACATGATCAAATTTGACCAAGTTTTTGTTATTCCCCAAGCTGATGAGTGTTACTTGTCCTCTGAAGATCTATTAAATACACTCACAGACACTCGGAAGTAAGTAACTTCTTGCATTACAAATGGTTCCCCTATGTGATAACTAGATGCAATTAATGATCCTTGATTGGATCCTGGATTGAAAAATAAAACCCAGGTATTAAAGAACACTTTTGAGCCAACTAGGGAAATTTAAATGTGTACTGTATTTTAGAGAGTATTAAATGAATATTAAATGTATTATGGTCACAGAGAAAAATGTGATTAGGAAATACATGCTGAAGTAATTAGGGGCAAAGTATCATGATGCCTTCCATTTACTAAAAACAGATTCCATGCAGAGGGAGAAAAAGCAAAAGCAAATGTGGCAAAAAGTGAACAACTCGTGAATTCAGGTGATGGTGAATGAGTTTTCATTATCTTTAACTTTTCTGTAATTTGAAATTTTTCAAAATTCAGTGTTGGGGGGAAAATGGTTCACCTCCAAGTATCTTCTTGAATTCCCTTTAAGAAAATAAAATGATGAAATAATAATTTACCTTTCTGTTATAGTTATAAATTAAGTATGAAAATATAAATTTTGCCCAAAATATACCTGATGACCTTTACAAAATATAAAGCCACCTAATCTGAAATATAACTATGTATTACATGTATTAAAGTTAGAAATAAATATGTATATGCTTATATATATAACATTTTTAAATTAGTAATATTTCTTTGTAGAATTATCTCAATGAAATAATGATTTATATTATTTAGGTTTAAACCAAATTGAAACCATTTCTGTCTATAATATTCTACATAATTTTCAGACTATTTTCTCAATGGGACTAATGTTTTGTTTTAGAAATTATATTTGAAAATATTTTAAAACACTCAAGGCAATTCATAAATATTAAAATTCCTGGTGATAGGAGAGTCCTACTTTTTTCCATTTTATAGCTGCACCATTATGATTTCCAACTCTCTGGCCTATGCACTAGTATTGCAGTACAGTATACAGTTCAGGCTATAGAAATTGTGGTTAAGATCAAAGGCTCTTTGCCAAACCGCATGTTACTGGGTTAACTTGGGCAATTTACTCTGTAAATTTTCTCAACTGTAAAATGAAAATAATCATATTTCCTGTCTCATAGAATTGTAGTAAAATTTCAATGAGAAACACATGGAAAATTGTTAGGAAGATGCTTATAGCCCATAATAGTCAATAAACTAGATTTTGTTGTTGTTACAATAAATTCAAAATAAAACAAGACTTTTAGGTACTGCACACACATTCCTCTGAAACATGAGTCCTGTCACATTGTCATTTTAATCTGTATTGGACACACTTTTCAAGGGCAGAGAGGGGAAGCTTTGAGGGTTTGCCTACTAGAGGGGACTGAGGTTCCAGCAGTTTCAGACCACTGGACTTCCTCATTCTCCTACAAATGCTCTTTACATTCTAATTTTCTCTTCATTTTTAATGAAGCATTATGTGTTCAACCAGAAATTCAAGGAAAATGCAAATATATTACTAGAATGATAAATTAGGAAAATCACATGAAATTATATGTTATGATTTCAATTATTTTAAAAGATGACTAGACAAAAATAGCAAAATGTAAACATTTGTACTTTTTTTACACTACTCTAGCTTTAAAAATTTTTTCTATAATAACCAGGCATCTCTTTGAAAATTTATTAAATTTTGACATTATATTTAAGAATTCTAGTTTGGTAATATTTTTAGACTGGGCTTAATATAAACATGTAAATTATAATTTTATGGTACTCATATGACTTTATAGAAGCTATTAATTGAAATTATAGTGCTGTTTAAACAATATCAATTTAAATAATATGTACTTTTGAAAGTATATTTTTATATTCTACATATTCTCAGTTCAAAACATTATCAGTTGCATTGCCCATCATTCCTTAAATAATGATTCAATATTTAGTCCTAAGAAAAAACATTTCAGCAGTCAAACTTACATTTCCTTATATTAGAAATAAAAAATTTTGCTTTGGCTACCAGAAAGTCCAAGGCTAAATTTAAGCCCATATTATTTCATCCTAGGTTACATGTAACTATCCATCCCGTGTCTGTATAGCACTCATGTCTGTACACAACAAATTTTACATATGATGTTAAAGGATTCAGAGATCTTCTGAAGCCCAACCATAGACCATCCTGAGAAGTCACAAATCTCAAGTTTAAAAAATTTGTTGTTAATGGTTTATAACTTCTTTCTATCTTTGTTTTTATTACAACAACTAAAATTGACTCGGTAAAATACATACCTATGTAACATAAGGTGTATGAGATGTGTAAACTAACCATCTATACTGACTAGCTAGATATTAATTACAATTACCCTTTCCATTCTCGTAACAGGCTGTTAATGATTCCCTTTAATACTGTCTTCTGAATGTCTTGAGGCTGTAGGCAAAAGAAAATCAGAAGATAATTAGGATTAGCTACTAAAGTGACTTTAAAGATTGTTTATCCATTCACCTATTAAAGGATATCTGGGTTGCTTCCAATTTTTGGCAATTTTGAATAAGGTTGTTATAAAATTTGTGTGCAGGTTTTTGGGTGGACATAAGTTTCGAATCATTTGGGTAGACAACTAGGGTATGACTTCTGGGTCATATCGTAAACTTGTTTAGCTGTGTAAGAAAATGGAAATATAACTTATTGAAATTTGTGGGATACAGCAAAAGTATTAAATGAATATATTAGACAAAAAGATGTAAAATAAACAATTTAAGCTTTCAATCTTGGGAAATTAAAACAGGAAATCAAGTCCAAGTAATCAGAAGAAAATACATAATAAAGGTTAGAAGAGAAATCAATATAAATGAAAACAGGGAACTAATAGAGAAAAAGCAATAAAACCAAATGTTAGTTTTTGGAAAAGATTAATAAAGCTGATGAACCTTTAGCAAGACTAACCAAGAAAGGAAGATTAAAGACAGTAATTACTAATACCAGAACTGAAAGCAGGATCATCACTACTGATACCTGAACACTGAAAGGATATCAGAGAACTATTATGAACAACTCTGCCCACAAATTAAAAACCTAGGTAAAATAGACCAAATCTTTGGGAGATACAATCGATAATTTGAATGGACTTATGTTTATTAAAGAAACTGAATCAATGACTAATAACTTTCCAAAACAAAAAACACCAGGCCCAGAAGATTTTACTGGTGAGTTCTACTGAAAATTTAAGAAAGAAAGGATACCAATTCTTTACAATTTCTTCCAAAAACCAGAAGAGAGAATATTTCCTAACTTATTCTATGACATCAGCATTGTCCTAATACCAACCTAAAGATATTACAAGAAAAAAATTACAGATCAATATCTCTTCTGAACACAGATGTAAAAATCCTCAACAAAGTATTAGCAAGTCAAATCCAACAATGTATACAAAGAATTATACACCATAACCAAGTGGGATTTATTCCAGGTATGCAAGGCTGGCTCATCATTTGAAAATCAATTAATGTAACTCATTACATCAATAGGTTGAAGAAGAAAATATATGATCATATCAGTAGCTATGAAAGCATTTGATAAAATTTAACACCAATTCATGATAAAGAAGACCTCAGCAAACTAGGAATGGAGGGAAATTTCCTCAATTTGGTAAAGAACATCTACAAAAATCCTTGAGTCAACAATTTTAATGGTGAAAAACTGATAGGTTCATCTTGTATTTTCCCTGTCTCAGTCCTGGAATTAGCCATTTCTCCAGGGAGCTCTGGTTCCTTTCTGTGAGGAATGGTATTTAGAAACCATGCATGCTAAAGTGCTCATTGCTACTGGGTGTTATTGCTTCTAGGCCCTTTCAGAGAACAGGGTTAGGAAATACACACACACACACACACACACACACACACACGTATCCATATCCATCTATTAAAATCCCTGAGTTCATTATGATGTCTTAATGCCAGAAACTAAGAAAAACTAAAGATTTGTTTACATATTTTAAAAAATCTTTAGACTGAAGATACATAAAATACTGTGTATAAAAATTACTTGGCTTAGGCTTTTTTTAAGGTATGGTCATAATATTCGAAGTATAGCTAGGTGGGGTTTTTTTCTGTTTGTATTACATTTTAAAGGATTTCCCCTCATGTTGTATATTTTTAATTTTTTAGTGACTATAAAATATTAATATCATTCCAAGTCAGAAAAAATCAGAGAAGTGTCCCAGGAGTGGAAATTTTGGGTCACAATTTATGCATAAGCAAAATGTGTTAGCAATAATGCCCAGCAGTTTTCCAAAGTGGTTGTTTATACTTACCCAATCAGGCTATGAAAGTTCTAAGTGCTCCACAATATTGCCTATTCTTGGCAAGGTTCTTAAATTTTTTTTCTACTAATTTTGAATGGATATATAATCTTATCTTCATTTCTCTAATGACAAATGTTATTAACTACCCTTTCATATATTTAATTGTGAAGTACTGAGATTAGCAATAAGCAAGAATGTCTGCTATAACTTATTTTATTCAAAATTATATAATAAGGCAACTACAACTATGCATGCATACATAGGTACAAGGGTTGGAAAGAGATAAGACACTCATTTTTCACAAACAACATGATTGTCTATATAGAAAATCCAAATAAATCTGATGTACTGTGAGAATTAATGAATAAATTTAGCAAGGTAAATAAAGATAAATATATGAAGGTATTTCTATACTAGTAACACTTAGAAAATGAAATTACAATAGGATAAAAAAATCAAGTACTTAGAAATAAATGTAATAAGACATGTCAGACCTTTACTCAGAAAACTGACGCATTACCAAGAGAAATTAAAGAAGATTTAAGTAATTGGAGGGATATACCATGTTCATGGATTGAAAGGATGTCAATTCCTCACATACTGATCTATAGCAGTAGGGTTCTCAAAATGTGATCCCTGGATCAGGAGCATCAACGTATCCTGGGAACTTGTTAGAAACACAGATTCTTGGACTCTATCCTGGACATTCTGAATCTGAAACTCTGCATTTTAAGAAGCCCTTCCTGTGACTCTGATAGATGATAAAATTTGAGAACCACTCATCTGCAGATTCAATGCCAATACAATCAAATAACTGACCTCCTTTTGCTTAAGTGAAACATAATTTTACGTTAGTAGGACTCCCTAAACAAGGACTGGACATAAATATATTTTCTGCTTAATTCTCATTTAGTTATAAAAATAAAAACAATCTTAACTTTCTGAGAATTCCAACTACATTTACTATAAAATTACATCACAGTGATTTTTACAATATTTGTGTAGTTGCTTTTGAAATACAGAAGAGACAAAGAATTATACTATTTACATGTGTTCATAAACAATACTTACAGTAGTAAGTAAGGCATCATATACAGCATTCACAAATTTAGCATTAATCCCAGAGTCTTCAGTGGTATTAAATGAGGTGGTGGCATCTTTCTGCAAACCCAGTTAAAGAATTAGCTGTATATAAAATTTTAAGACTGTTCTTACTCATATTTGAATCATAACTGTTCCTTCATAATTTCTAATATTTTCTAGTATGATGATAAAAAAGAACTTTCAGGGCAAAATTACTAAAATGAAAAATGAATATAGAATAATTATTTTAATAACTTAAAACTGAAAGAATGGGGACAAATATTAACATTTAATACAAATAAAATCTAAGATATCACGCAATATTTGTGATATAAGTAATTTCAGAAATTAATACATATGTTTTTCTAAACAGTTGCTTAAGTCAATTATTGGGTAGAAAAAAGAGGTAAACTTATCATCTATGTTTTTTTAATTTAAAATGAAAAATGTGTTTTATGTATTATTACCTTAAATGCAGCATTTAGTTCTGGGAAAGAATCAAATGTTGTTAGATAAAAATCATGTACTGCTTTCCAATCTCCTGACGACTTAGCTTTTTCTACATCTTCCCTAAAATGAAAACATATACTAACCATAATAGAAGGAAATATTATTCAGATAAAATAGCATTACTTTACACATAAATGTCACCAAACATGCAACTTGATATACTGAAGCTGAATACAGAAATGCTCCAATTAATGTAAATATGATTTATGGATCTACAATTCTTAATTAGATTGATGTATTAATCCAGCTTCAGCTTTCCCTTTTACTTGCTTTTGAAAAGTTCATTCTTGACATGCTTATTACAAGTAACACTCTTTCTTCACTTCAAAGCTAAATGTCTTGAGAGACTTTGTTTATATTCTATCTCTACTTTCTCATTATCCCTTTGCTCCTTCATATATCCAGTGGAATTTTTTAGTAGTGACATAGCTTTATAGTTCATGTGTTACATAGCATTTAAAATCTTATTTTTTAAAAAGGAAACATTCTATTATTTTTATTACTACCTTTGTCTCCTGCTTTGCCTGTTTTGACTCATATTCTCTTATTTAGTGTTTCTTTTGCTGCAACATCATCTCCCCTTACCTGTTACTTAGACATTTGTTTTCATCTTCCACTTGAGACTTCTAGTCTTTTGTGACCGCACTCTTGGCTAATACCTTATCATGATCCACAAGATCAATTGTTCACACAAAACTATTAAATTATATAAAGTACTGACATGCGGGTAACTATATGTCTACATATAATAGTGAACTCCAACTTACTGAAAGTCTTTCATAGTTTTGGGCTGGATAGGAAGGGTAGATTCTGGAGGAACTGCAGCCTTTATTTCAGATGATGATGCATCTGTAGAGATACGCTGTTTCTGTCTAACATCAAGGGAAATTGGTGGTAGGTCTCTCACTGTGAAGCATAAAAAAGCATTCAGAGTAATTAATCATAAAATTTTCCAAATTATAAAATGCCAGGCTAACTCAACATGAACAGAAGACAAATGAATTATTTTGTGTTGCATTCACCTTGGGGTCATGTGACAGAAAGTCCTACCATAGGGAAGGGCACTTACAGGAGGGTCTAACGCCCCTACCCCAACTTCACCCATAACAGATATTAGGCTGTATTTTACATTAAAAGTTATCTACAGATGTAAAACACTTTCTTTCCCCTGCTCTTTCCCCAAAAGTTGTCTTTCAGGGAATATTTCAGTGAGATTCAATGTTTTAAATGTTTATTAGCTCTTTGAATATGTCCAAATCATTTATTTGCATTCTCAGCAATTCTTTGTTGGAGTTTTAGCATTTTCTTAAGAATTTGCATGAAATTTTTATTTTATTCTGTTTGCAAATAGTTCATTGTTTGTTCTTTTTGTTGTACTTTATAACCTTTTAACTATGTAATAAAATGAATATACAAGAATCTCATAGAGCAAACATATGGCTTAATGAATAGTATTTATTATAAAACAAACACCTTTGAAACCACTAACCAGTCAAGGGATAGTGTTACAAGCCCCTCCTTGCTCCAACTACCCATATGTTGAGTAGACTCTGCCTATTTTAATATTAATTTCTCAGATTCCTTTTTATCTTTTTTTCATTAATTTTTAAACATTTCCACTTTTTTCTTATAATTCCTTTTACGGCATGATTTGTTATGTTTGTTTACTTTTGTGTTTCTCCTAGTTTTAAGAATATTTTTAATTCTTTTCTTTATTGCCACCTTTCTCAATGTTTATAATTCCATGTTCTTTCAAATGTCGTATTTTCTTAATGAATTTCAGCTCATCTTGAAATAGGGTTTATCTATTTTTGTGGATGTGTTTCTGATGGGCTCTCATTGTTCAAGTGGCTGTTATTCTGTTTCTTATTCTTTTTTAGTACAATAACATTTTGTAATAAAAAATTATAGAATTTTTCCCTGGCTGGTGTGGCTTAAGTTGGTTGGGCATCATCCCTTATACCAGGAGGTAAACATTTCGATTCCCAAAGGCGCATTTCTGGGTTGTGGGCTTGATCCCTGGCAGGGGGCATGCAGGAGGCAGCTGATCAATGTTTCTTTCTCCCTCTCCTTTCTTCTCTCTCTAAGAAACCAATGAACTATTCTTTAAAACAAATTCTGGAGTTTGATTTTGCTCATTTTCTGTTGCCAATATTTTTTTTTAAACGTGTTTATTGATTTCAGAGAGAGGGAGAGGGGGTAGAAACATCAATGGTGGAGAGAATCATTGACCTGCTGCCTCCTGCATGCCCCCTATTGGGGATCGAGACTGCAACCCAGGTATGAGACCTGACACAGAATCAAACCATGACCTCCTAGTTCATGGGTTGACGCTCAACCACCGAGCTACACCAGCTGGGCTGCCAATATTATTTGAAATTAGTTTCCCAAACTTTTAGGAGGAGGTGTAGCCCCTTTGTTTTGTTTTTATGTGGAACTCAAATATATGGTAGCTTGCTTTCTGGGATTTCCAGGCTCTGTTTCCCTCCTCCACTTTGCTTTAGATATCTTCATTCCTTAATCCCTATTGTTCCAGTGCTGCTCAAATCAATCAAATTTAATCTCAGGATAGGGCCTGGGTCTGGAAGGGGCTCTAGTTAGTCAGTTTTGAGAATTCAGAGGGGTGACATGCTCCCTTCAGATTTAGCATGAGCTCTCTGCATTCATTTGCTCTTGGCAGTACCTCCCAATTTCAGCCTTTGTTCTCACTGGCCTCCTGAGCTCTCCAATGGATACCTGTTGCTTATTTTGCAGCTTTCCTTTTCTCAGGTCCATCAAACAGCCCAGATGCTTCCTTCGCTTACACCTGCCCGGAAACTAGCCCAGGAGATCTATCTTATGGTTTTGGTGATTTGCCCTGCTTATCCTTTTAGACCAGGGGTCCTCAAACTGCAGCCCGCGGGCCACATGCACATACAAATATTGTATTTGTTCCCGTTTTGTTTTTTTACTTCAAAATAAGATATGTGCAGTGTGCATAGGAATTTGTTCATAGTTTTTTAAAAAACTATATTCCGGCGCTCCAGCGGTCTGAGGGACAGTGAACTGGCCCCGTTTAAAAAGTTTGAGGACCCCTGTTTTAGACCATTTATATGTAACTAGAGGCCTGATGCATGAAATTTGTGCAAGAGTAGGCCTTCCTTCCCCCAGCTGCTGGCACTGGCTTCCCTCTGGCACCAGGACCTGGGCTTCCCCCCAGCTGCCAGCAGGCACCTGGGACCCAGGCTTGTCTCGCTGCCCCGGCTTCGTCCAGAAGGATGTCCGGTCTAATTAGCATATTATGCTTTTATTATTATAGATTATTGACATGTTAGGGCTTAAGTCTATCATTTTATTTTTTGTTTTTTCTTATCTTCCTGCCTTCTTGTGGGTTACGCAAACACTTTTCAGAATTCCATTTTGATTTATCTGCAGTATTTCTGAAAAGCTGCTCCAGATATCCAGATATTATATACACACTAGAGGCCCGGTGCACAGATTCGTGCACAGGTGGGGTCCCTCGGCCTGGCCTGTGGGGATCGGGCTGAAACCGGCTCTCTGAGATCCCCTGAGGGGTCCCAGGTTGCGAGAGGGTGGTTCTCAGGTGACACATCCCGAACTCAGGCTCCCTCCTCTCTAGTTCCGGGTGCGTCACCCGAGAACCACAGCTGCCAAGTCACCACAGCTCGGCAGCTCCTGCACTGAGCGTCTGCCCCCTGGTCAATGTGCATCATAGCTACTAGTTGGAGCATCTGCCCCCTGGTGGTCATTGCACGTCATTGCTACCTGTTGGACGGTCGAATGATCGGACAGTCGCTTAGGCTTTTTTTTTTTTTTTTAATTTATTGATTTTTTAAGAGAGGAAGGGAGAGGGATAGAGAGTTAAAACATCAATGAGAGAGAAACATCCATCAGCTGCCTCCTGCACACCCCCTATTGGGGATGTGCCTGCAACCAAGGTACATGCCCTTGACTGGAATCGAACCTGGGACCCTTCAGTCCACAGGCCGACGCTCTATCCACTGAGCCATACCGGTTAGGGCAAGGCTTTTATATATATAGATAACTTATCAGTCTACTGATGTCATCATTTTACTAGTTGAAATCATACCTCCTTTTACATACCTCCTTTACAGTGTTATGTTTGTTTCCACTGTTAACCATAACTTAGAAAACACAAAAGGAAAAGGAAAGTCTGTTGTATTTACCTATTTTTTGCTTATCTTGTTCTTCTTTCTTGATGTTTCAAGGTTCCTACTTTTGTTTCCTTTTTGCTTAGAGAACCTCTTAATGCATTGTTTTAGGATAGGTCTACTGGTAACAGATTCTTAGTTTTCTTTCATTTGAGAATATATTGATTTCCTCTCCAGCCTGAAAAATATTTTCGCCAGGTGTAGGATTCTTCTGGGTTTGCAGTTCTTTCAGCCACTTCCTTCTGGCCTCCATGGTTACTGTGAGAAATCTGCTGTTATCTGAATGGTTTTCCCCTATCTAGGTAAGGTGTCATGTTTCTCTGGCTGCTTTTCAGCATTTTTTTTTTTTTGTCTTTAGTTTTCAGAGATTTAATTATATGTCCTAATGTGGATTTCTTTGGGTTTATCCTGTGCACAGTTTGCTCAGCTTCTTGAATCTCTAGGTTTATGTCTCTTGGACAAATGTAGGAAGCCTTCAGTCATGTCTTTGAGTACTTTTCAGCCTACGCTCTTTTTTCTCCTTCCAAGACTCCAATGACAAAGATGTAACATCTTTTGTTATAGTCCCACAGGTCTCTTGAGCAATTCATTTTTTTCTTTCCAGTCTATTTTCTCTCTGTTGTTTAGACTGGGTAATTTCCATTGCTCTATATTCCAGCTCCTTAATTCCTGTCCTTTCATTGTGCTGTTGAGCCCACCCTCTAAACATTTTACATTGGTTATTATGTTTTCTCAAGTATTAATATTTCCAAGCCAATAGAATAGATTAGTATCTTATAGACTCTAAATTCTACAATAAGGAAATGTACATATCTAGAATTTAACTCTCCTCTAATATAATCAGGATATATTTTCAAGTAAGCAAACGTAGCCGTATCACTTATCACAGTGCTAACACAGCTCTGCAGTCTTCCTGCCTCTCTTATCCACTCTCGCATACAAGCACCTATCCCTGGGGTCTGCCACTGACTTCAACAGACTACGATACATTTCATTAGTGTTAAGGTCTATAGTAAAGTAAACTTCATATTAGAAGGTAGTACAGAGATGTCAGTTTCTTATACTCAACAGTAATGGTTTGTAAACTTACTGTATATCAGAATCACCTGGAGAGCCTGTTAAACCACAGTTTACAAGGTCTTCCCCCAAAGTGTGTGACTGAGGAGATGATACGTAGTCCCCTCTCTCCAACACTAACCAGTCTTGTTACTATTACCTCTTGAGGCTCCTCTACAGTTTCTCTTCCTCTTCACCAGATAGCATCCTTTCCTGTCCCTTCCCACACTCACCTTTCCCAACCTGGCTGTAAACACCCACTATTAGATACAAACAAAGACTCTGATTTCAAAAATAAATTACCTTATTCACTTACAGAGCATATATACACATTTCTATACCCACTCATTTTTATTAAGCCCATGCTGAGATGAAAGAGTGCAATTTAATTAGGAAGAGAACTGGATTTTGGCAAAGCCGAGAGTGGCGAGATTCTTACGTAGGAGAACTAGTAATGCCAAGGCCACGAGAATTACAGGATGAGGTCTGAACCAGAGGCCCAGATCGGATTTATTTTTAGTTCCAAAGGTAATGTGGACTGAAGAGTAATGTGAAATGTTAGCGTACTATGTTAATGGAAGGAACTTGAGTCAGAAATAAAAGCAGAATCCTTGCTCACATTAGTGAATGAGAGCCAAACTACAGGATGTGACATTCAGCTATTAAGAAAGGAGGTATAAAAGCTTGCAGCTGCTCTCATGTTCCCGAATATCAAGGCATTGTTTCCAGAGACAGGCTTTCAGCTTGTTCTCCCAGATGGTTATTAAAGTCTAATTCAAAAGAGAAAATCAATAACTGTGGTGATGAGATTAATTAAATCTCAAACTGATATTATAAATAGAACAGGCAAATTTGTTCTATCAGATGCAGCTTTTTCTGCAGTGCAGAATACTGTAATACACTGAAAAAGGCCAAAATATATTTATCAGTGAAAACCTGTCATTTAGCTTTCATTCAACCAATACTTGGGAACGCTCTGTGCTAAAAGGATAAGCAGTAATCATTTCCCCTTTCTTTTAATAGTGTTGCCAATTTTAGTTGGTTGCTTAGAAACATTAAGTAAAACACTTGAAGCCAGTGCAAGAAGAGTCAAAGTTATGGTGGAGGCTGGCAGTATATTTTTAAAAATGTAAAGATCATAATACAACTCTGTAGAAGGGTGCGAGATTATCAGGCACATTTTGCCAGCTCAGTGTTTTCAAGGTGCTATAATGGGCTGTCTCTCGTTGAAAACGAGTAACATGTAGCTTTCCGTAACTGTAGCCACCAAAACGTTTGAAATTGGCCCCATGATTAGAAGATGGAAGATTGTTCCTGGCCAGCCAGCCAGATGGCAACAGCAGCTTCCGCGGGAAACAGGAGTTTCTGTGTAGGTTGGGTGTTCGGTAGGAGGAACCTGGGCCTCCCGGTTCCTTATTCCCCTACTGCTGGAGGGGAAAGGCTGATATAAAAGGTTTGCTGCTGGTGACACACTGTTGCAAAGTGCTATACCCTAAGTTTCTTCTAAAGTAATTTGTAATTAACAATAAGAATGGAAAAAGCACCAGTAGGGACGAGGTCCTACGGATAGACAGTTACTAACTTTCATAACATTCACAAGCCATTGACACTCCTTAGGCCTCAGTTTTGACATTTTGAAAGAGATGGCCTAAATCAGTCGTTCCCAAAGTTCTGGAGACCTTCAAGGGCCACCTCAGGGAAGTGGGGCTGCATTGGATGTGTTCACTCAGAGCGGCTCAGCCCCATTACACTCCCTTTCCCCACAACACAGCTGCTCACATTTACTAAATTCCATAAGGCGTGGAACTGAACACTTTCAAATGCTGTTCTTCATGTATCCTTACACCTTATGAGGTAGCTCCTTACTATCCTATTTTACAGATGGGAAAACCAGCACAGAGAGGTTACATAACTTTTCCAGGATCATACACAGCTGGTAAGTTACAGCAGAGCCAGGATTCAAACCCACCCTGTTAAGTTACAAAGCCCATGTTATTCCCACTATCAAGTAATGTGAAACCTTCCATGTCTAAAAACAAGTAGCAAAACTGAACCCTATGTTTACATGGAAGTAGACACTAGTGAATTATGAAATGTCAACAAAACTCAACAGGGAGAAAAAAAAAAATCAGTATGTTGAAAAATTAATCCTCTAAATCAGTGATGGCAAACCTATGACACCCGTGTCAGAGGTGACACGCGAACTCATTTTTTTGGTTGATTTTTCTTGGTTAAATGGCATTTAAATATATAAAATAAATATCAAAAACATAAGTCTTTGTTTTACTATGGTTGCAAATATAAAAATATTTCTATACGTGACACGGCACCAGAGTTAAGTTAGGGTTTTTCAAAATGCTGACACGCTGAGCTCAAAAGGTTCGCCGTCATTGCTCTAAATCATAAAACTTAGGTGTAGAAGGGTATTTTATAACTTAGTGCCCCATTTCCTTTTTCTATAAATGAAGGTCATGAGAACTAAGTTTGTCACGGGTCACAGTGCCAATTACTAGGAGTAGGTAGCTCAATACATGGGGCCTTGACTTACGAGTGTCCCGACTAACGAGTTTTTTGAGATACCAGCTGTCTCTCCGCCGATTTTCTGCATTGAGTTGACAGAATAATTTGAGTTAACGAGCTCGGTATCGGAACGAATTAAACTCGTAGGTCAAGGCCCCACTGTACCTTGGTTTGGCTTTTGACTACTTAGTAGTGGCAGGGAGCTGAAACCGGGAGAGACCAGAGTGGATTACTCATCACAGTTGGTGTTTATATCACTCTATAGGAGGACTTTTCTGAACATTTGGAAAGAAATAAAATTGAGGTGGGAGAGAGAAAGGAAGGAAGAGGGGGAAAAGACTCTGACTCACAGGATGTTAGCCATCAGAGCCAAATAAAGAGGTACATTCACTGGTTTGGGGAGATGTAATTTTTACTAAGCTAAATGATGTGTGTGTAAAACCACAACAAAAGCATAGGTGAAATGTTCTTGTATGGGTCTAGTTATAAAAATATCCAAAGTCCTCTTCATAGAAGGTTATCTCTACTGGAATAGATGCCTTACTCTGGCATAACTTAGAGAATTTACTATAGCCTTGAGATGGGTTTGACATTCCAACAGGACAAACTGACCAGAAACCCAGAAAAAGTGCCCCCATATACTTCCTCACTGAGTAAGTCATTTATAGCACCAAGTAAAGACTCCATGTACCAGGGGATCTGGATCCTGGAGATACACAGGTG
Source organism: Myotis daubentonii (assembly GCF_963259705.1). Lineage (NCBI taxonomy): Eukaryota > Metazoa > Chordata > Mammalia > Chiroptera > Vespertilionidae > Myotis > Myotis daubentonii. The sequence goes on along the minus strand of NC_081852.1, from coordinate 39,282,368 downwards.
AATTCAACACTCAAGTAGATGTAAATGCATTTACTCTCGGACCCAACAATCAGACTTCTAGAAATATCCTATAGATACACCTATATATGAACAAAATAACATGTATAGAGTCATTCATTGTGGCATTGTTTACAATAGCAAAAGAATGAACACAACTAATTTCTTTTAATAGGATATTGTTAAGTAAGTTTTAGTATGTCCAGTACAATGCAATATGGTTGTAAAAAAGAATAAGGAAGTTCCTTATGTCCTGATATGGAAAGATATCCAGCATACAAAACTAAAAAAAACAAGGTGCTGGACAATGTGTATGTAATTATTGTTTCATTAAGAAACGGTGGAAAACGAGAGTGTATATTTACATGTTTTCATTTTTATAAAAAACACAGGAAAGAATACAAAAGACAGCAGGGAAGAGGATGAAAGTGAGACATCTGAAACACCTATTTTTATGATTTTGATTTTTGAAACACATAAATGTGTTACCTATTCAAAATATTAACTTTAATATAAAAAAATAAAAGGATGACCCTTTCCCTCCCCAAAAGAAAAGCTTAGGGCACTTACAAACCAGTAAAGAGATAGACAAGTAAATAACTAAACGCAGCAAGCTATTCTGAGTTCTTGATAGAAACATCTCTCCCAGGGCCTGAGTTAAGCAAAGCCACGTGCAAGGTACTCACTCTGACCTAGGGAAGGATATACGAGATTTAGTCCAAAATCCATTCATTCTCCAGGGAAACCTGGAGATGGGGTCATGTGAGGTCTTGGACAGGAATCTGAAAGCAACTACTGTATTGCAAGTCCCTTGCTCTCCCCAGACGGCAAATCCTGTGCAGGGTTTCTCCTAACAGCTTGTTTCCCCATCTGCCTCTCAAGTTGGCTCTTGGAGAAGCTGTGAAACGCTGTGGTAGTTCACCTGCGAATAGGTCGCAGGCCCTCATACCCAGATCCGATCACTATTTGAGCCAAAGGCCACTCTGTCCTCCCTTGGCTTTCAGCGTGGCAAAGGTCACGAGATGCCTTTCTCCAGAGTGTGTGAACTGTACTTTATGTCACGCAGGGCTCTTCTAGAGTAAACTCGCGAGATAGACTGAGTGGGGAGAGCAGCAGGGCCCCTGACATGAGTGTCAGAGTTCGTGTCTATTCTTTACTGAATGACCCAGGAGTGCAAAGATATTTTTAAAGGTTTAGGGAGAAATGGATTCATTTCTTTTAAAGATGTTCTGTGCTGTTTAAAGAAGTTTTAAATAAGTCTGAAAGGGGCATAATCACTTTAGAAAGGAGGATACAAAAGAGTAAGAGAAGTTAGTGCTACCCCTTCCCCCATAACTTCTCATGTACACTGTTTCTCTAAAGATGTATCATCCCGGCAGCTGTTATAGTAGGTAAAACTCCCACACTTGCCGATCTTGAAAAGGACAGCCAACTCCACAGGCATACCACGTCATGTAGTCTACAGGAGGAAAGGCATCCCTCAGCTGCTAGGCAAGCCCACGCTGGGCTTTTGCAGCTTCTCTCATCCCACTTGAAGATCAGACGGGGCGACAAGCTGTTAGAAAATACCAGGCACAGGTCTTGCTATCAGAGAAGAGGGAAGAAAGCTGTACTAACTGCCAGGAATGATGCATCGTTGAGAGAACGTTATTGGCAAGTAAGAGAGGCTTCCCAAAAGATCAAGGAATTACAAACATGTTTACTTTTGGAAGATTTAGTCTAATTCCCCTTCCGTAAAAGAATTCTTTCTGCAGTAGTCCTGACATACTAACTCCATGCCACACCGGAATTCAGGTGGCATCGGACAGAACAGCTAGGAGAAATCGGCACTAGGAGCTCCAAGAAGGTAAAGGAAGTCTGCTAAGAGGTCTATTCCTCTAGTCTGGCATGTACAAATACTCCAGTTTCAGTTAGGACTGCGTCGAGACTCCCCAAGACTGGTGCAGATGAGAGGGGAGAAGGAAGCCCACATGTGGTGGGAGCTCAAGTAAGTGGACATATTCAGAGTCAATACTTCCACCCAAGGAGGCGGCAGGCAGCGTGTGGGCATACAAGTTAGCAAGTTGGGTTCAGAGACCAAGATACTAGTACAGACAGAACAGATGATAGGAATCAGTGTGGAATCAGGGGCCAAGAAATCTGAATCAACAGTCCACACATAGGAGGCTATGGGATAATGTAAATACTACCCTGAAAGAGTGTAGCATAGATTCAGTACCAACTTGAAGTGTTAACAAAAAACCTGTGCAGAAGTAACCGACACCACATGCAGTTTATGGACACAGTCAATTTACCGGGAACTATGTCCTTAAACATGTCTAGGTTTGTTTTGTTCTGTTCGGGTGTGAGTGACATTTAAACTTTTGCAGATTTGTTTTGTCTTGCTACAGAGCAAGGGGTACTTAAAATTATGCAAGTGATGTACATTTTCTGTGAGAAAACTATATAGAGTTGTACATAGAAATAGAACATACTAATAATATGCACCCAATCCCACTTTTTCTGAGGAAGCCACTAATGGAATGGTTTCTGTTACCTCTTTATACAATATGCTCAAAAAAGTAAAAAAGATTTGCCTAGGCTTGAAAAAATTGGAGTCCTATTTCACCTGTTAGTATATAACTTGCATTTTTCATTTTACAATGTACTGAAGGCATTTTTCCTTGATACTTTATATACATACCACATTTTTCTTGATAGAAGCATAGTGTTTACAATATGGATTACCATAATTTAGTTAGCCCATTCATTTAGATTGCTTTAAATATAACTATTATAAATAATGTACATTCTTTCCATGTTACACTATGTTACACTATTTCCTTAAAGTAAATTCCTAGAAATGAAATTACTGGGTCAGTGAGTATATGAACATTTAAAAAGTTGAGTATAGGTCAATATTTGCCCTCCAGAAAGTTTTTTTATCAATTTTCAAGCGCTCCACTCATAAAAGTGCCAATTTTCATGCTCTTCAGACAGTAATACAGATATAAATCCTTTCATTCTCTGCAAATGAGTTGGGAACTGTGAATCCTTGTTTTAATTTGTACTTCTTTAAATACTGGTGAGACTAAGCATTGTTGCACATGTGTATGAATTGTCCATATTTCCTGCTTTGATTAGTCTGTCCCTACCCTTTGCCTCTTTTCTAATGGAATGCTCATTTTACAGATATATTCATGATCTTTATGAGTCAAGGACATGTTTTTCACTGACTGAGATGCTTGAACTTAATGACTTTAAAATATATGTATTTTTACTGATTTCAGAGAGGAAGAGGGAAAAAGTGATAGAAATATCAGTGATGAGAGAGAATCCTTGATCAGCTGCCTCCTGCACGCCCCTTATTGGGGATCCAGCTCGAATCCCAGGCATGTGCCCTGAGTGGGAATTGAACTGTGACCTCGTGAGTCATAGGTAGATGCTTAACCACTGATCCACAATGGCCGTGCTAACTTTATGACTTTTTAAATTCCTATAGAAGTTTTAAATTTTCTTATGTTTTCAAACTTACCAATTTTTTATGGCTGTTGGCATTGTTTTATGGCCACTGGCATTGTTGTCATTCCAAGAATTTTATTATAAAAACAATTTCCTGTGTTCTAGTATATATACTGTAGATATATATATATGTATATACTAGAGGCCCGGTGCACTCGGGGGGGGGGGGGGGGAAGGGGGTCCTCAGCCCGGCCTGTGCCTCTTGCAGTCTGGGACCCCTCGGGAGATAATGACCTGCTGGCTTAGGCCTGCTCCCGGGTGGCAGAGGGCAGGCCCAATCCCTAGGTGCAGCCCCTGGTCGGGCTCAGAGCAGGGCCGATTGGGGAGTTGGGGCGCTGTGCTCTGTCATGCACAGAGCAGGGCGGATCGGGAGGTTGCAATGCCACCCTCAGTCACGCTCAGGGTAGGGCCGATTGGGGGGTTGGGGCACTGCCCCCTGTCACACTCAAGGCAGGGTCGATAGGGAGGTTGCAGCGCCACCCCCTATCATGCACAGAGCAGGGCCAATCAGGGGGTTGGGGAGCTCCCCCCTGTCACACACAGAGCAGGGCCCACCAGGGGGTTGAGGAGCTCCACCCTGTCACTCACAGAGTAGGGCCTATAGGGGAGTTGGGGCACCGCCCCCTGTCACACACAGAGCAGGGCGGATCAGGGGGTTGAGGCGCCACCCTCTATCACCCACAGAGCAGGGCTGATAGGGGAGTTGGGGCGCCACCACTGTCACACTCAGGGCAGGGCCAATGGGGAGGTTATGGTTCTACCCCGTCACACACAGAGCAGGGCCCGTGGCGGGGGGCAGGTTGGGGCGCTGTACCCTGTCACACACAGAGCCACAGGGCGATCAGGGGGTTGGGGAGCTCCCCCTATCAGGCACAGAGCAGGGCTGATCAGGGGGTTTGGTCGCTGCCCCCTGTCACGCTGCTCCAGGGGCCAGGAGGCCTTGCACCTCTGCTGATCCTGGTGCTGGATGGCATATTACCCTTTTACTGTATAGGATAGAGGCCTGGTGCATGGGTGGGGGCCGGCTGGTTTGCCCTGAAGGGTGTCCTGGATCAAGGTGGGGGTCCCCACTGGGGTGCCTGGCCAGCCTGGATGAGAGGATGATGGCTGTTTGCAGCTGGTCACACACCCTTCAGGGTGGGGGTCCCCACTGGGGTGCCTGGCCAGTCTGGGTGAGGGGCTGAGGGCCGTTTTCAGGCTGGCGGGTGACTGAAGCTCCTAACCTGTCCATTTTTTCTGGGCCAGCTTTAGCTCTGAGGCTTGGCTCCAGCTCTGAGGCCTCTGCTGCTGAAAGCAGGTATCTGGTTTGTTTGGGTTCTATAATTGTAACACTGTTGTGGTCCTGCTCACTCCAGCTCTGAGATTCCGGCTGGCTGAAAGCAGGGCTCTGCGTTTGTTCTATAATTGAAACAATGTTGCGGTCCTACTGGCTGAAGCCGGGCTGGCTGAAAGCAGGTTTCTGGGGTTTTGTTTAGCTTCTATATTTGTAACAATGTTTCTTAAACTGCAAGCTCAGAGGCCGGCAAGGCAGGCGGGGAACCTGGCTTCCTCTGTCACTGAAGCAAGCAAGCCTCCTGTTCGCTTCAAGTTGCCTGGCTGCCTGCCACCATTTTGGTTGGCAGTTAATTTGCATATCCTGCTGATTAGCCAATGGGAAGGGTAGCGGAGGTATGGCTAATTACAATGTTTCTCTATTATTAGATAGGATATGTGTGTGTGTGTGTGTGTGTTGTGTGTCTTTTTTTTAATCTAAAGTTACTGTTTTCAACAGTTTAGCCCATTGGCCTAATTCCATTTTTAAAATAATTTAATACCATTTGTGTTCAACATTTTTTACTGATCTATTTCCATCTGGTTGGCTCTCTTGGTGATTGTGTTATCAGTAGCAAAGCTCTATAATATATGGTTCGACCATGGTTGAGCTCACCCCTCATTTTTTCTTGCATCCTCCCAGATATTTATTCTGATAGATCAAATTGATCATCATTTTCCTAAGTATCCCCCCCCCAAAAAAAACTGTTGAAAATTTACTAAACATAGAGAGCACATTGGGTGTACCTGACATTGCTATAATATTTACGTTAAATTTTTCTTTTCACACCACCTTTTAGTCTTTTGGTAAAGTGTTATAGTTTTTCTCATTTAGGTTCTGCTCACTTTCTTTTAGGTTTATTTCTAAGTATTCAATATGATTTCTGTAAAGTCTTCTAATTGATTACTGCTCAAATAAAGGAAATCTATTGTTTCTATATATTTGCATTGTGTCTGGCTCCCTAACCAAACTTCCTTATTATTCATAAGCTTTGTATTTCACTCTCTTACTCTATATAACAACCACTCAAAAATAATGATTTTGCCCCTTTCTGTAAATATTTACACAGTTTATATATTTTTCTCATTGTATTAACTAACTAGACCTGTCAGAACAATGCTGGGTAATGAAAAACTATTCTTTCAATAGTTTAAATGTATACTGTCAGCCAGGATATTCAGATTATGTATACTATGAATAATTATAAAATTTGTTTATTTTACCGTTCTTGATGTTAGGGAAAGCAGGGTGTGTGGGTGAACTTCTGTTTTCAGTGGCTTCTTGCTTCTGGCTGACAGTTGAAATAGAACTGCTGAAAGTCGAAATTTGGCCTTTGGATCCTCTGTCCAAACCCTAAAAACCAAAAAGGTAACATTGCAGCAAAATTCCTACTAACTATATTTATTACAGAAATCATAAACATTTATAATAGAGATTTTAATCTGATGATATTGGATAGATATACAAAACATGTATATAACATTGACTTACCTTTTCTGGGACTAAATTGTTTTAGGTATAAAATGAAAATAGTCATATCATCTAACTGCTTATAAATTAATAACGTTTGGAAATGGTGATAATAATAGTACTTTCCTTACTGGGTTATTGTGAAGTTAAACTGAGATAATGCCCATAAAATAATTAGCACAGCTCCTTATACAAAGTACACACTCCATTCATGTTAACTGCTATTTTAACTGTGTATTTAGGTAACACAGTTTTTCTGACCTCCACAAATATTTTCAATAGTTAACATGCATATGATACTTCACAGGTAAATTCATTGAAGGTTTTCTTGTCCTTTGATGCAATTTTAAAAGTTCAGGTAAAAAGATAAACTTGGTAAATAACATTATTTACATAATCTTGGTAAATTGAAGCAATATGATCAAGTTCACAGAACTAGTATGTTGATTAAGAAAATAAAACCAAAATAAACTATACATTTGAAAAAGGAAATCTTCCCTTGATATAAATATTAGAATATTTAAGTAAGGATTTTTAACTACTGGGCCAAGTTGCTCATTTGTATGTTTTGTTCTATCGGAACATCTTAAATAATAGTGGAAACAAATGCCAAATTTGATACACTGTAGACTTCATTTATACATGCTCATTAACAAAAATAACACATTTGGAAAAATGAAGTCAATGAATGGCCCCTCAGTAATCCCTTTGTTAACTTAGCTATAAATATCTACAATAACTTAATATATTAAGGATGTTTTTTTCATTGATAACTGTCACAGATGTTACCTAAGACTGAGCAGTAATAGGATTTAGAAATCAGTGTAGTTAGAATATAGAATATGAAACAGAGAATGGCCCAGTGATATAAGACTGGAAAGGTAGGCAGAGACTTTATCCTGAAGCCTTCAGGCTGTGGAATACAGCTTTACCCTGGAAGGGGACAGAGAAAAATCAGTGAGAACTTAGAAGCAGGGCATGCCATGATCATATCCAAACCTTAGAAAAATCACTCTGGCAGCAGTGTAGGGAATAGACTGAAGAGGAGTTAATATAAGAAGCTAGACCAGACCTATTGGAAGAAATGAAGAAATGAAGTCCAAACTGAGACCATAGTAACAGGGAATGAAGAACAGCAGCAGCCTGGGTCAAAGCTGGCAAAATGGTAACAGCTAGTTCAGGTCTGAATGTAAAGTGTTTTGAAAATCAGAGAACCATCCATAAATTTTTTTTTTAAAAAAAGGAATAAAGTAAGATGCTTTATTTCAGATTTCAGAAGACTAGACATATTTTGACATCTCACCATAAAGAAGGCATATAATTTAAGAATATGTAAAAACTTGGAGAAAATTCTAGACTAGTTTATATAAATACTAGAGGCCTGGTGCACGAGATTCGTGCATTGGCGGGGGAGGGGATTCCCTCAGCCCAGCCTGCGCCCTCTCGCAGTCCAGGACCCCTCGGGACATTCCTCTCGCAGTTTGGGGCTCTTGCAGTCTGGGACTCCTCAAACCTTACTACCCGCCTGCAGCAGAGGCGGGAGAAGCTCCCGCCACTGCCGCTGTGCTCGCCAGCCATGAGCCCGGCTTCTTGTTGAACAGCACTCCCCCTGTGGGAGTGCAGTGACCACCAGGGGCAGCTCCTGCATTGAGCATCTGCCCCCTGGTGGTCAGTGTGCATCACAGTGACTGGTCGTTTTGCCATTCAGTCAATTTGCATGTTAGGCTTTTATTATATAGGATGATTTATAAATGACTAGAAAAGGAACTAATGCTCATTAGGCAAAAGCATGCTTCTCACACCAAAATAATGATATATTTCTAATTGATAGGGTCATCATTATTCTGCTGTTATGTAGCAACTGTTATGCAAAACTAATACAAGGTCAGAACCGTGGGAAATGTTGGGATGTATAATCTGAGCTGACAAAGATTAAGAATGAATGGCCAAAGAGATAAGATATCCAAGAAGGCATGGTATTAAAAACTAGGAAAGGATAAAGTTTCAAGAAAAAAGTGGTCAATAGTATCACATGATGAAAAGTGGTTAGGTCTCAAGAATGAGCAACTATGAAATCATGGGGACAGTGGAGACAACAGATTCAGGGGGATGGGTGGCAGAAACTACTATGAAATGGATGGACAAAAAATGAGTGGGAACTTAGAAGATGAAAGCAATGAGCAGGGTTGCTCTGTACAGAAGCTTTATGGAAGGGGAGATAGGCCAGTGGCTGGAAGGTACAAAGGTTGGAGGGAAGAGACACAGCTGCCAAATCCAATGTTTGCTTCTATGGTCCCCATAGCATCACTGCTGTTCTTTTGGCAAGAATGGCCATGGATTGGAGCAGATAGGCACTCAACTGAAAGGCATCATCTGTAGGCTACACAGTAGGTAGCCTGGGATAAAGGACATTGATACTTCCTGGGATGTCAATTAGAAGAGTTTTTTCCAAATTTTAGATGGAGGAACATGGAAATAAGTGATCAACCAAGAGTGAGAACAGCAGAGGCACAGAGAACAGACAGTTTTTGTTCCTGTTTGCTTTATGGTCCCAATCTACATCATCATTCCATTAAATCTCATTTTTCCCAAAAGGAGGCATAAATGGCCTGATTTCCTGTTCCTTGTAATAAAAAAAAAACACAACTTAAACAACATGAAACAAAATCCTTGGCCCAATTAGTCTCTTGTTTGTAAGGTGACTGTGCTCTTGATACTTTATCCATGAGATGACATGAAATTAATTATGCACAGTTTCTTAGGTGGACAGTGCACTACTATAGATGAACAAAAGCAAACCCTCACAATGGCAGTTGCTCCATACTAGCTTGCACAAGAGAAATCTTAGACGTAACCCAAGACTTTTCATGAGGAAAAGCAGGGCAGTATGTTGTGCGACGGTAAACCGATTAGCTAAAAATTAGAGAGTCAAATCAAGAAGTTATTTGGTATTAACGTTACATCAAACCTCAGACTAAATTAAACGTTAGAGAACATTATAAGTCTTCTAAGAATTGCATCTCCCACAGTTATTACATCTGGTTTCCTGGGAGTTTGGAAGTGTTATCTGAGTCCCTCAGAAGGAGAGCACTGCAGATGAAGGCCTGGAATGTGGGCAGTCTACAAAAGGGCTGGATGTGCTCAAGAACAGAGAGTAGCAGGATACCCAACCAGCTTTTATAGGTTGAAGATAAGTACAAACCAGGAACACAGTGGGGGAAACACTCTAAGAATTCATTGAGGAAAAAAACGCAAAATATTTAAACCTGGCATAACAAATGACTCTCTAAGCAAGGGCTGACCAAGAGTTTAATAAACAGCAGAAAAATTTCATGTTCATATATCACAAGTACCTAACATAGACCTGAATGGTCCTTCTGACTATACTAGTATAATCACACAGCTTATAGGTAAGATTATAATTTCAAAAAATTTAAATAAACAAATACTTAGAGTACCAGTTATGCCCCTGCTAACACATAATTAAATATTGTCAACCTTATTTAACATTTTATTTTGATACACTAGTTCCTACTTTCAACCTTTACTGAGGAACAGATTATGTCTGAGTTAAATTTTATATTTTTCTATCAGACCCCAATAAGGTTATTCATGGTTTTCCACAATAGCTTTTGTATTGAACACCAAGCTCTATTATATTCAATATTTTAGTATAATTTACTTTGTTCATCTTCTATCCCCAAAAGCTGCCTTAGAAGATAAAACATTTCTGTTCAAGCCACACTGGCCAGGGCTCTGTTCACATTCTCTAACAATTTGATACAGGAATAATTGCTGGTTCTGTTCCCTAATGAAACTTTTAAAAGTCATAATATCTCATTATATTAGAGTCTCCGAATTAAAATATTTTAAATTGAATTTCTATGTCTATAAAATTCATTAATTATAACATTTTAAACTACTAGCTTTACAAACAAGCTGGAAATGCTTGCATTTTAAATTATATCAAGTGAAAATTAGTATTGCAGTTTAGCTATCTATTTAGACAGGTCAGACTGGAGGTTTTATTTACTGAAGAGACAGCATGTAACAAATGCATAGGGAAATGGACTGCACTGGCTCAGCTGTCTGCATGCTAAATGTCAAAGAGGATTGAGTCACCAGGACATGTTCAATTTCAGAAGAATTTTTAACACCTGGTTGAATAGAAGACAGCTGGATTCTTACATCTGCTTCTGCATTCAGTTTTGCAATATCACAAGTCATGTAGCCTCTAGAAAACTACCCTGTCAACTCTTGAGAGAATGAGCAGGAATACGACAAATAACCTCTCTGTATCTTTGTAAAAGTAGTTTTACCTCAAGGACTTATAAAAGGACTAGAGGCCCAGTGCACAAAATTCATGCACTCCGTGGGTGGGTGTGGGGGGGCGTTCCTCAGCCCAGCCTGTACCCTCTCTCAGTCCAGGAGCCCTCAGAGGATGTCCAACTGATGGTGTAGGCCCACTCCCGAGGGGGAGTGGGCTGAAGCCAGCAGTCAGACATTCTTAGTGCTGCTGTGGAGGCGGGAGAGGCTCCCACCACCGCCGCTGCACTTGCCAGCCTTGAGCCCGGCTTCTGGCTGAGCAGCACTCCTCCTGTGGGATCAGGCTGAAACCAGCTCTCTGACATCCCCCGAGGGGTCCCAGATTGCGAGAGGGCACAGGCCAGACCGAGGGACCCCACTGGTGCATGATTGGGGCCGGGGGAGAGACATGGGATATTGGCCAGCCGGGGAGGGACTACGGGAGGGCTCCAGGGCATGTCTGGCCCATCTTGCTCAGTCCTGCTCAGCTGGACCCCAGCAGCAAGCTAACCTACTGGTTGGAGCGTCTGCCCCCTGGTGGTCAGTGCACATCATAGCAACTGGTCGACCGATGGACTGTCTGCCCCCTGGTGGTCAGTGTGCATCATAGCGAGTGGTTGAGCGGCCTTAGCATATCATTAGCATATTACACTTTGATTGGTTGAACGGCCAACCAGTTGACCACACACTTAGCATATTAGGCTTTTATTATATAGGATGTGGAGGGTCACACTTTCAGGACTGCCACAATAGGGATAAAGGGTAATTAGGACTAAGAATGAATCTAAGAAATCTTGGGAAGAAGATGTAATTTATATCTGCACTGTGTAATGTAGCCATTTGCCATTAGTGTTGACTGTTGAGCACTTGAAATGTGCTAGTGCAAAGTGAGATAACTAGTAAGTGTAAAATACACAGTGTTCAAGGACTTAGTATAAAAAGAGGTAAAATACCTTACTATGCATCTATAATGATTAAGTGTTGAAATGGTAAATTTCTGGATATGTTGGATTAAAAATACATTATTAAAATCATTTTACCTCTTCATTGTTATTCCTTTTAATGTGGCTATTAGAAAATTTTTTTCATTAAATTTTGTTTTGTTTTGTTTTTCTTAAATTGATTTTTAGGATGGGAGAGAGAGAGAAACATTGATGTGAAAAACATTGATTGGTTGACTCCTAGGTACAGGCCCTAACCAGGAATCAAACCCATGACCCCTTTGGTGCATGGGACCATGCTCCAAACACTGAGCCACATTGGCCAGAGCTGGCTATTAGAAAATTCTAAAATACACTTGTGAATCACATTATCCTAATTGGACAGAGCTGAACTAGATAGATTTTCCTAAATTAGATCCAAACCAACATATACCTTTAGGAAAAAAGAACAGAATTAATATTCTGATTCACAATTTCCTGCATTATTTTGGAAGAAGGGATTGCTGGAAAGGTAACAAATTTAAATATGGTATAAAATATTCTAAAGACAAAGAATAAAAGATGTCTGAATGAAAAAGAACTGAGTTTCCTGCTTTGGTAATTTCTGATGTGTACGTAGAGACAATGGCAATCTGAACACTTTTGGCCACACCTCAGTGAAATTTAGTTTTCAAATCCAAAGATGAATATTTTAGCAATAAGTTACTTGCTTCCATCCCAATGAGTTCAGGGACTATCTGTGATGCACAGAAAAACTACTTTACAAAAGAGTAGGCCCTGGCCCAGGAGCTCAGTTGGGTAGAGCGTCATCTCGATATACCAAGGTTGAGGATTCAATTCCCGGTCAGGCACATACAAGAATCAAAAAATGAATGCATAAATAAGTGGAACAACAAATTTCTCTCCCTCTCTTTCTCTCTCTCTCTCTCTCTCTCTCTCTCTCTCTCTCTCTCTCTCTCTTTCCCCCCTCTCTCTCAAAACAATTTTTTTTTTTTAAAAAAAAAAGAGTGAGTGGCTTCCTGAGATACTGAGCAAAGGTTATTGTGTTAAAAGATTGGTGAAAAAATATTTTTATGTTTTAGGTTAAAATACAAAGCACATAAGAAACTGTTTTACCAGCTTTTTAAATAAACGAACCTAAACTACCAGTTGGGGCCACGTCAGATGAGAAGCCTCCACTGTATTTAGAGGCTATAAAGGTGACTATTTTTAGGCCCTGTTACTGGGTCAAGTTGTTTTGTTTTTCTTTCTTGTATGTGTTTTCACAGTTGGGATGCTGAGGCTTATTCTACATCCTTCTAGTGAGATGTGAAAAGTTAGCTACTTTCAAGGTGAGAACTTCCCTCCCAATCTAAATAACACCAGCCCAAGAGGAGTTGCTTTCTTTAGGTGAAAGAAACCACATCTTTCACAGGAGACTAGGCTGAGATAAGGATGTGGATTCTGAAACAAAATTCTAACACCAAAAACATCACAATACAATCAATCTTATAGATAACTGAAAATTAACCTGACTTAATATAAAAGAAATGTTGATCCTGAAACTCAAGAAATTTCAAGACTTATCAGGAAGGCAAGGTGGCATGGGAGGTTTTATTCACTTAATTTATAACATAGGAAAAGAAGAAACTGCATCAATAGATTATCATATGTGGTAAAATACTTTTAAAACATGCAATTTGATGCAGTCACCATTCCTCACCAATTTCTTGTTCTTTAATAGAAAAATGTGGATCAAAACCAAGTTAATTTGAAATACAGCTTTCTTTAGTGACTAGGCTCAAACTTCAGATGGACTGCAATTCAACTGAATTAGTAAAATGTGAGTGATTTTTATTTTTAAGAGGCACTCCCCCCCCCAATGTTTATTGACTGCTTACAAAATGTCACCAAGTTACAAATATTAACTTAGGAACAACTAGTTATTCATATGAAGCTTAGGAATCTAACATTTCTGCAATGCAAGAAAGGATCTGTCACCCAAAGACTAAACTATAATACTAGAAAAAAACGGGAGAAAAAGCAGAGAAATATATATGATTATCAGGTAAACTGGGAAGGGAGGTTTTCCACAGGATAGGGTAGCAAGGAATGATATATTTTTATCTATAATAATAAAAGAGAAATATGCAAATTGACCATACCTTTGTGATGCCCACCAGCCAATCAGGAGTGTGTATGCAAATTAACCCAAAAAAGGTGGTGGGTTAATTTGCATACGTTGGCGCTAAGGAGACGACGCATGTGTTCCATACCACCCCAGCCACTCTGTGCCTCTGGGCAGTGTAGGAAGGTGGAAAGGCGGCTCCGGCCAGAGCGAAGGCGGTGCCAGCAGCCAGGGGAAAGAAGGCCCATTCTTGCACGAATCTTCGTGCATTGGGCCTCTAGTAATATATAATATATAATATATAACATATTTTTATATGATATATTTTGTAATATATCACATACATATCATATATAATATATTCTTATAATATCTGTGGCTTACTAAATTGCTTAAAACACCTTCGCCCCTATAACTTTCAGTCTTCGTCATCTCACCTGTTGTTTAGAACATAATGGACAAAAGGCACAAGATTTTCCGTATATGAGATGTTTCAGACACCTAGATGGGCATGGTTTATGTAAGTTCACACATACATATGTTTATTTGTAGTGATGTTGGCTGGATTGCCTTTTTATGTAAACATTTTTCTCTAACAGAACTCGTCTGGAAACTCTAGCATCTTTTCTCTTTATTAAGCTTCCTTCTCTTTCATTCCTGTTATCTAGCTAGGTTCCACATCATGAAGATTCTTCCATCCCTCACACTTGATCACATGGCTACCACCCTAGTGGATGTACCCATCAATTCAGGAATTAACCACAAAGCTCCTCCCTTCACACTCTTCCTCCTCCCCCCTCCAGTCTAAGTACCTCCACCCATTACCACTGGTTTCATTATGTTGTTCCTTTATTTAAGAAACTCCAATGGCTTCCCACTAACCACAGGAAAAAAATGTCCAAATTTCTCTGCCTGGTGATCTGGCTCCAGCCCCCATGCGATCCTACCCACTTCCCACACAGTCCCAGCATGCTTCCATTGGGCTTGCTTTATTACTCCCTAGTTCTCCCCTTTAAGCCTTGTTCATGTTGTTTTCCCCACAGGATTGCTGTTTCCCACTTTCTTTTGCCCATCCAAGTCCTATCACCCTTCGACGGCCAGCAGCTTAAATGATTACCTTTACATCAGGGCCTTTCTGCTCAGCTCTGCACACAGTGATCTCGCTCTGATTTCCTCTAGTGCAAACTGTTTCTATGGCTTTCGCACGCTGCTTTGCTTTGTGATGTCATCTGTTGGCCCTGCCTACCCAGAAGTTGGAACCTTTTTTGAAAAACAGAACAAAACAAAAACAAAAAGTCCCTTATCTTTGTGTTTTCGGTAACATCTACCCAGAAGCTGAACAATAGATGGTAACTGGTAGTTACATTTTGGCACAGTGGCTCCACAGCCCATTTATGTACTTCCAACACGACATATACAGACTTCTCGCTCTTATTGCCGACTTCCCATCCAAGCCTCTGCACACCCTTATTTTTCCCCTCAAACTCTTCCCCTCACTGTCCACATACTTGACACATCTCCTGGTCTTCACTGTGGGCAACTTCCCTTTAAAACCCCAAACTGGTTTCCTCCTTTGCCCTTCACCTCCCTGACCTAAGTAAAATCAGGCTCTTTCTTAAACCCGACACTTCATTCTTTGCCTCCCTATCATGTGGAAAACCTCCCTTCTGTTTACCTGATGTAAATGTTGAAGTAGACAAACTCATCCTCACTGTCACTGTTATTTCTGCTCTTCCTCTGACCATTTTCTCCTTTCCCACCCACCAATTTTTTTAACTTCTGTGTTACATCAGCAACTAGTTTATAATATTCGGCTCTACTCTAAGCTGTCAGCCTCAGTAGATTCACTATTTACATCATCAAACCTTCATCCCCATGACTATTTCAAATTCCATATTCTCCACTCAGTGGACTGGCATCATCGCTCCACAGCTGCAAGGCCAACCCCAACACTGACAGTCCTGTGAGGGCTCTAATTTGAGCCTCTTGGGCATCTCTAACTCAAACTGATTTAACTGCTGATTCTCACCATTCCCCCACCACACCTGATTTCTGCTGTGCCTCCATACCTTTCACTAGTCGACTTCAAATGCTGCTCCCTAAACCATGTAGACTTCGGGCAGTCTGGTTAAAATACAGATTTCATTGAGCTTCTAATTCAGTACATGAAGCGTCAATTTCCCATCTTAGCAACCAACACCTGAAATTTTTTGAAAATGCCTGAGTCCCATGCCTAGAAATTGATATAATTGGCCTACATTTGGGCCTGGACAAATATGGCTTTAAAAGTTCCCCTAGGTCAGTGGTCGGCAAACTCATTAGTCAACAGAGCCAAATATCAATAGTACAATGATTGAAATTTCTTTTGAGAGCCAAATTTTTTAAACTTAAATTATATAGGTAGGTACATTGTTATTAACTTAATTAGGGTACTCCTAAGGCTTAGGAAGAGCCACACTCAAGGGGCCAAAGAGCCGCATGTGGCTCACGAGCCTCAGTTTGCCGACCAGGGCCCAAGGTTATTCTGTGTATCAAAGGTTGAAAACAAGGTACTCTAGCATGAGATCTGTAAATTAGGACTTTAACATGCACCAAGGTAACTCTGTGGTCTGTCAGTTTTAAGACCTTTGTGTTAGGTATTTCCTGGCTAGAATGGACTTCCTTCACACTTTGGTGATCTTAGGATCAATCACTTTAGGTCTCCACTTTCCAACATCGTCACTCCCACCCCTGCACCTGTCTTTAAACGTCCAGGATATAGTCCTAACTCTTTAGGCTTAATTAGGGTCATTACAGCCTGGCCTTCTAATTATTTTAGGGCACTATCACTCTAAATTATTTCTAAACTTTCATTAAAACATGACATAATTTTTGGAAAAAAGCTAGTACTGCAGGGCTACATTACTTAAGTCATAAACACAATCTACATAGACAGAGCTGTTAACCTGGGGTAAAAAGGAAGAATCACTAAAATGGCTCAAAGAACCTGGGCGGTGTGGCTCAGTGGCTGAGTTTTGACCTACAAACCAGGAGGTCACGGTTCAATTCCAGGTCAGGGCACATGCCTAGGTTGTGGGCTTGCTCTCCAGTAGGGGGTGTGCAGGAGGCAGTGGATCAGTTATTCTCTCTCATCGTTGATGTTTCTATTTCTCTGAAATCAATAAAAATATATTTTAGCCCTAGCTGGTTTGGCTCAGTGGATAAAGTGTCAGCCTGCGGACTGAAGGGTCCCGGGTTTGATTTCGGTCAAGGGTACATGCCTGGGTTGCAGGCTCAATCCCCAGTAGTGACGTGCAGGAGGCAGCTGATCAATGATTCTCTCTCATCATTGATGTTTCTAACTCTCTCTACCTCTCCCTTTCTCTCTGAAATCAATAAAAATATATATATTTCTAAAAGTTTAAATATATATATATATATATTTAAAAATAAAATGACAAAGAAAAACGTTATTGATGGCAATCAGGTTCCTAAGCAAACTCCTAGAAGCTCTGTTTAATCCATGTGAAGGCTGAAAAACAAACCAGACACTAGCTGCCTTTCCTTGCCCCCACACCAAGGCCTTCCTCACCTGCTGGTGAACTCTGTCACCATCCCAGCTATCCTGGCTCCCTTGCCCTGGAGGACCAAGCACATATTTTCTTGACTTAGGCTTTTCACTGCTGTAACTCAGAACTCCAGCTCTAGAAATCTCTCTTCGACAAATACACACATACAAATACACACATCTCCTCCTCCTCCCCCTCCCCCTCCTCCTCCTCTTCCTCCTCCTCCTCCTCCTCCTCCTCCTCATCATCATCATCATCAAGTTCCTCATCTTCCCCTTGCTCTTCTAACTCTTGCCGCAAAACCTGAGAATAAGTCATTTTCCCTCCTGTGATGATTCAAAACATCGGTGCTAATGGCAAACCTGTCAATTCAAAGACCCATAAGTTCTGAATGCCATTTAAAAAAAAAAAAAGGAAAGGAAAAAATGCTACCATCCCTGAAAAACCTTGTAAGGTACCAGAAATTGCCTTCAGAATCTCTAGTTTTTCTACTTATCCTCATTCTCTCCTAATTTAGCCTATGTTTTTTCGGAACTTAAGTCAAAATTTAAAAAAACTTGAACTCTTCTTTTGTTTGAGTAGTAGTACAAGTCCATAATCTGTTGTTCACGCTTCCAAAATCCTATAAGCTCTTGAAACTAAAAGATTTTTGTAACTCATTTGGTGACAAAACAGACCTTTGTTGAGCTCTTTGACAATCCAACCTGATCTGAACTGATACTAAGCTAATTATACTCTTCATTTAGCATGAACACACACATATTTCACTGAAGAGCTCTTAATATGCTTGATTATGGTGAATATTGGGTGTTATGGTGGATATTATATATGTACTACATTACCTTTCTAGAATCTGAAAACTCTGAATTCCAAAGCCCCAAGGGTTTCAGATAACAGCCTGTAGACCTGTGTCCACACTGCATCAATTCCTCCAAGTTTTTATTCCAAACCTTCAAGTTTTCAGTTATACTAAGATAAGTGAATATTTTTGGAAGGGCGATCACTTGAGGGCATACATCCATTCAGATACCTGTTTCTGAAAGCACACGCATGCATTATTTTAATCAATTTAGAACAGCTACTGTGAAAACACAAGCTAGCTGCAAGTTATTAACTCCCTAGATCCGCCCTGGAAGCCGGGGTACCAACAGAAGGAACTGGTTTTGCCAGCAGATGGGTGACATATTCCTTCAAAGCATTTTCCCAAGTAATTTCTAACCATAACTCCAATTTACCAATCAACTGGACCCACATTTTAAATTTGCCATTTATTACTGTCCACTTTGCTGCACTGCTTTCACGTAAAGAGTTCGTCCTAACAATTTCCAGTTATCATGGCCCTTAGATATTTTTGAAACACCTACCAAATCAAAACATTATTCCCACTACTTTAAAGAAGAATGAGTTATTTTAGTTAAGTTTTTAGTCACGTAAGAGGGAGGTTTTAAGGAACGAATTGCACGGAGGAACAGAAAACATGTCATGCTCTCCAAACTTTTCCTATTTGTCACTGGCAGCCGCATGACAAGTGATGATCTTTAAATGGACCAAAGCAAACTCTCAAAGTGTTTTAAATATGATTTCAAATAAAAATCTTAAAAATCAGAGATTTTTTTTGTGTGTGTGAGTTCCCAGGTAACCAGAGCCATAGCCACCAGTAAAAACGGGAGCGGGATGTGCCATTACATCATCTGGCAAAATGTAGTTGAAGCCTGAGAGCGCTCATCAAATAAACAGAAGGAAAATCCAGCTGGGAAATCATCCCTGTCAAGTCTATGCAACTTGAGTTTAAATAAACAGGTTAAAAGGCCTCCCCTCTTCCCCTCACAGGTCTGTAGCACATGAAGAGGAAAACCATCACCGAGGCATCTGCCTCCCACCACCCCGACAGCAACGCGAAGGTCTCACCGATGGGGAAACTCGCCGCGGAGCCCCTTCAATCGGAAGGAGGAAGGAAGGAAAAGCGAAGGAAAAGGGCTAATCTCCGCTTCTCAAAGGTAGGCAGGCAGACAGCTCGGTGGAAAACCCAGTCCCGCCCGCCTGGCACCTTATCCTCATCTGACAGATAACGCCGACTCCGAGGTGCTGGTCCTTAGAGAAAATGCTCCCTCCCACCCAGAAAATAACCGAAAACGGCCCGCGGACCCGGGCACCCATTTCCCGAGGGTGGAAGGTGCGCTGGCCAAGAGATCGCGGCGGTCCACGGGGCACAGCTCTCACTCGTCCCCGGGAAGGGGGCCTGGGCGCATCTACCCGGGGATTCCGGGGGATCCCCGAGGAGACACGGCCTCTGGGTGCCCCTGGTCCTCCCTCCCCATGCCCGCCGTCGGGTGTCCCGCGGCCGCCGCCAGGCACCTACCGCAGTCGCGCTGGCGCCCGCGGACACGATGGGCGGCAGCTTCTCGCGCTCCGGCTCCTTGTCCTTCCCTTTCCTCTCATCCACCGCCGGCGGCGCGGCGGGCGAGGGCACCCGATCCGCCTCGCTCATGTCGGCCAGGGCGGCGGGAGCGTGAGGCGGCGGCGGTGGCCGGGCTGCGTCTGGGCTGGCGCTGCTGCCGCCGCGACCGCAAGAGGGCTCTGGGCCCCGCTTTCCCCCCCTCCCTACCGCAGCCGCCGCGCCGCCCCCGCCGCGCGCCCGCCCCGCGCGCACCCGGATGCCCCGCCCGCCGCCACCCCCGCGCGCGCCCGGGCCGCCGCCGCTCCCGCCTCTCCAACCCCGCGGCCGCCCCCGCCCCTCCCGGCTTGGCACTCGTGGGTCTGGGGCGCGGGCCGCGCCATCCCCGCCCACCCCCTCTTACCCGAGGCCCCGGGGCGGAGGTGCGCCGCCGACGCCGGGACGCCACGTTTGCGGTGTGTCGGGGACACGGCGTGGGGGGTCCGTACCGGAGGGTCTCGCTCAGATGGCGATGGATGGAGAGCTCCCAAGGGCGCCTGTCGGGCGGGGACCGCCCGGCTGGGGACGCCCAGACCCGCAGGATGTGGGCTGGGGGCCTTTCCCTCCCCTGCGCCCACCCGGTTGTCCCGGGCCGCTGCTGATCCCTGCCATCCCTGCCGCCCCCTCCTCTCCCCAAGAGAGGCCTGCGTCCCCAGCCTGCACATTGCTCTCCAAGTGGCCGATCCTTTCTAGATGTCCTGAGGACCCCCATTTACAAAGGAAAAGCCTGAGGAAGGGGGGAGTAGACGTCGAAGGCTCCACCTTCGCCAACGCAGGGCCGGGCGGCCAGGCCACACTTTCCATTCCGGTTCTTCCCGAACCCCTTTCACTGCCAAGTCCGCCTCTCCCTTCCCGCTCCCACGCGCCTGCATCTTGCTCTCTCCCTGCATCCCTTTGCTGCCTCCTATCCCTCTGTCCCTTCGTGTTCCTTTCCTTTTATAAGTTACAGATGGACAGACCCAAACTCTGCTGCGTAATCCTTAAAATGTCAGATCATTAATATGGGCAAGAACTTTAAAACTGAAGAGGAAAGCTTTCAGTCATGAAATTAAAACAACCCCTTACCCCCACCACCAAGCCACCAAGACAATTTCCTTTCTTATCGCCCCCTCTGTTTCCTTTTCTCAGTGGGGAGGGGGAGAGGGGAGCTGGGGCGGAGACACCTGCTGATCGGAAGGAAAGGAGAGTGAGAAAGCGCTGTATCCCCTATTGAAAATAGGGAATTCCTGGACATTCAGGTCTTCAGATTTTTAGAGTGTGGCTTTCTTATTTGATTGGAGGTTGAATTTTCAGATCAAGGATACCCAGATGCAAATATAGGAACCAAAAATACCTCTGAAACAAGCCGAAGGATGGGGTGATGTTTATCTATTGTTTCACGTATTTCCTTTATTAGCATAACTCAGTACTAGTTACCGTGCATCATAAGATGAAGTTGCATGTTTTTCAAACCCAGAATTTGTAACAAGCAGGTCTGAGGCAAAAATATAATGAATACAATAAAATTAGTATTCAGTATTACCTTATAAAAATAATAAATTCTAACTTTCATTTAGAAAAAGGCTTTCTAGTTTTAATATAGTTGTAGTCATCACCTATTTAAATGTTAATTAGCGCCCTAACCGGTTTGGCTTAGTGGATAGAGTGGGCCTGCGAACTGAAGGGTCCCAGGTTCCATTCCTGTCAAGGGCATGTACCTTGGTTGCGGGCACATCCCCAGTAGGGGGTGTGCAGGAGGCAGCTGATTGATGTTTCTAACTAACTATCCCTCTCCCTTCCTCTCTGTAAAAAGTCAATAAAATATATTAAATAAAAAATAAAATAAATGTTAATTAGCAAAAGGTATGGGGTAAGTGCCATATAGTCAGCAAAAAGTATTTCATTGATAATTAGGCTTGGAGGGAAAATATGTATAAATACATTACTTTGAAGCATTCTCCTTAAAATATATATTTTTAATTATTTCCCAGGATTTTCCTTCCTTATTAAGCCTCTGAAATACTCATCCTATACAAAGAAACCTACACTTATTTCATACTTTTAGCAAGTCAGTATGCAATATTTTGGCACAGCAATAACTCAAATGCTGTTTTATAAGTAGAAGCTTTTATTTTAATTACAATTCAATATATTTTGTGTTACCAAGCTAGGTTGATAGAATACTAGGGGAAAAAATATTCCTTTCCTATTGTTTTCAACTGGATTTAGAAATTTGTGATTAAAATGTTTGGATGAGAATTGCATGCCTTATGTTTTCTCTTTTCATGTGTGAGACTAAATAGAAGTGTGGATGTCTGTACGGGCAGTCACATTCAATAGAAAAAAATGCTTAAATATTGGCAGAATAAGGCAAGTCGGGAATTTTAATTTGTTGATGTTTTCTTCTGCTTTTTATTAAATAGCTTGCTCTCAGTGCACCACCCCATCCTTCCTTCATGCGCTTGCACTCTGGGGTTGGGGCTGGAGGTGGGGGAAGAGGGCCCTGGGAAGCTAGCTGCAGTGAGGGTTCCAGGGGAACAAGTGGGCTTGAGAGACACATTCCCAACCACCAGCAACATGCTTCCGGCAGCCCAGGTGGGAGAGAGAGCAGGACATACAGAGTTCTGTACAAAAGCGTAGAGAAGATACTTTTCAGCAATGCAAGTGTCAGCGAGAAGTGCAGTAGTGATGGCATCCAAGCATAAACTGGGAATGAGGCAGGAGGAGCTTTCATATCCCTAAGCCTAGATTGAAAGCCTGTGCTCATTAATTATGCCTGTGGGGAATGGGAGTTTGGGGGAGGGAAGGCTAGTGAAAGGGCCAGTCGTCTCGGGGCCTGACCACGCTGCTGGCGGCCTCGGGCACAGACTCCCCAGCCCACGGCGGGAGCCCGGCTCAGGCTGCCACCCGCCCACAGCCCCCGGACCGGACCCACGCAGCAGCAGCAGTGGCGGCGGGGCGGGGCGCGTGCCCTCGCCCGAGAAGATGGAGGAGGAGGCGATCGCCGACGCCCCCGGGAACGAGACGGAGGACGTGGACTTCCTGCCTGGGCTGGAACTGGTCGATCTACTGGACCCCCAGCAACCGGACTGGCCCCTGGAGCCCGGGCTCAGCTCGCCCTGGGGGGGGCTAGGACTGCACCCTCCATCTTGCCCTGGGTCCTCCATTTTTGGGGCGGCCGCCATGTGCTCAGGAGAGTGCCTTCTTCCCGGAAGCCCAGGCCCCTGCTGGCCACGCCCAGGATTTCTTTAAACTAACCAATGACAATCAAGGGACTTGCGCGCCATAGAGATGACCCGACTCGCGCCTGGCCAATCAGTGGGGCCCACAGTCCCCTCTCCTGCCCTCACTCCACCCCCCTTTAAAACCCCCTGTCCCATCAGGCCTCTCTCTCTCGGCCACTGGAGCTTACCGTTACATCGGTGAGTGTGGCAGGGGAGCCAAACCCGGGTTTGAAATAGATGACTCTTTGCTTTTGCATCGGACTGACTGGCTCCCTGGGGGTCTTGGGAACTTTGAAATCTGGGCACAACAGGAAGGTTAGCGAAGTGGTTACTTCCATGAAAGAAAAGGAGACCAAATTACAAGTGATACTAATCTAGAGAACGATAGTGAAGTTAGTGCTGACAGGCCGTTTAGGAGTGCTTTATAACCAAGACCGTAATTGTTAAAGGAATAGCTCTAAAATAGTGAACTTTTGGTTGGTTTGTTTTTAAAAGAAATCATCTTTTTCACATTTCAACTTGAGCATTGTCCCAAAGTAATACACTCGAGGAAATAAACTTACCTTAGCCATGCTGACATTGTTAACGTTGTTACAACTCCTCAGGTTTAATGACGATAGCTTTATGAAATTATTAAAAATAGCTCCTTTTTTACATAATACATTGTCAATTATAGAAAAAGATAGAAAATGCCGATTAGCAAGATGAAAAAAATAAACTCTGGACCCTACTCAACATCAGATAATCACTAAGACGTGGGTCCATATCTTTACAAAATCCATCTATCTATCTATCTGTCTACATACATAATGCTTCTTGATTTGTCTTTATAGAAACAGAACATACTGATCTGTTTGAATCTGTGCAACTCATTCTTTAGAATACCCCCCGTGGTGTGGAAAATCTATCTTTAGAAGATGAGTTTTTTAAAAATAGCACAATGACATATAGAGCCAATACTGAAGAACAGATGATCATCAAGCATTATATTTTGAACCAGACCTCACTTGAATCGATTCTTTTTCTCTGGATTCCCATGGCCATTGACCTAGTCAAGGCCCTCAAATCTCTAACCCAAGTTATTTACATAGCTTGCCAGCTGGTATTGCCTTCAGTCTTTTACCTGCTCCAATGGCTACCAGAAAGACCTTTTCAAAATACATGACTTCTTAACAGTCCTTTGTTTAAAAATACTTTAATGGTGCCCAGCTGGCATGTCTCAGTGGCTGAGCATCGACCTATGAACCATCAGGTCATGGTTTGATTCCTGGTCAGGGCACATGCCCAGGTTGCGGGCTTAATCTCTGTGCAGGAAGCGGCGATCAATGATTCTCTCTAATTGATGTTTCTATCTCTCTCTCCCTCTCCCTTCTCTGAAATCAATAAAAATATATTTTAAATACTTCAATGGTCTTTCAAAGCAAAACTCTGAAATCCCTAGTATAGCATTCACTTGAATTCTTTGCAAAAAAAAAAAAAAGCATTTTCCTAATGTTTTAATTAGAATCAATTGTGTGTGTTTTTTCTTTCTGCTGCCAGAGCATTTTGCACATACACCTATACACCGATTACATTCCACATTAGTTGTTTGTTACCCCTTAGGCTTACTAGAAGAGAGGAAGGGCCTGCCTAATTTTTCCTTGGATCCGCACATATAGCACACTGTCTGGAGTGCACTGGTGAGGAGGCACCTGGTAAGCTCAGAGTAAATGAAAAAATATGTTTTCTTGATGTGCCTTGTAAGGGTCTCTGAAGAGTTACAGTTTCCAAGAAGAGTTACAAAAATGCTTCAAGTGATGGGCTGTGCTCATTCAGATGATTGGTCTGGTTTGTGCTACCTTTGTCCTGCCTGAAATGAGGATGTGTGTGGATATGGTGCTCCAGTCGTGTCCCTATGAGGCTGCAAGTATGGGGATAAATGTCAAAACACTTAGGACAGTGTGGTGGAAAGATAAAGAAATCCGGGACATTTCTGAAATGATGGAACTGACGCACCAGCTTGGACTGCCTAGCTCTGGATTTCTTGTTTTGTGAGACAAATTCCCATCTTGTTTAAATTCTTGTTAATTGGTTTTTCTGTCATTTGCAGCTGAACACATTCCTGTTACACACACACACACACACACACACACACACCCCAGAACTAGTAAATTGTTTGAGTTTTGACTGGCTTACCACGTTGTTTCCATTGTAAAGATACAAACCCATTCAAATAAAACATGTCATCTTAATTCTAAGGTTAATAGGAATTGTAGTGACATTTGTAAAAGCATAAACTTCTTCAGAATTAGAAAAGATGTGTCTATATTTCAACTGAAGATATTTGAAAGAGAAAAATTAGGAATTCTGAAACTTGGATTTTAATTCTGGTTCTTCCATTTTTAACTAATTATGTGGCTCTGGCAAAATCACTCTGTCCTTGAGTTAGTTTCCTTATTCTTGCATGGATGTTGTGAAACAAAACGAGTAAACATACACAAGTGCAAAATCGTCAGGTGGGGATGGGAAAGGGCAGCCTTCACATTGCATTTCGTGAGAATGGTGCTGTCTGGAATGCAACTATACCATCTGGGTGACTGTGGAGTCTGGGAAGAATAGTGGGCGTTGTGGTGTCTTCCCAGCATCCATTCCCTCCTCTTCCATTGAATGCACACTCCCCACCCCCATCCATGCGTTTTAGAACCATGTCTCTGTGTCTGGTTATAGGAGTTGGCACATGCTCAGAATTAGCACCAGTGGGGTCCCAGCTCTCAACATCCCCCGAGGTGGCCCGGGTTGCGAGAGGGTGCAGGTCAGGCCGAGGGACACCACCAGTGCACAACTGGGGCCAGGGAGGGATGCGGGAGATTGGCCAGCCAGGGAGGGACCATGAGAGGGCTCTAGGACACGTCCACCCCATCTCGCTCAGTCCCGATGGGCCGGACCCCAGCAGCAAGCTAACCTACCAGTTGGAGCATCTGCCCCCCTGGTGGTCAGTGCATGTCATAGCAAGCTGTTGAGCGGCCTTAGCATATCATTAGCATATTATGCTTTGATTGGTTGAACAGCCGACTGGTCATCAGGACACTTAGCATATTAGGCTTTTATTATATAGGATTGATTTCAGAGAGGGAGGGAGAGAGAGAGAGAGAGAGAGAGAGAGAGAGAGAGAGAGAGAGAGAGAGAGAGAAACATCAGTGATGACAGGTTCCTGGTCATGGCACATACAACAAGTACGCAATAAATGCATAAATAAGTGGAACAACAAATAGATGTTTCTTTCTCTCTCTGCCCCCCATTCCTCCAAAGGCCATTGCTGGCTTTGATGATAGAGGAGACTGTGAATAGGAAAGGAGCTGAGGGAGAGTGTCCTCAGTGACAGCCAACCAGGAAACAGGGACCTCAGCCCTACAACTGCAAGAGATTGGACCTGCCAACAGCTCGAATAAACCTAGAAGTGGGTTTTTCCCAGAGTCTCCACACAAGAGCCAGCTGGCCAACACCTGACCTCAGCCCTGTGAGACCCTAAGCAGAGAACCCAGCCTAGTCCAGCTGATCTTAAATGGCTCTTGTCTTTAGCAGCTAAGTTCTTGCTAATTTTCTAATACTGAAGTAGAAAACTGATCCTCAGGAAAAATGCAACTAGAATATTCCAGGTAAAAGGATTCTAGTCCACTGGTTCCCTAGACAGAGGCGTGCTGTAGACACAGGAAACTGAAACTACTGGCTATTGCGCACTTGTAACCCCCACATTAAAGCCATACATTTATTATCAAAAACTGCTACACAGATTTACTTGATCTTGATAAACATCTTACCCCTAAAAACTCAAATGAAATAAGTTAGGTGAAATAAGTACAGGCACACTTTGCTTTATTGTGCTTCACAGGTGTGTTTTTTACAAGTTGTAGGCAAGACCCTCCACCAGCAAAAAGATTATGACTCGCTTTATTGCACTACGACATGGTGTTCTGGAACCCAACCTGCAACATTGCTGAGGTATGCCTGCATGTAACTGTTAGCTAAATTGTGGCACTGGCTCTAAATGTGTGTGATAGGACATTTTTAAATCAAACAAGAATCTATCTGAGTTTAAAACTGATAAGTGCTACTGCTAAAGCAGCTGTGTGAAAAGAAAGTGGAAACAGACTTAAAAAAGCAGGCTTGAGATTCCTAATTACTGGAACACAAACTCAATTCCACTTAGTTTTATTAAACAAAATTTACTCAACACCTACTACATGCAAGATATTAATATTAGTCTTCACATGATGAGGATGAACAAACATGCGGTTACCCTGTAGGAGTGCCAGTAAAGGCACATACCTACATAAATATAATGCCAGGTAGAAGGTGAGGGAGGCACAAAGAACTGTGGGAGTGAACTGGGGGAGAGCTTACTTGTAGCTGGGAGGGTCAGGAAAGGTTTCATGGAGGAGGTGTCATCTGTGACCATGGCTGAATTGAGTTTCTCCCCAAGTTGATTTACATTTTATGAAGGAGATATCTCATTAGAAACTTGCCCCTTGAATTCTTGTCCCATCAATGGCCTGAAATCTAAACAGAAGGAAAACCAGGTGTAGTATAGAATTGCTATGCTTCTGAAGTAGCTATGCAGAAACTTTTTTTAGACTGAAGGTTGTGTTTGATTTGTATTGTCTCGGCACTGGCCCATAACTGCTTACTCTCTTGTCCCTCAGTATTTTCATAAAGGCCATGGTGCTTCACCCTGGGATTAATGGGGAGGAGCAAGCACTTTAAATGTGAAAAGATATAGCAGTAATGTTGCGAGAGCTGCTTCATAGCTGAGAGGAATAGGAGCATCTCCAATCTCCTTGGTAGAGTGTGATTTCTTCTCTCCAGGCCAGGCAGTCCATCCCTAGACTCCTTTTAGCCTCTGTTTCAAGTGTTCTTTTTACATTTTTGGAATATTTCCTCAAATTTAGATACATCATTTATGAAAAGGCATGGCAAAAATATACAAAGAATCTGAGAAGATACAGCTTTTTAAAAGCATTTTTTTCCGGCAGGAACAGTGGTGTTTAATCTTGATCACACTGCCCTCTAGTGGTATATGAGGGTTTTAGCGCAGTAAACATTTCCTTTCAGGTAGTTTTGTTCATCACATTGAGATTCTATTGTATGCTTCGCACTGAGGCAGGCTCTGAGAATACGGAGATGTTGACGTAGTTCCTACTCTTGTTGATTTCTTGGTCTAGCAGTAGAGGTATTTACCATAGCACAGTGTGAAAAGAAACTACAGCAGAAGTGTGTACAAAGATCTATGAGTATGCGGAGGAGAAAGTAATGAATCCTCCCTAAGTGTGTCTGGCAGGGCTTTTAAACACATTGCACTTGAGAGGCACCTTGATAAATGATAGGAGTTTTCCTGGTGTGTGTGTTGCTTCATGGTTGAAGGAGCAGCCTGAGTAAAGGAAGCTGGTCCTTTATTAACTACTAGAGGCCCGGTGCATGGATTCATGCACTGGTGGGGTTCCTTGGCGTGGACTATGGGGATTGGGCTGAAACTGGCAGTCCAATGCCGCCTGCTGCTCCTGTCTGCCGTTCCTGCTCATCCTGGCCCTACTGCGCCTGCCACAGGCTGGCGCCCACTCAGTCCCGATCTGGAGGGGCTCTTGGAGCTCAGCGGTGCTCCTGCTGTGGGAGTGCACTGACCACCAGGGGGCAGCTCCTGCGTTGAGCGTCTGCCCCCTGGTGGTCAGTGTGCATCATAGCGACCGGTCATTCGGTCACTTAGGCTTTTATATATACAGACAGTCCTTGGGTTCCATCGGACTTGATGTATGTCATTTCGTGGTTGCATCACCATCTGCCACTTATTTATAAAAAAAAGTTCTGTCATTTCGACGTATGTACATATGTGCTTTATGTTTTTTATTATTTATTTACCACAAGTAAAGGTCAGGAATTGTTATCTTTCTTTTAAATTTCTTTTACTGTTTCACTTCATAACTGCTGTGTATGTGCTCCACATGAGTGACGTAGGTGCTTATGTAGGTGGGTTCCGACTTACGGTGAAAATCGTGTTACATCGTGCAGTAGGAACGAATCTCCGATGTAACCCGAGGACCTACTGTATAGATTAAAATGCACAATGTGTCCAGGTGACATCTAAGTGCCTCTCATGTGAGATTGAAACGTGCTACAGCCTGATGCTATAGTCCTGCTTTTCCACCCATACCCACAACATGCTTCACAAACCTATAGGTCATATTAGAAAGTTGGGACATACTAATCAAATAGGCCTTTACATCATAGTCATGATTTTACTCTGTCATTGTAATAGAAATAATATATATCATTATATATAATATGAAATACAATTTATATAATATTACATAAATGACCATTTCTTAATAATAACTTAGCTTATTGTTATAACATACACTATAGTTTTGATCTTCCCCATGCTAAGTATATAATACTAATTTTCTTTTGCCATTGCTTTTAAAATTCTTATGTTCCTTAATTTATGGGGAGTAGGAAGTTAGAGCTTAAAAAATACACTTACTGAACTGTCAGACTCCAGTGGCTTGTGGATCTGCCGACTTGCTGTGGGGGTAAATATCTTTTCCTTTTTATGTGCAGAAAATGCAGCCACTTCCTAGCTTCTGGCATCCAGTCAACTCTTGTGCAGAGTCCTGGACTGCTCCCAGCTCAGCCAACACTGGGTAGCATGCCTTAGGCAGTTTCTCCTGGTGCTCTCTCCCCCACTCTGCCCTTTTCAGGTCTGTGGAATGGGGTGGGGTGGAGGTGTAAGCAGGGTAATTGGCTGTGACCCAGGATTGTTTCCTCTACAAAAGCAGCATCCTGTAGGGTTCTGAAGGTAGCCGGATTGGGATCACATCCTGGCTCTGCCACTTACTGGCTGTGTGATATTGGCAAATGTTTTGGTCTCTCTGAGCTCTGATTTTCTCATCTGTAAAATAGAGATATTGATATCTACCTCCAGGATTCCTGGGGGATTAATAAGACTGTATGAACAGTGCCTGGACCAGAAAAAGCGGTCAGTAAAGATGCATTCCCTTCCCAACTCCCTTCATTCTTTGTAACAAGCATTAGCTATTCCAAACTTCCACTTAGATACAAATATGTACAATAGTACACGTTTCATGTGTATTCCCTTTTGCCAAAACTACCTAACATATAGGAAGGGCCTTTTCGTTTGAAACTCAGTCTCATGTGCCTCACCTCCTCAGATCCTCACCCAACCCTGTGAGGAAGGGCACCTTGGGAAGGGCCTCCAAGCCACCATGGGGATGTTACGTCGGGTCCTGGGGTTACGTCGGGTCCTTGGGTTACATCGGGTTATGATTGTGCTGTGAGACATAGATTCTCTCGCTCTCTAACTTGGGCAGGCATGAACTCACTTCTTCTCCAGCCTTGATTCTTGGCACGAGCAACCAAACATTTGTATTTTTAGAGTCCCCCTTTTTGGGGTGAACGTTTGGTGTGTAGAACTTTTCCTCCAACGATAATTTTGACACTAAAAATGCATCAAATTATTTCAAATCCTGGCAAATTTCAAAAATATGAGTGGGTAACTTAGGAAGTATCTATTCTCAAAAAATAACAATGGTGTATGATCCAAGAGACTTGGAAAAGAATTTAACACACACACACACACACACACACACACACACACACTTTCAGAAATTGAAATTGACTTAACACATTAAGATTATGTTACTTGGGTGTTTCTTTTAAATGCTAAGGGAAAAGTTTACTTTGGCATTAGAGACAAACATTTCTAACCCACAGGAAAGAGGGCAGAGAGCTGGGTTCACCAAATATTATAGCAGAATTACTGTTGCAAATGCAACCCATCCCCAGTGCAACACCGCCCTTCTCCTTCCTGCGGCTTTCCTTCATGGAACACCAAGATCAATAAGGCAATTAAGGTAGAGATTCAGGGTACATACCAGTCATCATGTGTGGTTTCAGAACATACATTTGCAAGGGTAAAAGAAACACTCCAAAGGAATAATTACACATTCACACGTATAATTACTCACATTTGCTTGCGTTCCTCATTCCTTTTAATTTCTCCTCCTACCACCCAAGTTTTGAGAAAGAAATACAAGATGTATTTTTCTATGTTTTGTACAAATCCCCCAGGAGGGCTGCTATAGTCGTTAGTAACAGGTAATAGTAGACTTGAAGTGACTGCGTGTTTCTGAATATCTCACCACGTGCAAAGCAATGTAAGAACTCAGTGTAATAGTTCTGTGCACTTATGTGAGGACAGTTAATCTGCTGATATATACTAGTTGAACTGGGGGAGTTTCATTTCTAAAAGACAGGAGAAAGTAGATTATCTTTTGAAATCTGAGACATCAGCTCTAGCTGGCTTGGCTCAGTAGCCAGAGCATCAGCTTGGGGACTAAAAGGTTGCAGGTTCGATTCCGATCAAAGGCACAAGCCTGGGCTGCGGGCTTGATCCCCACTGTGGGGTGTGCAAGAGGCAGCCAATCAATGATTCTCCCTCATTATTGATGTTTCTATCTCCCTCTCCCTTCCTCTCTGAAATCAATAAAAATATATTAAAAAATAATAAAATAAAATAAAATCTGAGAAATCACATATCTTTTCTTTGGCCTAGATTCCTGGTACATATGTAATAGTAAAATAAAAATTGTCCATGATCCCACAGCACAGAGATCATTGCTAATACACACACATCACATTTATGTCATTATTTATGTATAGCATAACATGTGTGTCTTATATGTGTGTATGCAGAACATATGCCAAGTTACCCGCATCAGGAGGGCCACAATGAAGTGGTCCCCAGGCCATGGCTGCAGGTTTGCTAAAGTGCTGTGTGCTGGCTGTTCTGTGTCCCACAGCTCCTATACCAGTAGCTGTGCAGTAGGGAGGAAAAGATGCAAGTGGATGCACATGGCAACTAGGGAGAGAAACTCTTCCGTTTCCAGTGTTCCCTGCTGACAAAGCTTACCACTGTGCTTGCTGCAGGAAAAATGCTTAAAGGGCTCATCTGCATTATCACAGAGCAGACAATGAAGGGTGTATTTGGAACTGGGAGGCAGTACATTGATAACTCGCCCACCACCTGAGCAGAGGGGAGTGGAAAACTTGCCCAGACAGTCCCCCCCCCACCCCCTTTCTCTGGTTTCCCAGGGTGCAGTAGGTAACACCCTGTGAATGCTCATCCCTCATAATCTGTCCAGGAAAGTCAAATTTAGCTTGAGTGTCTCCCATAACTCCCATTTGCTTAATCACTTATCCCACTTTCAAAAAACTTTCCACAATACCAAAAAAAGAACAACAAAAAAAGACTTCAGTGGCTGTGATCTGTGGGCCCTCAGGAACCTGGGCCTGGGCAGGAACCCTCTCTCCTCGCAGGGTTAAGTGGGCGCCTCTTCCTGGAGACCCTCAGAGCCACTGGCCATCCCCTGCCCCTGCTCGATCCCTTGCAAGTTCTCTGCAGCCGTTCTTTCTCAGCTCCTCCACTTCTGCATCTCCCCACATTCTTGTCAGAGGATCCACTCTGGGCAGGGGGCTTGGCCATCTCTTTTATCAAGGTTTCAGGCCGCCCGCTTTGAGCTCTTTAGGCTTCTCTTCCCTCTGCCTCACATGTTCTCTTTCTTCACATCTCTGAGGGGAAAATGCTTCTTGCAGTGCCTGCCACAGCCCTGCGGGGTGGACAGGAGCTTGCCCTCTGGCTGTAGTTGATCACAAGTCGGATTCAGAGCCAGAGCATTCGCTGCCAGGACTGGCCAATCCAGGTTTCCCTTTGAGAAGCCGAGGAAGCACAGTGATTGTGTCTCATGCCTCTGTACAGACTTGGCGTCGGGGTGGAGTGGCCGCCTGGTCCTGTGCTGGGAAGCAGAGAGCAGAAAGGGAAGCCTGGGGGTCCCAACGTGAGCAAGGTGGAGGGAATGGCTTCCAAACCCCTGTCTAGTTCCTGAGAAGCTATACCTCCCAACTGGGGTTCTGGAAAGTTCCCCCGAATCCTGTCAGTAACCTCCAGTTCTTACTCCTGCTAGTTCTCATGGTGTCTGTTTCATTCCATTTTGCCTCTTTCTGGGACAAGAGTTCTCTGCGTTGACACTATTGATATTCTGGGCAAGATAATTCTTTACTGTTGGGGGGAGGGGCATGTGCAGGAAGTGTGTGTGTGGGGGGGGGCAGGGGGAGGTGTTGGCCAGCTGTCCTGTGCATTGTAGCATGTTCACCAGCATCTCTGGTCTCTCCCCACTAGGTGCCAGAAGTCCCCCCTGTCAGGACAATCAAAAATGTCCCCAAACAACATCAGATGTCCCCTCAGGGGCAAAGTCCCCTCCAGTTGAGAATGCCTGTTGTAGGCCAGGTTCTGCCTAGAGCAGCCATGGGCAAACTACGGCCTGCGGGCCGGATCCAGCCCGTTTGAAATGAATAAAACTAAAAAAAAAAAAAAAAAAAAAAGACCGTACCCTTTTATGTAATGATGTTTACTTTGAATTTATATTAGTTCACACAAACACTCCATCCATGCTTTTGTTCCGGCCCTCCGGTCCAGTTTAAGAACCCATTGTGGCCCTCGAGTCAAAAAGTTTGCCCACCCCTGGCCTAGATTCTCAGTCCTGGGCCCCTTGTCAACCTTAAGATATGCCCGTTGATGCCTTGTCTCTGACCTGTAACCCTGTTCCCATCCCCTCTCCTTCCTTGGCCAGTCTTTCTCTGCAGGTACTCTCCTCCGTCTCCTTTCCTTTGAGTCTGAACTGGACTTGCAGCCTTTGGCTAACCAGTCTGATTCCCCTGTAGGAATCTCTAAGAATTAAGCTATTTTTCAGAAAGTCACTAATGACCTCATTCTCTATTAAGTACAATGTACTCATTGGGCCTCGCCTTTCTCCTGCAACCTGTGCTCTGCCGTCTCTGTCTATTCACCTTTGCTCATGGATTAAACTGAAAAGCAGATGACAAAGAAGGAAACACTTTGACATCTACGCTCAGCAAATTTATAGTTTCTTATACCACACAACAATAGGACGATCACCAAAGAAAAATGTGATCAAATCCTAAATTGAATGTAATTGAAGATCAAATAAAGAAAAATGAGAGAAGAAATTAATCAACAAATATTACTTAAGTAATTAGGACATGCTTAGCCCCATTTTTGATGTTATAGGGAATAGAGAAAAAACATATTTCAAGTTTACATTTTAATTAAAAAATCTAATACATAAGCATATGAAAGAATGATTGAATGAGATAGTCTATAATAGATTTATATTGCAGTGTACAGATAAATAGTACACAAAGTTGGGAGAGCACTAGCATCAGATTACCTCATATGTATATACCAGTACTGCTTTGTCCATTCTTAGAGGACAGCCACCTGATAATGACCATTTATTGAGTGTATGCAATGCCTGGCTCTGTGTCAAGAATTTGACATTATTTGCTTTGTTCTCCATCGGTTGAATGTTGAAAGGAACTTTTCTTGAGGTCTTGGACTTTTCGATAAGGCTTTCAAATTTGAGTACAATAGATGCTAAGTAGCCCCACATTTTTAACTGGAGTCTTAGACACATCCCTGCAAGACTGAGAGGATGCCCAACTGATCTTTCATCTCCCACTGCCTTTACCCATCGCTAGCCTTTGCAAAGAGACCCTGGAAGAGAGAGATGACTGAAAATGTCATTGAGGCAGAAGCGTTGTTGAGTTCTTGACCTAGTGGTAAGCTCTGCGCTCCATCTTCCCTCAAGGTGAAATGGGATAAAAAATGACTAGGGCTCAGCAACAAGAAGAGACTGGCTGTGCTGTAGACACTGAGCTGCCTTTTGTTTGCAGATTCTGAAGGTTGTGCCGCCCAGTGGCAGGGGAGGAGGGAGCTTGTGGAACCTGCATGCCTGGTGTTGGTTGGCAAAGACACAAGATTTCCCTGGGCTGATTAGATGTTGAGGACGATAACTGGCTCCATCCATCTTATTGAGACCCCACTGAATCGGCCCTCTTCCAAGAAGAGGCCGTGTGTCGTGTGCTGCTGGGCACAGGACCCGGGGGCCGGCTGAAGAACATGAGGCCTTGTTTAGGGAGCGGTGCAGAGGTCTCAGAAGGGCCTCCAAACAACCCACACATCTGTGCCCACAGAAGAGCCAGGCTTTAGTCTCCTGTCATGCCAGAGGGCATCTGTGGCTCTGAGAGCACCTGCTGAGTAGAGACTTGGCCACTTTTCTTCTCTTGCTCCCCCGTCCTGCCCCGGCTCTGGAAGACCCAGATGCAGGCAAAGGAGTGGAAGAGCAGGAAGGGATGAAAGGATGGAGGGCAGCAGGTCTCCCAGCCAGGAGCCAAACCTGAGGGGTGGGGAGGGGCAGAGGGAGGAGCTTTTAGGTTTGTATTTGCCCTGGACTGGACTTCTTAGTATTTGGAAGTGAGATTTGTTATTTTACCCAAAGTTCCTAGAAAGCTGTCGTTCAAGGACCAGGAAGGGAGAGCTGCTCTAACCCCGTGGCAGACCTGAGCTGGAGGAAAGTAAAGCCCTTCCCTGGCTTATCCTTCAGCAAGTTCGGGTTGGAAAGACAGCCCTGTGAAGTATGATTATTGCCTAATAACACTGAAGTTCAGAGGAGTTAAGTTGCCTACCCAAGGTCACGTGGCTGGAAAGTAGAAGTCTCAGAGCCGAAACCTTCGAACCCGTGGCCCAGCGCCATCTCCCCGTAGCCTTGCATCCTAGCTGCCTGTTCTAAACAACACGGTTTGAGGCTGGCATTTTGGGAAGAGGTAGAGTTTTGAAGAGTGTACAGATGGGGGCACTGCAGGCAGGTGTGAGGTGGAGCCTTGGGGTGCTGGACCAGGATGGGATGCAGAGAGGAGTCTGTGCTGGGAAGTAGGGTCAGTTACGGTGGAGCCGGGCTGTGGAGGGGCCTGGGTCTGCCTGCCCCGGTAGGATCCTGAGCTAGCAAGTGAGATGGTGAACGTCATGGAGATTGCTCTAGTAGGAGAGAGGGGACAACACAGAAATCAGACCCCCTGAGTAGCCAGGAAGGTTGCTGATGAGAATTAGAACAATGAGAACCACGATGGTGGCTACAGAAATTGGCAGGACAGGATGACAAACTTGATAGAAGGCATAAAGGAGAGGCTTAATAGCAGGTTACTAAAGAAAAGAAGTTCTTTGGGGCTGTCCCTCATCTATTGGTAAACAGCTAGAAGCGCAGCCTGTCAGTCAAGGCCGCTATTAAGAGCCGGGATTGCCTGGGAAGGAAGATTGGTCTAATCTTCGTGCGCCTTTCTTCTGTTCTTTTCCCTGAATGGCGATGCAGTGTGAATGCTAATAATGCATGTGGTTCAGGCTGTTCACAAGGGGTGGTGTTCCCTGAAGTGAATGGAACACAGGAAGGAGGGTCTGGCTCTAACCCTGCTGGTGGGTGAGTCTTCCTCCGCCTTCTCCTGTCCCTGGGACTTGGCACACAGCCAGCTCCTCTCTCGGGTCAGGCGTGCACTAAACAAGGATAACAGAAAGGGGTCTTTTGTTGTTCCAGAATTTCCGACACTAGTAGGGACAGGAAACTCGGTAGCTCCACTGTTGGGAGGAGGGGGTGATGGTGGGGAGAAGAGCAGAAAGCAGACAGATTGAAATGATTGACAGCACAGACCAAAAGCCGAGGAGGGAAAGAGATGAGATCAGAGAACAAGGAGCACAGGTGTCTGAAAGACAAGAAGTGGTAGGGAATAAGAAGCACTCAGTAAAGGGGGGGGGGGCGGTCTCCCTAAGGCCCTGGGAGAGGGTGACACTGTGGGTGGCCCTGGGAGTTGAGAACAAAGGCCAAGTGGGCGGAGCTGAGGCTCTGAGTACAGTCGATGCTGCTGGGCTGAGAGCAGATGGTTTGAGCTGGAAATTACTGTTCTGAACATTCTTCTGGACTTGTCAGCACATGAGACTGATCTGCTCACAGGAAGGCTCAGTGTCTGTAAAGGCAGAAAGCGGGCTTTGTCTGCACCGAGAGAGAAGCGCGGCTTTTTGGAGGGGCCCAGTAGTAAGCAAAGCCACAGAAATGAAAATGAGTGATTGCCAATGTATTGATTCATATAATGAGAAAGACAGCTGTGGACAGAGCGGAGTATTCATGTCAGTAGATCTGCAGGGTACCTCCCTGCAGGCAAGTGACAAAGGAAGTCAACCGTGGCCAGGAGGGGGTAGCCGAGTCCACACCAGAACCAGGGTAGCCCCAATACATAATTCACAACAGGGGATGCAGCCTTTGCACAGACGTCTGTCACTTAGGCAGAGGTGTTTGAAAGACAGGTGTTTGCTTGTCAAAGTCTGGTCTGAAAATACCTGCATCCCAATTCACGGGGAAATTTAAATACCCCGGTTCCCAGGTGTCATCCCAGATGTACAGGAATCAAAATCTCAGAGGAGGGGCCCTGGAACCTGCATTTGAAGTAAATTCTCCACAAGAATTATGAAGCCTAAATGACGTTTGGGGCCGACCACTCATTTTCTTTCTGGTTGTTCAAGTGAGGTACCTCCGGTTGATTAGGTTTGTCCAATTCAGCTTACTGTCTAGGAAGCCAATGGCTCGCCCCCTCCTTGCTTGTTTAATCCACTGAACAGTCAACATGGGAAGTCAAATGGAGACCTAAGTGTTGAGTTATTTAACCCTCTCTGATCAGGCTTAGGTTGACAAGTGGGCTGGGACCTCCCAGCTCTCTAATAGAACTTAAATTTGGGATTTTTTACAGGCCAGAAAGTGGAGAATGGCAGGGAGGCCCTGACAGGGAGGGCTCTGAATGGAGAGTGAGGGTGGGGTCAGCTACATTGGGTGGATCCAGAGGCATTGAGCGGTAAGAAGCTGAGTTAGGCTGGAAAATGGTAACTTCCTGGTAGACAGGTGTGACCTGCGAGTCCCTCCTCCTTCCCTGAGAGGGCGGGTGCTGACAGAGCTCCCCACCCCCCTCTCAGCGAATCACATTAAAATTCTGCTTCCCTGACTTTGATTCCACCTGATTTTGCCACAAATTTCAGACTCACCTATTCAGCCCAGTTGTTGGCTTCGCCCTTTCCGCCAGCTCAGTTTTCCCGTCGTCTCCAGGAAGGACTTCTGCTTCTTGTGTGCCTTCCCCAGGCTCTGACCCCTCGCTCTCCAGCCAGATCCAGAGTAATGGGGAGCTGGAGAGGAAGTCGGGTGCGGGCTGAGATGTTACTCACTTCAGATCACACAGCAGTTAACTGGGCGTTTGGCATGTACCCACCTACTGGATGAACTGGAGTGTGAGGATATCAACAGAATGAATTTCAAGGAGCAATGTCGCTCTCAGTCCTGACAGCCTCAGGGCTCCTTGCCTGCTGTGCAGAATTTTGATCACTAGATGGCAACCTAGACAACAGCACTGATTGACCTGTGATTTTTTTCCCCCCAGTTTTTTTAGATAGATATTTTTATTGATTTCAGAAAGAAGGGAGAGGGAGAGAGGTGGAAATATCAATGATGAGAGAGAATCATTGATCAGCTGCCTCCTACACATCCCACACTGGGGATAGAGCCTGCAATGCGGTCATGTGCCCTGACTGGGAATCGAGCTGTGACTTCCTGGTTCATAGGTTGATGCTCAACCACTGAGCAACACTGGCTGGGCCAATAACCTGATATTGACTGAAATGTATGCGATCAGACTGAAATATTGTTAACAGTTATTCAGTTCAGCTAAAAAACATTATTTGTGTAATAAAACTGTTCCATGTTTAACCCCCAGTGAGTCAATCAAAATGGCTAAAAAAAGGAAAAGATTCATTATGATGAGATAAATGTAGAATTCAAGAGGAGGCAATAAGTGGTAGCAAAAAAGTGAACACTTTTATTTTGATCAAGTGTAGTTTCCTCAATGAAGATATAGTCATGAATCCCTATGAAGCAAATGGCATTCAATGAAGATTTCCAATAAAAATTTGGAGGAATACAAGGAGAAATGTATAAAACCACAGTAGATGTAAAGTCTTTAATATATGATGGAACAACTAAAACTTGGTGAGGTGAATTTACTTGCCCAAAGTCACACAGCAACAGTGTGGCAGAGTTAAGCCCAGAACCCAGATCTCTATGTCCTTTGTACCTCAACAAATTGACTTTCTTCCTGATCATATGTACACAGTACACATACCTACAAAATAAAACATGTCCCCATGCCTAAAGCTGACACTTAGATGATTTTTTAAAATTGTATATATGGGATGAATCTCAAAAATTGTGAGAGAGAAGAGGTTCTTGTGACTGTGTTTAGGGGAATTGTTGTTTCAGTAGGCAAAGTTACTTTGGAAGCCTGGAATAGTTTAATATTTGGCTTTCACAAATCAGTTTTCATTCCTCCCACCCTTTTTTCCTTCTAAATAATTAAGGTAATAAATAAAACTAGAAAGGAAGAGCTCATTCACTTACTCTAATCTCCAGACCCTTGGATAACATCGTAATCTGGCAATTTGCTACGGACCAGACACTGATAGACACACTGTCTCTTCAGCCTCATTCAGAAAATGCCCAAAGAACAAACAGCTCTGAGTGGAACAAAAAATGTTCATGTTTGAACAAAGGTTTTTGCTTGTAGTTGTCTTTCTCTATATAGAGTTATCAACTGGAGATCATATAAAAAGAATATATCTTTCATTAAAAGGAAGGAAGGGAGGAAAAGGGGGCAAGGTGATGGGGGAAAGGAAGGGCAGAAGGAAGGAAAGGAGAAAAAAAGTGAAAAAAGGAATCTGCATTTAGTATATAAGACACTGGAAAATATCAGAAATGATGATTGACAATTTCTAAATGGTCTGAAGTGGAATGAATATAAATGATACAATCCCCTTGTCATTTTACTGACAATGCATGATCACAGAGTAAGTCATAATTGGCACCTCTTTGGAATTTTACTTCCTGGGAAAGAACAAGGAAAAATTATGACACTCAAGCTTTAACAGAAAGTAAGAATTCCCAGACCTAAGTTCAATTTTCACCCTACTGTTCACCTATAACCTGTGAGTCCAGATTTCTCTGTAGTTTGCCAGAATGGGGGTGGGGTAAGGACTGGATTTGCCTAGGGAGGAAAGAACTTAGTGTTAGGATCTACAAAATTATGTGAATGCCTGGTTCTTGTAAGTGTTCATGACTTAGTCTTAGTAGTGTAGTTAATAATCTCGTAGACCAGCAAAACATCCTTGTTACTCACAGGTCTGAAAACCCCCTGTCCACAGACCTATATAAATTCAGCACTTTGAGCACTTCTTTTAGTCAGTCTACTTTTCCTGTTACAATACTGCCACATACATTGCTATATGCTAAGTAGTTGAACTGCCAATTTTCCACCACTCCACCACATGGCTGAGTAATGATGGAGCATTGAGTGTTTTATAAAGTAACTACAGGCCCAGTGCACGAAATTCGTGCACTCACGGGGGTGAGGGGAGGGAGGGGAGGTCCCTTAGCCTGGCCTGTACCCTCTCGCAATCCAGGACCACTGGCTCCTAACTGCTTGCCTGCCTGCCTGCCTGCCTGCCTGATTGCCCCTAACCACTCTGCCTGCCTGCTTGATCACCCCTAACTGCTCACCTGCCTGCCTGATTGCCCCTAACCTCCTCTGCCTGCCTGCCTGATTGCCCCTAACCACTCTGCCTGCCTGCCTGATCACCCCTAACAGCTCACCTGCCTGCCTGATTGCCCCTAACCTCCTCTGCCTGCCTGCCTGATTGCCCAAACCACTCGCCTGCCTGCCTGATCGCCCCTAACTGCTCACCTGCCTGCCTGATTGCCCCTAACCTCCTCTGCCTGCCTGCTTGATCACCTCTAACCACTCTGCCTGCCTGTCTGATGCCCCTAACTGCTCGCCTGCCTGCCAGATCATCCCTAACCGCTCGCCTGCCTCCCTGATCGCCCCTAACCGCCTCTGCCTGCCTGCCTGATCACTTCTAACCACTCTGCCTGCCTGCCTGATCACCCCTAACTGTTCGCCTGCCTGCCTGATTACTCCTAACCACCTCTGACTTGGCCCCCACCACTGTGGCTTCATCCAGAGGATATCTGGAATGACATCTGGAAGGTTGTTTGACTGTCTGGTCTAATTAGCATACTATGCTTTTATTATTATAGATATTTACAAAGAAATCAAAATAGTTGACACTCTGCATTTTAAGCACAGGAAGATTACCAAGTTAAATATTTAAAGTGACTCTACCCAAATATATAAACTAAACCTGTTGGTCTGTCTATCTATCTATCTATCTATCTATCTATCTATCTATCTATCTATCATCTCTCTATCATCATTTGTTGTTAACAATTACCTAAACAGCCCAGCCAGTGTGGCTCAGTGGTTGAGCATCAACCTATGAACCAGGAGGTCGCAGTTCGATTCCCAGTCAAGGCACATGCCTGCCTTGTGGGCTCGATCCCCAGTAGCGGGCGTGCAAGAGGCAGCCAATCAATGATTCTCTCTCATCATTGATGTTTCTGTCTCTCTCTCCCTCTCCTTCCTCTCTGAAATCAATTAAAAAATATTTTAAAAATGAAACAACAATGACCTGTACATATTTATAGTGTATGTGGAAATTTACAAGAGCAAAGCATTGAATCCTGCTTAAGTTCTCAGTTCCTATGATTCAAGATGCATGAATTGCATGCTGCCTTATCAATAGTCATTAGATGAGAAGCTTGTCCTGAAATATGTTGTGCTGGTTTTGATTCCCATTAAAAAGGCTAACTTTAGTAGCTTGGTCCTAAAAATACCCTGTGCTTTAGTTGTGTAAATTTGTCCCTGTTATCTTACAGGGAGCAAAAGGAGGGGGAGGAGAGCACAGTGACTTCTTAGAAATGAAAAGTCTAAATAAAATCCCTTGAGTCAACAGGGAAGATGCCACAATTTTATGTATGCACACACACATGAATTTATATTTAGGGATATGATTCACAGCCAGGAAGAATAGATTTAATATTCACACCTTATAAAATGCCCCATTTCCCAGTTC
Source organism: Myotis daubentonii (assembly GCF_963259705.1). NCBI lineage: Eukaryota > Metazoa > Chordata > Mammalia > Chiroptera > Vespertilionidae > Myotis > Myotis daubentonii. The sequence goes on along the minus strand of NC_081852.1, from coordinate 39,240,598 downwards.
TTTATGGATCAATATGAGATCATAGAATCCATAGATGCTTTTACTCCTTGCGATATTGTAAACTATGCACACATTATTCTTTACCGTCTCTAATATGTGGCAGAATCCCACGGTTTTGTTTAAAGTATGCTTGAAAAGTAACGCAGAATTTGCCAACGCTTCACATCTTGAACACAATGGTGAGGTTTTACTTGCGTCATTCTGTCTACCTTGGAAGTTATAAGGTAATTTGCCCACGTCCCATTGGTGATAATTGCACAAGAAACTTTGTGTTCTGTTCTTACTCTGAGTCTATTTGGAATCTCTAGGGATTGAATTCAACCTGAGGAAGGCTAACGAGGTCATATCCAGGACTCTGAAATTAGTCAGATCACAACCAGAAAGTGGAGCAGGTTTCAGGCCAGTCAAGGAGTTCAAACCCCACTGTAGGGCTGAGGGAAAACATGGGCAAGCCTCCAGGTTCTTTTGGCCAATGACCAGTCAACCAGTGAGTTATGTGTATGTCCATGGTATGTCTGGACCAGCATGTATCTTAGGGTAGCCTTATGGTTGCCACCATACTGCCTCAGTCCCCAGCATGCATCAACTTTGTAGGATGATTTTGCGAAGGAAAAATTAAGGCAAGCAAGAAAAGGTAGGAATATGGGCATTTCATGGAGGTCTAAATAATGAAATCCCGAGTAATCAGAACAGAACGAGTTACTGCTCATGATCAGGAACATGTTGGCAAAGGACATCTGTAGCCAAGCTTCAGCGTTCACAGGAGGTAATAAATCGTTTGAGGGAGTGAAATGTCAACTTAGAAACACATGTAAGTTGTTTCTAAGAAAATTAGCAGCAGAGTGTCAGTGAGGGGAACATAAAGCAGTATGTGATGAAATGTACTACGGGATGGACTTGGAGCTATTACACATTCCAGAGAAGCTCTAAAGTCACCCTGACCCAGTGGGTAGCTTTCCTGGGAAGCCAGCTTGGACATCTTCAGTGAGACCCCTGGGAGCACCCAAAAGGCTATAATCTCAGCTGGTTCAAAGCTCTGGTCCAGACACAGCTAGAACAAAGGAAATGCACAGGATCACTATGACTCCAAAGTCCCAGCAGAAGTGAAGCAATTCCAGAGAAAGGCAATTGGAACGATGAAGCAGACAGGGAAATATCTCTAGCTGGACAATCTGAGAACTAAGTTTACTTTGATCAGGAAATATAAAGACTAAATAGAGATAGCGTCTTAGTTTGCGAAACCTTAATGGGAACATGAATGAATAGGGGTTTGCTCCCCAGTTCCTAGAATACCAGATCTGGAGAAAACCACTTGAAATACTAACTAGTAACAACATCGATGATGATGACAATGATGATGGCAGTGAACAATTTTGTTCTTGTTAAAGAGGTCATCTCAGTGAATGCTTATTCAGAGAAATGGATCACCTTTTTGTTGTTATTTAATGTGGGAGAAGCCAAGCTTTCAGGACCTCCCTTAGGGACAAAGGAAGACTTCTTTGGGCCTGTTTGGACTGCTTTTGTCAATGAGCCAAATTCCCCCGTGTTAGCCTACACAGTGCATTAGGCAGCCATTACCGCAGCCCAGGACATCCCAGTCTCGTCAACTATTTAACAGTGTAGGATGGGGTTAGCTTCCTCTGGGAAATGGAAGCCTTGTTATCACAGTTTGGGGTCCCCAGGGAACAGACCCTGAGATGGAGATTGGCATGCAGATCTTCTAGATATCAGCCTAAGAAAGGAAGGAAAGGAAGCAGGACCGAGCAGAGGGAGCCATGGATGCAGCCTTACAAATGCCTCAGCCAGCCATACGGGAGTTACGAAGGTGGAATGAAACTGCAGAGGTGTCATGCGGGGTCTCTATTCCGCTGACTTAGTTATTAGATGTGGGACCCCTTGAAAGGAGAGGAGATTTTGGTCTGGGAGTTTCCTTCACCTGAGGCTGAGGGTGAAGGGCTGGTAGCAGTCCCAGCAGCTGGAAGTAAATGGTCCTCTTTCCGCAGTGTTCCTATCCCAGGGTCCTCTGCACCTACCTTCATCCTGACTTCCTGTTCCCTTCCTGATTTATGTGGTTGGACAGCAGGATGCTGCTAGGCTGTTTAGTGAAAGACCCTGGCTTAGTTGCCAAGTATAAGACCATCTCTTAACGAAACCGAGGAGCTGAAACATTTGTCATCAGTGCTCCCAGCTTCCCTTCCTGGATTCCCTGTTCCTTTTGTCACTGCCTCTTCCTCTTCCTGCTGATCCCTTTTTTGCCAGGTGCTATTCTGTTCATCTCCCCCCACCTCTAGGACACCCACCTTCCCAGTGGAAATGATTTGATAAATTCATTTACCCAAACCTGTCAATCACAGGGACTGGATTTGCATTTCAATGTACAGTAGAGTCATTGGGCCCAAAGAGTGAAGCCTCTGGAATGTCAGGCTGCCTTGGGTGAGCAGATACATTGTTTGGGGAGAGGGGAACACCCTCCCGAGTTGTAGGAACGAAGTGGTATTGGGAGTCATCGAGCCCTGAAAGTGAAGTGTGGTCCTGAAAGAAATCCCACAGAATTGGTGTGGACGGGACCAGCAGGAGAGATGAGAAAAATGAGCTTTCCAGGGGCTCTGCCTGCTGGGCATGATTGACAACTGCAGATAAAAGCAAAGCTGGCTCCTTCGGCCTGGGAACAGCTGCTGCCTAGCAACTCAAAGAATCAAAGGTTTTTTTCTACCCTGAGCTAAGAATTCATCCCTTGTCAGTTCTGATGAGTTTGTTATAAACCCAAGTAGAGAACTGGAGAAGTTGGGCTTTTCTTACGTGATGATGGTGAAGGTAGTTTGCACAGGACTAGAAATAGTTTCTCAGCCCTCCCCCGCTCCGTGATGGCTGCGGGCACAGCACTTTTTAGTAGTAGGAACATTGGATAACCTAAAAGAGGACTTTACAAAGGAATGCTTTTAGAAGATTTTATTGATACATCAGTTGTTTAAGGCGAGGCAACTTTCTTGAAAATTTTATGTGCTCTAATAGGATGGAAAATCTGTGTCTTTACAGCTCCATCTGATCCTATCTTACTGTTTGGTGGAACTTATCTTTTCCTTTCATAGCCTGTAACTTTCACCATCAAGTTTACCATTGTGTTTTGAAAAATCGCCAGGTAACAACATTTTGCACATCAGTGGGTTGTTTTCTGGAAGAAGCATATGGGAAATAAGTGATTTACTAAAGGAGTAGATTTGAATTTTTTTTTTTTTTTTTTTTTTGCTGAATTCACTTTTATTTATTTATTTATTTAGTTAGTTATTTACTTAAATACATTTTATTGATTTTTACAGAGAAGAAGGGAGAGGGATAGAGAGTTAGAAACATGGATGAGAGAGAAACATCCATCAGCTGCCTTCTGCACACCCCCTACTGGGGATTGAGCCTGCAACCAAGGTACATGCCTTTGACCAGAATCAAACCCAGGACCCTTCAGTCTGCAGGCCGAAGTTCTATCCACTGAGCCAAACTGGTGATGGCTGAATTCACTTTTAATTCTGCTTCATATTATATCTCTTTATTTTCAGTATAATTCTTCTACATCATCAGTACTGTTTTCTGATATTCTACTAGAATGTAAATCCTATGAAAGCAGACATTTTTGTTTGCTTTGTTTAGAGATATATTCCTGTACTGAGAACATAGTTATGGAATCAATAAATATTGATAGCATGAAATTCATATTTTTTGTCACCATCAGAGGGCTAAAAATTCTCAAGCTGCTTTTTAGTGTCTCAAAATCTCTTACCTTAGCTCTCATAAAAATGTAGCTGTCTTTGCCCCAATTTTTCTTTTTGCTGATAATGACTTAACAAATAATCCTTTTGACTTAATATATTGGAAATAGTTGACTAGGAGTCATGATTTCCAGGATTAGTTAAGAACCAACTAACAATTATCCAGGAAACCTTGGACAAGTCACTTACATTTTCTGGGTCTCCATTGGTTCATCTGGAAAAGGTGATTGAATAATGTCTTTATTTTGCAAAACCTTGAATTGGATCTAATCACATAAAAGTTTAATGGTTAAAAGGAAGAATTCTGGACCTAGACTCAAATCCTAATTCTTTCTAATTAATTGTATGACATAAAGCAAGATATTTAAACTTTTTATGCTTTAGTTTCTTCATATTTAAATGGAAATATAGTACCTTTCTCTTAGAATTATTATATAGATAAAAATAGTAACTATATGCAAAAACACTTATTATAGTGCCTGCCGCCACATAGAGAGTGCTCATAATAGATATTAGGTATTATTAAATATAGAACACATTTGGAAAAGTGTGGATTGCTGTACAAATGTAAGAAAATTAAATTTCCATTTTAACAGTTCATCGATGGCTCAAACTAAAAATGAATGACTAATACTAAAATTATAGGCCCCATGACAAGCTAGGGAGTGAATGGTTTGGCATCTCTCAAATCACACCTCATAGATGGTCCTGTCTGTTCCCAGGACTGGTTTGAGCTACTCATATAACAAGCCATACTGGTGAATTTACTCACAGTGACTTTGCCTTTCTGAGTTCTGTTATCATCTACCTATGTGACGTTGGCCAAGTCAATTACCTGATTTGATTCTTAGTTTCCTCATTTTTAAAATGGGAATGCTAACAGCTTATTGCTTTTTTTCAGAGGATTAGTGAGAGGCCCAATTAAGAAATTAAAATATGAGGTAGTGTTATTCTTTTGTTTATCTTCTCTGATATTTTGATAGACCTTTAACTGTCCTGCTCTACAAAAATGGTAGACTTTTTGATGGGGTGCAACTCTAACTGTAGCCTCTCATGGAATCATATATATATTTATTTTTCTATTCAGACTCCTCCTTTATGCAAAGTTTAAAACTGATCTTATAAACCATCCAATTAGCTAAGGCCCAAAGTCAAATGGATGTAGGCGCAGTGGTGGTGAAGGAGGGCTTATTGATGAATCATTCAGCCTTCACGGCCCATTTCAGAGCAGTGCAGTGTTTGCAGATGGTCAGTGTAGATTATTTGACATTTTCTAGAATATGGACTCAAATAGTATGTACTCTTTTTTTGCTTGGTTTCTCTCAGCATAATTAGAGTCACTGTGCTCTTACATGTATAAATATTTCATTCCTTTTTACTACTGACATGCATCTATATGGAAATGCAATTGAGCTAGAGTAGCTAATTTTTTTTTTCAGACAAAGCAAGTTGGAGGACTTATGTTACTTGATTTCAAGACTTACTTATTTTTTAAGATATTTTTATTGATTTCAGAGAGGAAGGGAGAGAGAGAGAGAGAGAGAGAGAGAGAGAGAGAGAGAGAGAGAAACATCAATGAAGAGAGAGAATCACTGATCAGCTGCCTCCAGCATGCACCCTACTGGAGATTGAGCCCCGTCTGGACATGTGTCCTGACAGGGACTCGAACTGTGACCTCCCGGTTCATAGCTCATAGGTCAATGCTCAAGCACTGAGCCACATTGGCTGGGCACGACTGACTTATTTTTAATACTGTAATTAAGAGAGCACAGTATTGGCATAAAGATAAACGTTTTGATCACTGGAAAAGAATTAAGATTCCAGAAACAGCCCACACAGATATTGATCTTCAGCAAAGATGAAGAAAGAATAGTCTTTTCAACAAATGGTGCTGAAACAATTGGAATATTCATATGGACAAAAATGAACCACCACAGTTACCTCATACCATACACAAACATTTATTTTAAGTGGATAATATATCTCAACATAAAAACTAAAACTATAAACTTCTAACAGAAGACATAGGAGACTATTTCCTGGTGTAGGCAACGATTTCTTAGATAGGACATAAAAATAACAAATTGTAAAAAATTTTTAAATGATACTTTGGATTTCATCAAAAATTTAAAAATTTGCCCTTTAAAAGATTCCACTAAGAAAATAAAAAGGCAAACCACAGACTGGGAAAGAAAATATATCAAAGAAAAAATATAAAGACTATATAAAAATATATATAAAGAATTCTTACAGGTGAATAGTAAGAAAACAACCCAATGAAAATTAGCAAACAAATTGGATACTTCACAAAAGAATGAATACAACAAAGCCAGTAAGCATATGGAAACATGCTCAGTCTTCTATCATGAGGTCAATGCAATTCACAACTGCAGTGAGATCCTCTTGCAAACGCACAGGAATAACTATAATTAACAAGACTGATGCCCAGCCGGTGTGGCTTAGAGATTGAGCATCAACCCAGGAAGCAAGAGGTCCCACCCAGGTTCAATTACCGGTCGGGGCACATGCCCAGGTTGCAGGTTCAGTCCCCAGTAGGGGCATGAAAGAGGCAGCCAATTGATAATGTTCCTCTGTCATTGATGTTTCTAGTGCTCTATACCTCTCTCTTCCTCCCTCTCTCAAAATAAAATAAATAAATAAAAGGATTATAGGTATGGATATTTTAAAAGTAAATAAAATATATAAATAAAAACAAGACTGACAACAGCAAATGCTGGCAAACATCTGGAGCTGCTGGAATTCTCATGCATCCCTGGTGGGAATGTAAAAGGACATAACCTTTTTGGGAAACACTTTGGCAGTTTCTTATAAAGTTATTCCTACACTGATTAGCAATTCCTCGTCTAGGTATTTACCCATGAGAACTGAAAGCATACGCCCACACATACTTGTATACATTTGTTTTAATAGCTTTATTCAAAATAGCCCAAAGCTGGAGATAATCCAGATATTCTTTAAAAGGTGAATGGATAAACAAATTATAGTGCATCCATATCATAGACTGCTTTTCAGCAATAAAAAGAACAAGTATTATTGATACATGCAAAAGGATGGATGAATCTCAGAACTTAAGCTAAGCTGAAGAAGCCAGGACAAGAGTCTATCCTGTATATTCCATTTATATAAAGTTCCAGAGCAGGCATAATTAATCTCTACTGATAGAGAACAAAGCAGTGGTTGTCTGGGGGCTGGGGAAGGGGTGGAGGACTGCAAAGGCACAGAAGGGAACTTTGCAGACATTCTCTATCTGTCCTGACGGGCGTGGAGGTTACAGTGTGTACATCTGTCAAATCTCAATGAACTAGACCCTTCATATGGGTCAGTCTATGTGATGTAAATCATACCTCAACAATATCTTAGAAAGTGGCATGGTGGCTGCCACGTGGCATTTCTACTCTCAGGCACATCCTCTAGTACTCATGTCACCCACAAATCCAGGCAAAGGTAAAGGGGTAGCAACATGACAAAGGGAACAGAAAAAAAAGGAAAAAGAACGCTTGTGGTCTCTCAATGCTTGTTAGCTTAAAAATACAGTAATATGTTTTATAATTTTTGAAGGGCAGGAAATAGCCATTGAATAATTATGAGAAAGTTGGTTTATTCAAGTGTATGTAAGAAAACTCATTCTGGAAATAGAAAGACTAACATCTCATCTTGGCAATTACCAGCATCCAAAAGCAATCAGTACACGTATTATCAGTTTTCTAAGAATTAGAGACATTTAGATGCACTTAAACTAAACTCTGCTGAGTCGAATTGACTCTCTGAAGACTCACCAGGCTGCCATTCTCTGGGCCTCATTTATATACTCTGTGCTGGCAAAGAACTGAGAGATTAATATCTGAGATTAACGTATTTCCTGTTTATGGAATGTGAGATACAAGGGAATTTAATGCAGCAGTGTTTTAAAAGAGGCCTTTTAGACGTCTAATGGAGGAGGGTTTAGGAATGACTGATGGAGGAAGTGAGGTAGGTCCAGTCTTCATTGCCTTTGGTGCCACCCAAAGCAAACTTTTTCCCGCCTATATGCACAGGAGCCCTGTAGCGGTTTTTCTCAGTGACAAACAAGTTGAAGTAAATAGTTTATATTATCTTGGACATATCCCATTATTTAAAGAGGTCTTGGAGTTTACCTTGGTACCATGCCACCCCCCCCCACCCGACATGGGGGAAACTAAGAAAGAGTCTTATGAGACAGATCAACCAATTTAAATTCATGGCCCTAATTATTTGGAGTCTGATTAGAATAAACAAAAAGTAAAACCAAACAAAAAATTATAGGATAATTAAGGAAATGTGGATACTAATTGGATATTGAATGATATTAAGAAATCACTGCCCAGGAAGTCACGGTTTGATTCCCTGTCAAGGCACATGCTTGGGTTGCGGGCTCAATCCCCAGTAGGGGGCATGCAGAAGGCAGCCGTGATCAGTGATTCTCTCATATTTGATGTTTCTATCTCTCTCTCCCTCTCCCATCTCTCTGAAATAAAAATATATTTTTATTAAAAAATCATTATTAAAACATTTTAAGTGTGATAAAATTTGGGTTTTGTCTTTAAAATAGCTTTTTTATACATAATGGCATATTTATGGATGAAATAATGAAATGCCTGGCTTTGCCACTGTGTGTGATATGGTGATGACAGATAATCTTGGACTTCACTTAATTTAGATTCTTAAAGGGAAATTTAAGAAAGGAGCTCCTAAAGAATCTGTCTGAGGGTGTAGGGAGAGTTGGTTATAATGACACAGTTTTCATAACCAATCATCAGACCTGGAAGAGAAAAGTGTGAAATTATGGGTACATTATGGTTCCACTAAAGAGCTGGATGAGCAATAGTACTGTCCCTACAGAAAAACATCCTGGAAAATGCTAATTAATTCACTTTGAATTTCATCAGAATGCTATAAATTGTTATTCTTTAAACCACAGTATAGGTAATGTGATATTTTCACACTGTGGGTATATTCCTTTAATGAGTTGTGAAATTAATGGGCAACAAGAGGCATTTTAATAGACTAGACTAGATGAGAATGGAATGGAATTGACATATTAAAGTGAAACACACATAGTAAGAGGAAATATAGTTTCTGTTGGACTTTTAGTTTTGGGAGTGCTTGTGTGTGTGTGTGTGTGTGTGTGCGCGCGCACGCGCACATGTGCGCACGCGCTATGCAACAATGTAAAACTAGTATCTTACTGTGGTCATTGCCAAAAACAGTTTGAAAACCCCTAGGTAATGAATTTCTATCCTATCTAATAAAAGAGAAACGTGGTAATTAGCGTACCACCGCTACCCTTCCCATTGGCTAATCAGGGCAATATGCAAATTAACTGCCAGCCAAGATGGCGGCCAGCAGCCAGGCAGCTTAAAGTGAACACGAGGCTTGCTTGCTTCAGTGACATAGGACTCCAACATTCCCCGCCTGCCGCTGCAGGCCTCTGAGCTGCAACTCTAAGCAACTATGTTACAAATATAGAAGCTAAACAAAACCCCAGAAACCTGCTTTAGTCTGTCGGGCTTCAGCCAGCAGGATCGCAACATTGTTTCAAATACAGAAGGTAAACAAAGGCCAGAAACCTGCTTTCAGCAGCGGAGGCCTAAGAGCTGGAGCCAAGCCTCAAAGCTAAAGCTGGCCCAGAATAAAAAAAAAAAAGAAAAAAGGAGTGGTTGGGAGCTTCAGTCACCCGCCAGCCTGAAAACAGCCCTCAGCCCCTCACCCAGACTGGCCAGGCACCCCAGTGGGGACCCCCACCCTGAAAGTGTGTGACCAGCTGCAAACAGCCATCATCCCCTCACCCAGGCTGGCCAGGCACCCCAGTGGGGACCCCCATCCTGATCCAGGACACCCTTCGGGGCAAACCAGCCAGCCCCAACCCATGCACCAAGCCTCTATCCTATATAGTAAAAGGGTAATATGCCTCCCAGCACCGGGATCAGCGGAGCCGAGAGGCCTCCTGGCACCGGGATCAGTGTGACAGGGGGCAGCGCCCAAACCCCCTGATCACCCTGCAGCTCTGTGTGTGACAGGGGGCGGGGCCACAACCTCCCTATCCGCCCTGCTCTGTTCGTGACAAGGGAAGGCGCCCCAACCCCCTGATCAGCCCTGCTCTGTGCCTGACAGGGGGGAGCTCCCCAACCCCCTGATGGGCCCTGCTCTGTGCGTGACAGGGTACAGAGCCCCAACACCCCTGATGGGCCCTGCTCTGCGCGTGACAGGGGGCAGCGCCCCAACCCCCTGATTGGCCCTGCTCTGTGTGTGACAGGGGGTGGCGCCGCAACCTCCTCATCGACCCTGCCTTGAGTGTGACGGGGCAGTGCCCCAACCCCCCAATCAGCCCTACCCTGAGCGTGACTGAGGGTGGCATCGCAACCTCCCAATCCGCCCTGCTCTGTGCATGACAGGGGGCGGCGCCCCAACTCCCCAATCAGCCCTGCTCTGAGCCCGACCAGGGGCTGCACCTAGGGATTGGGCCTGCCCTCTGCCACCCGGGAGCAGGCCTAAGCCAGCAGGTCGTTATCTCCCGAGGGGTCCCAGACTGCAAGAGGGCACAGGCCGGGCTGAGGGACCCCTCCTTCCCCCCGAGTGCACAAATTTTTGTGCACCGGGCCTCTAGTAGGCAATAATCAAATAACAAAAAGATTCAAGAGGGAAAAAAACAAGATAATGTTGAATGAAAATTTCTTTCTAATCAAATTCCCAATAACGGGTCACTTGCATAGAGAACTAAAGCTAAACTATGCCAACCAGTAAGAAATCAGAAATAACTGGGCAGAAGAAACAGGTTACTAGGTGTCACCTGACTTGTCGGTGTGTGTGTGTGTGTGTGTGTGTGTGTGTGTGTGTGTGTGTGTGGTTCTGCTTCCTGTTTTCCTGTTAATTTTAAAAGGCCCTATGCATGTTTGTAACTGCCATCTCCAGACTGGGATTTGTCTGTCTCTAGATGCAGCTGCTGCAATATCAGCTGACAGAAGGAGGATTTATAAGCCTGGGCAGTTTTGCAATTGGTCCACCAAGAGCCCAAATGAAGAATTCTATCACTCTCCCCACCTACCCCCCAGTTTAGGTTATGGTAAAAACAAAGTAAGATGACATGAGTCACTCAACCACAGACGGAAGCTGCAAGAAGGATGCTCCTACAAGGTTGGCTATATGCCAAGGCCATATTTGTCTAAAGAATGTTTGCCCTTTGAAATCCCAGCAGGCACATACCTACAAATTCTCAGCTGATGAAAGGTTCATCTCTTCTAACAGCCCTAGGGTGGAGAAAAAAATTTCCCTCTTGCCAAATTTTTTTAATATAAAATTTTACATAAGAACTGAGTTTCCATAATGCTCACACAGCTGGAAATTCTTTATACAAATCCTCTACAACTCCTGGCACTACCAGCCTCTCACTGTTGTTTGAGAGTCACTACAGACTAGGTTTGCAGGTTTCCACCCCAGAAGGGGTAAGTCCTGCTCAAATACAGAGCACAACTAACACGGGCTGACCCCCAAGGGAAGGGCACAGCGAGAGGGCATAACTTATCTCAGGATGGTCTGATCATTCGGAAAATGAAATGTTCAAATCCTGACTGACTGACAAGGTCGGGTCAGGGGGAAGCAAGTCCTAAAGTCTAAAAGGGGCACGGGAGTGGGCCACACAGGTGGGTAGAAAAGGATGGAAACGTGTTTATTGGGTGGTTTCCCAATGCGATCTGGTTGGCGGTCTGTCTCTGGGCACAAAGGAAGCCCGGCCCACAGCATGGAAAGCAGAATGGCTGGGGGTGGCACGGCTCTGTGAGCAGCCACCAGTGACTCGTCTGGAGGCACAGCTGGGCCCCAGCGGCGGGGAGAGAGTGCAGTCAGAGCGAGCGCTGTGGTTCTGGGACCACAGGGACCCACAGCGCCAGCTCAACTCTGAGGCAGACCTGGGCATGGCCAGCCCACCCCTTCCCAGGGAACAGTCTGCTCAGGTTCATGTTCTTGCCTAATTGCAAATTTCAAATGAGTGACGGCAGTGACTTCTGTCCCATTTCCTGGCAGAGAGGGCATTTATCCCCTCCTCCCAGACCTTGTTCTCTTTTCACCTGTTTCACCAAGGAGCCTGGCAATAGAGTGAGACCAACCTGGTTCAAGTCCAGCCTCCCCACATGCCTGTTAGGTGGCAAGCCATTGGCCTTCTGTAAGCCCCAGTTTCCTCAACAGTGAAAGGGAGGTATAATAATAATGTTTACCTCATTGGCTTGTGTGAGGACTGAAATAATGTTCATGGAATGGTTTCCAATTATTCAACACTCAAGGTCAGGGGTTCGCAACCTTAGTAACTTTTGACATTTGGGGCAGTCATTCTTTGCTGTGGGGGCTGTATGGTGCATTTTGGGATGTTTAGCAGCATCCCTGGTCTCCACAAACTAGATGCCAGTAGTACCCACCTCCCACTCCCCACCACCCTAAGCTGTGACTTTCATCTTGCTTCTCTCTCTCTCTCTCTCTCTCTCTCTCTCTCTCTCTCTCTCTCTCTCCCTCCCTCCCTCCCTCCCTCCCTCCCTCCCTCTTTCTCTCTCTCTCTCTCTCTCCCTCTCCCCCCCATCTTCCCTCTCTCCTTCAGTTTTGGGAAAGCAAACTGCCTTCTTAGAAATAACCCAAGTGGCAAGGAGCTAATGTTTCCAGCAAATAGCCAGAAAGAACCCGACACCAGCCTGCAGCCAAGGGAGTGAACTTGAAACAGGATCATCCCCCAGTTGGTCCTTGAGATGACTGCAGCCCCAGGCAATCCCTTGATTGCAGCCTAGTGAGTCACCCTGAGTGAAAGGCACCCAGCTAAGCCATGTCCAGATTCCTGCCCCATAGAAACTCTGAGATACTAAATGGTGTTCTCTTAAGAGTCTGCATTTTGTGATGCAATAGATAAGGAAAGCTAGGACCAACAATGCATCAAGTAACATATGGGTGCTGCTTCAGGGAGCAGGTGGGTGAGTTGGGGTCTTTGCTCTCAAAGGTGTAACCCAGATGCAGCCCCACAGAGCAGATTCTGAGGGTTTTTTGTTTTGTTTTGTTTTGTTTTGTTAATCTTCACCTAAGGATGTTTTTTTCCATTGATTTTAGAGAGTAGAAAGGAAGGGGAGAGACACAGAGAGAAACATCGATGTGAGAGAGACACTTTGATTGGTTGCTTCCCTATGCGCCCTGACCAGGGCAGGAGATCGAGCCTGCAACCAAAGTATGTGTTCTTGATTGGAATCAAACCCAGGACCCTTCTGTCCTTGGGCTGATGCTCTATCCACTGAGCCAAACAGGCTAGTAGGGCCTAAGGTTTTATTGGTTTTCTCCTTCCTTCCTTCCTTCCTCTCTTTCATCTTTCTTCCTTTCTTTCTTTCTTTCTTTCTTTCTTTCTTTCTTTCTTTCTTTCTTTCTTTCTTTCTTTCTTTCTTTCTTTCTTTCTTTCTTTCCTCTCTCACCCCCAATGCCCCCCCCATCTCTCTTCATATCCATTTCATTTGGTCCATCCCACAGGTATTGCTTGACTGTCCCGTACACATTTAGTGCTCTCTCTATACATGACTTATTCAAATATCTTAGAATTAATTATTTCTTTAGCTCTTTGTAGTGTTGGGGTTTGCCTTTTTAAAATGGTATTAAGAATTTAAGCAACTTTACATGGAAAGGGGGCATAGAGAATGTTAAGCTAAATGTTCATTATTTTAAATTCATTTCCCAATCTTATTTAATGTACAGTCATACTTTTTTTTTTTTTGGCTATTATCAGTGCTATATTATTTTATGTTCTCCTTTTCCTAAATGTGTTTTATTGACAAGATAATAAATGGTATAAAGATATTAAAATACTAGAGGCCTGGTGCACGAAATGCGTGCCCTGGGGTGGCAGGGGGTGATCCCCTCAGCCCGGCCTGCGTCCTCTTGCAGTCTGGGATCCCCAAGGGGGATGTCCGCCTGATGGCTTAGGCCCTAGGGGGGACCAGGCCTAAGCCATCAGGCAGACATCCCTCTAGCAATCCAGGATCCCTCGCTCCTTACTGGTAGGTTCCTTACTGCTTTACTCACTGCTCCTTAGTGCTGCCATGGAGGTGGGAGAGGCTCCCACCACTGCCACTGCGCTCGCCAGCCGTGAACCCAACTTCTGGCTGAGTGGCACTCCCCCTGTGGGAGCGCACTGACCACCAGGGGGTAGCTCCTGCGTTGAGAGTCTGCCCCCTGGTGGTCAATGTGCATCATATTGACCAGTTGTTCTGCCATAACAGTCGCTTAGGCTTTAAGAAAAAGTATGTCATTTACCAGAATTAACCACCATTAACAATTTTGTGTGTAGCTTTCCAGATATTTTTGGTGAGATACAGTTGTACCACGTAAATACATATATTTTTTAGATTCTTTGTTTCAAGGGATAGAAATAAAAGCAAACTGGCTTAAACAAAAAGAAAGGCTTAATTGGCTCATATATCCCAAATTTGGGGAGGATAAGGGTAGAATTGACCATGAGATGATTGAAACTGGGACTAGAGCATCATTGGGAGTCGATTTTTTAAAAAATATATTTTTATTGATTTCAGAGAGGAAGGGAGAGGGAGAGAGATAGAAAAATCTATGATGAGAGAGAATCGTTGATTGACTGCCTTCTGCACACCCCACACTGGGGATGGAGCCCACAACCTGGGCATGTGCCCTGACCAGGAATCAAACTGTGACCTCCTGGTTCAGAGGTCGATGCTCAACCACTGAACCACACTGGCCCAGTAGGAATTATCTTTTTATCTCTCATCTCAGTGTCTTTCTACATGTTGGCTTCATTTTTCCACACTGGATGCTCAGGAGATGTGACCACCAGCAGCTCCTAGCTCTAGCCTTGCAACTTTGTGACCAGAGAGGAAAAGAGGCATTGTTCTTCTGGCGTAAAAGAATCCCAGGGAGTGTTTCTCATTGGTTCAATCTGTTGATTAATCACTCTCGCCAGGGGCATGAGATATCATGAGAAGCTCAACTGGAGTCACATAGTCAACCGATTGCTGAGAAAAGTGTTTGTAGAAAAGGTAGAGGCAGCCAAGAATAATACGCTACTATCACCTTTTAAAAAAAATCCAAGTAGGATCATAATATGCATAGTGTTCTCTAATTTGTTTGAATCACTAAATTATACAGGGTGGGCAAAAGTATGTTTACAGTTGTTTGTATGGAAAATAATATAATAATCTATAATAATAACAGGGTAATATGCTAATTAGACTGGACGTCCTTCCAGATGTCATTCCGGATGTCCTTCCGGATGAAGCTGGAGCCAGAGTGAAGCCCAGGTCCCAGGTGCCTGCTGGCGGCTGGAGGAGGTGTTAGAAATAAGGTGAGCCCCCCAATTCAGGGGTCCTGGTAGAACACAAAACATACTCGGGAGCCAGGTAACAAGGCAGATATCTTTACTTCTACGTAGAAGGGTGCGCACACCTGGCCTGGAAGTGCACGCACACTGAGCAGGCGGTCTGCTCGGCTTTATAATCTCTGACACTCGTGACCTGTCCTTTGCTCTTGATTGGAGCTCAGACGCACAGTCTTTCACGATTGGCTAATTCAAAGGGCGGGGCTGGCCTTTGCCGTTTCAAGATGGCGGCCCCCAGGGGAGCTGCAAACCATGAGGCCAGCATGGCGGCTGCCAAGTCACACAGTCCAAAATGGCGGCTGTCTAAACTGTTCTTTGACAGAAAAGATGATTTGTTTCTTCTCACAGAGGGAAGCCCGGGTCCCGGGTCCCGGGTGCCAGGGGGAAGCCAGTGCAGGCAGCTGGGGGAAGGAAGGCCCACTCTTGCACGAATTTTGTGCATCAGGCCTCTAGTTAATAAATAATACAAGAATAAACTGTGTTTCACATACAACTGTAAACCTACTTTTGCCCCACCCTGTATATCGTGGACTTCTTTCCACAACAGTACATATTGCAATTGGTTAATTAAACAGCCTGCACTCAATAGAACAAAGATAGGAAACGGTTTTTGTTTTCTCTCCAATCACTTCTTCCAGCCATATTCCACAGAATCTCCCTTTCTGAGCCTTAATGATAGCTTGGGCATATCTCATAGCTTTCTGGTCACTTTTTACTATTAAAATGTTCTGTCCTTTCTAGAGTAGTTTAAAACAAAATCTCACACCCAAGTTCATGTTCATTCTCTTCCTCAAACCTGCCAGTGCAGGGCAGACTTCAGTCAGGGGCTTCGGAGGGGAGGAAGTCTGGGTTACCTTTTCCCTTTTCCTGCTCTCCCTCTTCTGTGGTTGGGGTGAGAGAAGGGAGAAGAGGAGAGACAGCAGCTCTTATTTATGTGGTTGTCAGCGACTGACTTATGGTCCCTAAAATTCCTGTGTTGAAGCCCTAACTCCCACCTCCTCAAGGACTTGATCGAGGACAGGAGGGTCAGGAAAGAGAGTGGTCCTGATGAAATCAGACCAACGGGGAGTCTCAGCCCTGAGAATTGTTAGGATTAGAGCGTCCTGTGGAGGACAGGGAAGCCAAGGTGCAGTATCAATGCACTGTGAACCCAAGGGACGTCAGAAGAAGCTCATGAAGGTACCTGACATGTTTTCCCAGGGAAGAACAGCATGGCATGCACATGGACTTGGCACCAGACAGACTCTGATCTGAGTCCTGGGTGACTTTCAATAATTTATTCATTGAATCACTCTGGTTAAGTTTCTTAATCTTTTTAAGGTGTAGTTTCATTGTTTATACAACATGGATAATAAAGGTGCACAACTACATAGTTGTGAGGATTCTCTAATATGAGTGCCAAGCTCAGTAAATGTCAGCTGGCTATAAGTTTACAGAGTCCACACAATAAATAATTTAATGTGTCAGTTCTTCAGTTTTGTGAGTATCAAGGGAAAGGCTCAAAAGTGATTGCTTTTGAATTGGCAAGCTAGTCTTTAAAACAAGTCATGTCTTGCAGCCACGTGGGTGGATGGATGTATAAACTCCCTAGTGGTCATGACAGCGTAGCTGAACATTTGTCACCTCAGCTCGTACAGTGTACTTACTGAGATGGCACATATTGTGAGGACATATTGCAGACCACAGAGAGCAACACTCACTGTGCATAATTGTGTGCAGATAAATCACAGGTCTTTCTCTTTTTTTGCAGTAGATGGTAGGACTACCATATCTCCAATATGTAATGACTCAAGGAACATGTTTAGGAAATACTGGTAAAAGAAAAGGTAGGATTCTATTGGCTGACTCCCTTTATCACTGCCAGTAATTAGGAGGCACATGAATTCAGGTGCCAGCCCTTGCCTCCCTCCCAACATACTGCAGCCCACGGGCACTAGGCCTTTAGACCTCCTGACTGTCCAGTACTCTAGGTCTGGCCACGGTTCTTGCATTTGGCTGTGGAGGTCAGGTTTGCTCCCAGCTCAGTCTCTGAGGTTGGTCTCTGCCACATGTTCTCAACTTGGACTTCTATAGTGTCTACACCTGGCATTCACCACTGGGCCCTGAAGCCTCACGCTCCATGCTCCAGGTCTGGGATATCAGGCATGTTCAGAGGTCACCTGGGATGTTCAGAGGACATCTGGGACATGCACCTGCTCCAGGAGCCATCCAGGGAGGTGAGGCTTGGTGGGAGGAAACTTCTGAGTCAACAGATCTGAAGTTTCTTGTCCTGAATGGGTCCAGACCACCAACAGTGTGAATGGCCACACTCCAGTACTCGACTGGAATCGGACCCGGGAACCTAACCCAGCATGCCCCCCTTGGCCACCTGCTACCTGGATTTTAACTTCCCAGCCAAGCCAGTCAGTCCTATAGAGCAGATTCAGCTCTAGCCCACTTCTGAGTAACAGACATCATCACCTACTCTTGGCAAAAACAGAAGCGTGAAGTGTGAGTCAGCTGTTTTATTCCACTTCCTAGTGGAGAGAGACATTTTCTCATCCCGTGTGAATCATGTCATCCCGGAAGAAGCTCCATCCCAGAGAATTATTCAGACAGCGATCTGGCTGCTCCTAATGAGACGCAGGCGGGCTCAGGAGGCCGGCCCGATGGGCGGCCGAGCCCAGCTGTTCTTGGCCACCACACCAGGCTGGCCTCTTCCTCAGTCTTCTGGCACCTGTGTTTCTCCCGTCAGCAAATTATCACAATTATAATCACTACTGATTTAAATGTAGCACAACCAGTATTAGCTGTTATGCCGCCCCCACCCCCAACACACAAGCTATATTCTGGGAGGTGGAGAGGAGGTGGGTCCAGCCCTTGGAGGCATTTCTCTGCTGAGCCCAGAGATGCTGCCAGCGAGCAGGCTGGAGGCAGAGTTGGAGGCAGAGCCAAGCTGCTCACCATGATGAGGTGGAGGTGGGGGACAGAATGAAAGTTCCAGGGGACAACACTGGAAGAGGAAGACACAGACAGCGAGCTCCAGAGCTGCTTCAGCAAAGGGCAGATGGCATCCCAGGTTAGAGACCAGACTTTTCCCAAGAGAATTTGGAAATTTCACAGCGTGTGTAACAACGGGAACAGAACCCCTTCCTCCAGCTCTGGGGCAGCACCTGTGTTGCTCACGAGTGCTTTTGGTGCAGAACAGATTGTCTGTTTACTTATTGGAAGAAGAGAGGTACTATATCCTACCTCCAGGTTTCGTCTTTTTATCAAGAGAGGCAGCTTGCAGGGACAGTGACATCTGAGTGACTTGTGTAATTAGCATCCGTTTAATGTCTGTTTCTCCCTGCCTCACCTATGAGCTGCATGGGGATAGGAACTGTGCCTCTTGTTAGCATACTCCTCCCCCCACCCCTCAGTGCCTAGCACAATGTTGGCACATAGTAGGTGTTCAAATATTTGCTGGATGAATACACAAATGACTCCACTCACCGGCCCCATGCAACTTCTGCTCCCCGCTGAACCAAAGTCTAAAAAGCAGTATTTCTTTGCCCCCTTGCCCAAGGTCCGCAGGGCATGTGGGAAGGCTGCAGCAGCAGCTTCCAGGCAGTGCTGCCAGAAAGACACTTCGCCCTGTAGTGGGTGCTGTTCCAGGCAGCTGGGACACCACCGGCAGGAAAAGAACAGGCCGCCAAGGTACCCACTTTATCTGCAGTGGAGGAGGCCAATCTAATTTCCCTAAGTATTATTGTCACAGCTTACGATAGGACTTCACAGGCTGTTTTATAAGGAAAAAAGAAAGCTTTGCTAGAAGAATCGCCTGTGTTCTTTCCCTGTTTACCCTCTGGGAACTTTATTGTAAAGAGGAATTGAACTCCCAGTTGAACTCATTGTGACATGGAGGAAGAAAATTAAAGTATATGTAGTTACCATAGCCTTCAGTTTTTTTTCTGTAGGCTAAAATGAAACGTATTAAATCGAGAAGGAGACTCCACGGGCTGCCATGTGTCACTAAAGGGGAATGGTGTTTTGATTCAGAAGATGTGGGTTGAAAGCCCAGCTCAACCACTCCCCAGCTTTGGGAGCTGTAAACTGGATGAAGGCTTGGAGCTTCAGTTTCCCCATCTGGAAGACAGGAATATTACTGCGATGTGTGTACCTAGCATTTTGATGAAATAGTTTTAAAAATACATGTTTTCTTGGATTACAGAGGGAGGGAGATGGAGAGATAGAAGCATAAGTGATAAGAGAGAATCATTGATTGGCTGCCTCCTGCACACCCCACACTGGGGATCAAGCCCAAAACCTAGGCATGTGCCCTGACCAGGAATCAAACCATGACCTCCCAACCCTCAACCACTGAGCCACACCAGCTGGGCAGAAATAGTTTTGATGTAGCTGCTTTGGCTTATTGAATTTCATGCGGCCTGAAGATATAGTAAAACCTTTACACTTTTGAGGGATTTTTAAAGCCATGTGTGTATGAGAATCCCTATCTCATTCATGTGTTCCACTCCACACCTGGCCCAGCATGGAAAATTAGGAGTCAAAGATGAATTAAAAGCCATGGTAACTACTACAAGTAGAACTTGATAATTAAGGGAGGAAAAATAATTGTTTCTGGCCCAGCTAGTATGGATCAGTGGTTGAGCGTTGACCTGTGAAACAGGAGATTCCAGTTCAAACCCAGTCAGGGCACATGCTCAGATTGTGAGCTCAATCCCCAGTGTAGGAGCCAGCTGATTAATGATTCTCTCTCATCGTTGATGTTTCTATCTCTCTCTCCTCCCTTCCTCTCTGAAATCAATAAAAATATTTTTTTTAAAAAAAGAGAAAATCGTTGTTTCTGGAAAAAATTGCTGTTTATTACAAAATACCAATAGGAACAAGTTTCATATACCTAAGTAGTGACATAATTTGTATCAGGGGAAATGTTTTCTTTAGGGAAATGTACTGAAGGCTTCTTTGGGCTTGTTCTGAAAGGAGGTAGAAAAAGAGAGATAAAAGTGGAAGGAGGGAGGGAAAGAGGGGAGAGAAAAGGAAGGCTGAATTTTTCTGCAAAATAAATTAAGGAAATTGTGGGGTTTCTCAAGGGCATCTTAGAAGGGGGAAAACAACTGTCTTAGATTGGTGAAAAAAGAGAAATGTAAGGACGGAAGGGGAGAGACCCAAGATGGTGGCAAGTCCTACGAAGGAATTCCCTGTGACAGAGAAGGGCAGTCCAGGCTAGGTGCGTTCCAGATCTTCTCATCTAATAACTGATTTTGATTTTACTTAAATTCTCAGTTTCAGGAAGCAACCAATAAAAGCATAATTTTAACTGTATAATAATAGTAATACTAGAAATGTGGAAGATGAAAAAAAAAGTGCAAGAAAAACATTCCTAACGCAATCATTCTTAATATATTTTATTGATTTTTTACAGAGAGGAAGGGAGAGAGATAGAGAGTTAGAAACATCGATGAGAGAGAAACATCGATCAGCTGCCTCCTGCACATCTCCCACTGGGGATGTGCTCGCAACCCAGGTACATGCCCTTGACCAGAATCGAACCTGGGACCTTTCAGTCCGCAGGCCGACGCTCTATCCACTGAGCCAAACCGGTTTCGGCAACAATCATTCTTCATAGTTGCAGGTTTGCTCCCTTGAGCACAAGTTTGGCTTTTGTTTTGTTTATCGTTATGTGGGACCCAATCTGCTTCATAATTCTGAGGACTTAGGTCTTTTTTTAATTCTGAAAAATTCTCAGACTTTATCTTTTTTTAAATATATTTTTATTTATTTCAGAGAGGAAAGGAGAGGGAGAAGGAGAGAGTAACATCAATGATGAGAGAGAATCATTGATGAGCTGCCTTCTGCACACCCCCTACTGGGGATCAAGACCGTAACCCATGCATGTGCCCTTGACTAGAATCGAACCCAGGACCCTTTAGTCCGCAGGCTGATGCTCTATTCACTGAGCCAACCCAGCTAGGGCAGACTTTATCTTTTACAAATTCCCTCCATTTCATCTTGGTCCTTCTGGAGCTCCTGTTGGCAATATTGAACTTTAGCTGAGATCTTTGTTTCCAGAAAGTGGGATAGTTAAAAACACCTCCTTCCCTGACAATTCTTCTGTGTCCTGGAAACAACTAACCTCAAAGGACCACCCTGCCCGGTATCCTCAGTTAGGAGACCTGTCTTCTCCTTCCTCATGACTTCCATGGGACTCCAGGACTACCTGCCTCTGTGAAAGCCCAGGTGCTCGGCCTTTTCATGGCACCTTCCCCATCAGCGAAGATCCATCCATTTTAATAGCTTGTTGAAAGTCATCTGCTTAACATAGAAACTTTGTGTTTTCTATGTTAAATACGTATAGGATTCACCTGCCCATTCCAGTCTGCATATTTCTACTTCTGTTTCATAACTTTCACCTCTTTCTCTCTCTGGGCTGCACTGTGAGTAAATTGTTCAAATCTCTCCTCCAGTTCACTAACTCTCTATTCAGTCTCATCTGATATTTCAACAGCTTTTCATTTCTAAAAGTTCAATTTGTTCTCTCCCTTTCTGCCTATTAATTTTTGCACCCTATTGTGTCCTTTCATTGTGATGTCTTTAATTATTTTAAGCATATGCCTATTTTTGTCTCAGAGATGGCTCTGCTTACTCCAGACCATGGAAATGCTGCTTCTCCTGTTTGTTGCACCTGCCGTTTCTCCCTTGTGGTCGGTTGTTTCCTCTATAGTTTGTGATGTGCTTATTGTGAAGTTATATTAGTGTGTGTGTGTGTGTGTGTGTGTGTGTGTGTGTGTGTGTGTGTGTAGGTGGTGAATCCTGCAATTCCTGAATTGCAGAAGTATCCCTACAGAATTATTTTGAGTTTGCCTTTGTTTTAGTCCTAGTAGCTTTACAAATCCTAGACCAATTTTAATGTTAATCACTTTGGTTTCCTGAAATACAAGGGTAGTGTAAATTTGGGCCTTATAGCCTTATGTGGTATGGGCTTTCATTTCTTGTGACTTACGTCAATTTTTTTTCCACCCAGAGCCCTACTTACTTCAAGATCTATTGGCACTTTCCCAGCTGTGGGTGTTGTGTTTTAGCCATATTTCATGGGTGAGACAGCTTTTCAAAATTCTCAGGGTTTCTTTCCCTTTTTTTTTTTTTTTTTTTTTTTTTTTTTTTTGTCAGAGGCATGGTTCCAGTTCCCCCTTCATGTGAGCTTCCTACACACACACAGGCTTTTGAAATTATCTCTCAATATAAACAAACAAACCAACCTCCACTACTATGAGGTTTGACTTGCCAGTAGTCTTCCACGGATCTCTACAATTCCCATACCGATCCTGCTATCACAATGGGGGATTATGTCATGCAAGTAGGCCTTGGTTTCCAGCCTTGATGTCCATGTAAAGCTCCCTCTATGAACTGTTTGGGAGATGCTGACCAGTGGTAGTCAGCAACGACAAGAGCAGTCAAACTCGAATTTGCCAATGTTCAGCAGGGCGGGAAAAACCCTCCGTATGGGGAGGGAATCTGGAACCTTCCAATTCCCCTGCCCTGTGGTAGTTTTCATTGCCACCACCAGGCTGACTTAAGGGGTGGCTGCTACTATCGATAGGTCTCTGTAGATGCACACCCTTCATTTAAAACAGGGAAGAAGAAAAAAGTCAGGAATATCAAATGGGTCTAGGAATGAGTTACTACAAGAATGCATACTAAGAGGTCCTTACACACTTGCTGGGGGGAAGGGAATTAAGTTTGTTGCTAAGATTTCCAAAAGCCTATTCAAAGAGGAAAACATAATTGGTTACCCATTTCACAGTTACTAAGCAATAATAACAAATAACGTTGCTCAACGGAAGCTTGGGGTTGCCAATAAATAAGGAGAGTTCATGCGAGGGGCAAGTTGAAAAAATATTTTGATATGGGAAGTATTTTCTCAACCCATTGAGGGTTTGCTTCCCGGCAATTATTGTCAGTTTGACTCAAATAATCTCATAAAAAAATCTTTTTTTATATATGTATCTAGTCAGCTTGAGCTGCTATAATAAAATTCAAGACGGAGTGGCCTTAATAAAGGACATTTATTTCTCCCAGCTCTAGAGGCTGGAAAGTCCAAGACCAAGGTGCCGACAGACCAGTTCTGGTGAGGGCTTTCTTCCTGGCCCGCACACGCAGCCTCCGCCCTAGACCTCCCCGTGGTGGAGGGAGGACCCTGGTGTCTCGTCCTGTTCCTATAAGGTGAGTAATCCCGTTCTGAGAGCCTCACCTGCTAGACCTTGTCTAAACCTAATTATCTCCCATCACATTGGGGGGTTAGGGCTTCAATGTGTGAATTTATTGGGAGACACAAGCATTCAGTCCATAGCAATATGCTACTTGGAGGGGGGAGTATGAGACCCCAAAGTTTATGCTGGAGGAAGAATAAATACAGACCAATCCGCCTTTCATGAAGTGTGGGTCTTCACAGGTGTTTTGTTAAGTGGAGTTTGTAGGTTTGGGGTAAGAGCTGAGGAGAGGTTAAAAGCTACCCCAGTGGTCTTTCCCTGCTTTTCTCCTTATGTCCCCCAGCCTTCCCTCTCGATGAAGAAGAGTTTAAAGTGGCCCCAAGTTGTTGCAGCCTGAGAGCCCTCACACTTCCATCCAGGCCTTTTCTGACAGCAAATTTAACCTGGCACAGCCCTCCCTGTGTCCCCAGCGCATCTGTGAATTATGTCCACATTTGCTTTTCTCTTCTAGTTTTTATCGCCCTCTGATCTCTATTTCTGGGCCGCTCAACCTTTTCAGGTTCATATTATTGCTTGCTGTCACCCAGCACATGAGGCTGACTAAGCAACACCTCTTCTCACGTGTAGGAAAGCTCCACCAGTGCCCCATCAGTCAACGGGCATGCCTGCCACGGGCTGGGTGGTGCTTCCAGGAGTTGTAGCCCAAGGCAGACTTTCTCTAGTCATAGATTGGAAACTCTGGTGGGTTTTTTTGTGGGGTTTTGTTTGTTTTTGGTTAGAAGCCCTTCATGAGAGCCCTCTCCTAATTGATTTTCATTCAGGATGGTGTGAAGAACTCTGAGACTTGGGAACCATGAAATTTGGGATATAAGGAACTATGTTACATTGAGTAATAAATTTATTTTTGTTCTCCAGTTTTCATTTTCATATCTAAAAAAATATGTTCAAAATAGCACAGTAGATTTAAATTTTCTGAAATCCTGTTTTCCAAAGGAGCTTTAAAAAGCAATGTCATAGATAAAAAGAGAGTTGCTATATCCAAGTGGAGGTTGTGGTGTGGTGATGGGGGGTGCTGTCCCCTTCCCTTCACTCCCCGTGGAAACCTCAGAGCGCCCCTGCAGAACTGCTCCCACATTAAAGAACAGGGTTGGGAAGACCACCTGTCTAGATCAGAGATCAGTAAACTTTTTTCTGTAAAGGGCTATCTAATACATTTTTGGCTATGGGTACCTATCATCTTTGTTGCTATTACTCAACTCTGCCATTATAGCATTAAAACCACCGTAGACAATACTTAAACAAATAGCTGTGACTAGATTTGGCTCACAGGTCATAGTTTGCCAACCTCTGGTTGACAAAATCTCTAGATGATTTTTGAGGTTGTTACGAGTATACATATACTCATCAGAGCACTCAACTCCAATACACACATTTTGTTTATCAAAGGAGGAAGCAACATGCACACACTAGGCGATTCTCAGAGCTCTGGGTAGGTCTCTGCCATTTTACTGTGTCCCTGATGAGGCTGCCCGGTTCATGACCCTGGGTACTGTCTTCAGTAGCGTTTCTTCCTGACGCTACTGGGCAAAAGCAGACTTTTCTTTTAGAAAATTCTGGCTCATCTGGATTTGGGGCTATTCTATTGGGAAATGTAGGCACTCGGAAAGGACAGAAATGGCATATAAGATATAATTAGTAAACAATAACATTAAAACACTTACTATAACAGTTTTCCATGTGTTCAAGAAACCAGAGCAACTATTGAGCATAAGTGGGGAAATGGAAGACATAAAAGGTATCCAGATCCAAAGTGTAGAATGAGAATGTTGTCTGAGGTGAAACATGGGCCGGGTGGTGATGATGGCAGATTGGACATAGGTTAGTGGATGGGAGACGTAGCAATAGAAATACCCCAAAGGAAACACAGAGAGAGGGACTGATAAACATCATGATAAAAATGAGCAGGAGAATGAACAATGGGACTAAGTCAAGCAGCCAAATGTTTGTGTCATTGCAGTCCCTGAAGGAGGGAAGGCAGAAAAAATATTTGAAGAAATTAATGCCTGAAAAATTTCCAAATTTGATGAAACAATAAACCTGTAGGTACAAGAAGCTCAGCAAATCCAAGTACAATAAATATGAAGAAAATTACCTTGAAGGCACATTAGAATCAAATTGCTTAAAACTAGTAATAAAGAAAAAAAATGTTAAAAGCAGTCAGGTGGAAAAAAAGAGACACATTACATACCAAGAAACAAGGATAAGAGTGAAAAAAAAAAGAATGAAAATAGATTTCTTGTTAGAGAAAGCACAATAAAACAATAGATTATTAATATTTTAAATCTTTAAGAAATAATCTGTTTAAAGCAAAAATATAACAACATATTGTGGGGGTATATAACACGTACAAGTAAACTGTAGGACAACAATAGCACAAAGTCTGGGAGGGGAGAATGTATAATGTAAAATTCTTAGACTATATATCACTTGAATATAGACAAGATAAATATGTAAACTATAAACCCTAAAGAAACCAATAAAAACGCAGCAAGGAGTTATACCTAGCAATTAAAGAAAGGATTTCTTGTTCTTTTTTTTTTATTGCTTAAAGTATTACAAAGGGTATTACATATGTATCCATTTTATCCCCCCGCCCTAGACAGTCCCCTAGCCTCCCCTATCCCCCAGTGTCTTATGTCCATTGGTTATGCTTATATGCATGCATACAAGTCCTTTAGTTGATCTCTTACCCCCCTACCTCCTGCCCCCCAACCCTCCCCGGCCTTCCCGCTGCAGTTTGACAATCTGTTTGAGGCAGCTCTGCCTCTGTATCTATTATTGTTCAAAAGTTTATAATGGTCTCTATTGTCCATGAATGAGTCAGATCATGTGGTATTTTTCCTTTATTGACTGGCTTATTTCACTTAGCATAATGCTCTCCAGTTCCATCCATGCCGTTGCAAATGGTAAGAGTTCCTTCCTTTTTACAGCAGCATAGTATTCCATCATGTAGATGTACCACAGTTTTCTAATCCATTCATCTACTGATGGGCACTTAGGCTGTTTCCAGATCTTAGCTATGGTGAATTGTGCTGCTATGAACATAGGGGTGCATGTTCTTTTTTTTTTAATCCTCACTCCAGGATATTTTTCCATTTATTTTTAGAGAGAGTGGAAGAGAGGGAAAGACAGAGAGAAACATTGATGTGAGAGAAACACATCCATTGGTTGCCTCCTGCACACACCCGAGCAGGGCCCGGGCTGGGGAGGAGCCTGCAACCGAGGTACATGCCCTTGACTGGAATCAAACCCAGACCCTTTAGTCCATAGGCCGACACTCTATCCAAACCAGCTAGAGCATAAATAAATTCTTGAGTTTATGTTAATTAAAACTATATTAATTTTTAAACCATTTAAGATGGAGATCTGGACTTTGAAAGCCTCCCCCCCCCCCCACACCCACACACCTTTCTGGGATCTTTACCTCCTCTTACAGACCTTGCCTCCCCAGCCCCAGGGTTTTGCTTGTCTAAAGGACTAAAGTATTTTTTCTGGGCCATTATGCATCAACTGTCTCAACTGCTGGTTAGATTCGTGATCTATCTTGATATGAAAACGCCCTGTCTCCTCAATTTTACTGTGAGCTCCTTGTTATAGGAACCAAGTGTGTCTCTCGATCTTACACCCCAACTCTTCAGCATTGTGCTCAATAGTTCAGTGAGTTTTGAATGAAAATGGTGATGACTGGCACTGATGGATAATATATAGAGTTAGCTCCTGAGGTTGCTCTTTGATTGTCCAGACTTGATTTTAGTTGAGTCAGAGAGAATTCTTTCTGAGTTCCTTTTAGCTCTAGGATTGCTTTCTATTCTAATGGGGCATAAGGCAGAGTCACAGGTTTCGGGGTGACCATAAGATACTTCCTACATTGTTTCCAATGCCAATCTCCCATCTTCCCCAACCTCATGTTTCTGATGAAGTAATAGGCAATTTCCAAACACTGAAGCTTATTTACAATCTTTTGTATCCAGAGAACTAAAAGCTGCCGACCACTTCACCCTTGTATAGATGATGGTTTCAAATCTTGTTTGATTAATAAAAATGTATTGTTGCCTTTAGAACGTAACCAGTAAATCAATCAGATGAAATTTAAAATGATTCAGCTTTCTCACCACAGCATCCCATTTCTTTTGGGAGATCAACAGCCCTAAGAAACATACATTAAGAAATTTTCATCCTGAACTTTTCAAAAAGATTCTTTAGTTTTGTTTTAGTTTCATACAAATTTACCCCAAGTTTTGGGTAAAAAACATTCACTTACTCGTTTACTCTAAGATCCCTCATTGATATTGGTATGAAGACCACTGGGACTTGAGTTATGTCCAGGCCCCTCAGGCATTTTGCATCATTAAATGAGATGGGGGTTTACCCCAGTCCTGACAGGATAAAATACCTCCCCAGTTTAGAACTGGGGAAGAAGCGTGAGGATGGGCCTCTGTCAGCACAGCAGCGCAGAGGCATTTTGCTGTTGTTCAGAATTCATTATATGCCCCGTGGGTAGGAACAATTTTTTTAACAGAGCTCCTTGCTGGACCTACCTTCCTAATCAGGGTTATTCCATAAGCCGAGAAGCCTGTGCCTCTAGAAATAAGGGAGATAATTCTCCATAGAATTCTGTTGTTGGTTAAACCCCTCAAATCTAGTTGAATCCAGAATGACTTTCCTATTTAAAAAAAATCAATACAAGTTATATTTGTTTGATTCTTTTAAAGAGCAACAATACATTCTACATACTCTTAGAGGATCAGTTGCCTGGATCTAAGTACATCTCTGGAATTTACCAGCTCTGTGTCCTTGTGGTGAGTTACTTAATCTTCTGTTTCCTTCTCTATAAGGTGGGGATTATAATAGAACTGAGTTCACAGAGGTGTGGTGAGGATGAAAAGAAGTACAGGCCCAGCCAGTGTGGCTCAGTGGTTGGGCATCAACCTATAGACCAGGAGATCACTGTTTGATTCCTGGTCAGGGCACATCCCAGTTGTGGTCTCGATCCCCAGTGTGGGGCATGCAGGAGTCAGCCAATCAATGATTCTCTCTCATCAATGATGTTTCTATTTCTCTCCCCCTCTCTCTCCCTTCCTCTCAGAAATCAATGAAAAAAATATATTTTAAAAAATACGGAAAATAAAGCACTTAGCATACTGCATGGCACACCACTCAGTAAAAGCTCAACAAATGGTAGTGACTGTTTTCACTCCATATGGCTTCTTGTTCAAATCCATGGAGTTTTTGGAGATAAAAAAAATTCTGAGAAATTCTGTAGTTATAGAGAACCATCACCAAATCTTTTAAGCCTCTGCCCTTAGAAATACTGTATTTATGTTAAGACCTTACTGCCTACCATACAGTTGGAGTTGCTCCTTCTCTCTTGTATCCCACAGACAAGACCCTTGTCCATTTCTCGAAACCAAATATGGCAAAACCCCATCAGCAGAAAGCTAGGAATAGGAGGTACAAGGGAACGAGACCAAAATAAACTAACCCATCTTTGTTTCTTTTCCAAGTATTTCTGGCAACTCAAGACTAGTGTTAATATTAGTTAAATTGAGTGTATTTAGAGAGATCAGGGAACATACTTATCTTCACACTGTGTTAAGCTTTGCATCTCAGTAGGGTATATGCTCATTGAACACTATGACATCAGGGTGAGCTGTTGGTACCCTTCCAGGATTAGCCTTCATGTTAAAAGAGGCTGAGGACTTGTTGTAAAAGCCTTTTTTATCTGCGTAGATTCCAGGCAAGAAACACCCTGGGAGGGTGAATAGAAATACTCTGATGACTCAGAGGGCAGAGAGCAAGTTTTTGTATGACTACAGAAGTGAAATGTACCAACTAAAAAGCACCCCTGGAAAATTATTCCAAAGGCTACCCTGACAACAGATGAGTGACAAGGCTTATGTCACATGGCCCAGCAGGTGTGTGAAGTCTGTCACGTCCGAGGACAAGCATCCCAGATGAAGAAACCAGTGGTGACCTGCAGCTCTTATATGTTACTAGTTCTCACCAAGCAGCATTATTCTTTTTGACTAGAATGGGATTTATCCACCCTTCATTTTTCAAAAACAACATCATCATCAACAACAACAACAACAACAACACACACACACACACACGCACACACACACACACACACACACACACACAGCTTGTCAAGTGATGGCTATGATTAAATCTGGTGAATTTTCTCTTTGGATAATTTTCCAGTGGACACTTTGCTCTTCAGTTTCTATCTTAAAAATGTTGAGAAATCAATGGTATTGTTGACTGTGACCTATGGAAACTACTAGATTTATTGTTAGGGCAAATGAAAATAATAATAAAATGAAAAGATAATAAATGGTATAATTCGCAGTTGTGCAGTGAACAACATGTGCAACTATACATTTCAGCCCTGGGTGACCTGTCTGTTAGTGAATTTGAGAGAACTGAGTATCTGTAACACAGCCTTTTCCTCCTACTTATTTATTTGGGACCAGCTTTTCTGCAAAGAGATTCTCTATGTTATAAATTATGCAAGGGAGCCGTCCTTCCCTCGAGGGATTTCCAGTTCTACCTGGGAGTAAGTGGTTAAGTTTAATTCTGGGACAAAGCATTGGAAAACCTATTGTTGCCACCGAGCTAAACCTCATTCTCCAAAAAGCTTGCTCCTTTGGGCCTTTATCGATCTGATTCTTGTCTTTTCCTCAGTTGGTCCTGAACTTCGAGAAAAAGAAAGTAATATTTACTGACCCTTAAAGCCCCAACCTTCATCATTAATTGAGCAACTACTATGTGCCAGATTCTCTGAACACATCATCTCATTCGATCCTCCCTATGCCTGTGAGTTCGGCATCATTATCCCCATTTTACAGAAGAATTGAGATTAGAGACATTCAGTGAGGGCCCGTAAGGTGTAGAGCTGGGATTTAAGCTTATAGTCTTCTGATTCCAGAGCCCTGCAGTGGTTTTTAAATAATTTTTAGGGGCAGCATGTTTTTTTTCTAAAAATGAAATATTTCAAGCCGAATATGTGAAACAAAAAAGATGAGCTACTCTGCTTGTCATGTGGGTGGGAGGCTCAGAGCTCCACTCACCTCATTCTCCCGTCTTCCATTCTCTGTGGTGACCCCTGGGTATGTCCAGTGTAGCTTTTCAGAGCAGTTTGCAAGCAGCTGCCTCTCTGGATAGCTAAGGGATCTTTGCAAGGAGGTTACTCAAGTTGGGGGCTGCCAAGAAGTAGGTCACAGTTCTCAGTGACCAGTCCTGGGGCCAGCTACAGGGAGCAGCTTGCTGAGCAGGAGGCATTGCCAGAACCAAACCCCTATTTCATGTGCTCTTGGCCTGGGGCACCTCTGGCCTGCCAGGCTGCGGGCACAGGTGAGTGAGGACAGCTCAGCTGTCTTTTGACTGCCCCTCAGGCCAGCTGGGCCAGTTGTTCCCAAATGTGGGGAGTGCCAAAGGGCTGGACAGGAAAGGGCAGGCGGGGAAGGGCACAGCCTCAGGAAGCCTCCTCCTCAGCTGCACACGGATGGGTGTGTTTCTGATGGGAAGAGGAACAAAGCGAGAAAGCACACGTGGTCACGTGTGATTCTTTCCTTTTGTGCTGGTGAAAGGTTTAATTTGCGAAGCCTGCAAACCCTCCTGACTGTGCCATATGGAAAGGTTTCCTACTGTTGCCTTGGCTGGAGAGAATATTTGTTACATTTGCACTAATTGTCAGAGATTGGTCACGGGGATGTTTTAGGGGACGGAAGTCAGCATCGCTGCCCTACGTGGGGGCAGAGCTGGTTCAGTCACAAGATGTTTCTGTGAATGTTCCCCCTTCATTTCCTTTCAGAGGAGAGTAATTTCGGAGCTTTTCTAGTAACCAAGTCTTTGTTCAGTAACTAAGAAACATCACTTTGTTTAAGCCTCTAATAATTATTCTTGTGACTCTCATCTTACACAGGTTTTGCATTGCTTGTCTCAAGCAGAGACTGCTTCTATTCCAGAATTCCTCTGTGATATTACTTTACATTTGGACGGATCCCACGTGCCCAAGCTCTGGATGCTGTTTTTATCTAGGGACAGAGACATTCACTGATAATGGGTGCACATCTGTGTCCCTGTGTATGCGTGCCTTGAATACGACACATGCTACACTGCCCCCTTCAGGAATGTGGGAGAAACACTCAAGGATTTTTTTTTAATGGTAGCAATAGCCAGAGGTGATTGGTCCAGTTATTAGTAATGTGTAACAGGTTGCCCCTGCATTGAGTGGTTTAAAGCCATCATTTAATTTTGCTTATGACTTTGGGAGTCAGATTTGAGAGCAGTTCCGCAGCTCTCACTGAGCTCTCTCTAGCTGTTGCTGGCAGATACTGGCTGGGGCTGCAGTCATCCGAAGGCTCAACCGAGCTGGGTGTCCAAGTGGCTCATACACATGGCCAGCAGTTGACACTGGCTGTTGATTGGGAACTTCGTTGGGGCTGACCAGAGGCCTACATGTGGTCGCGTGGGACCAATCACTGCAGCAGCATCAGGGCCGGACCTCACAGCCACCTGGCTCAGAACCAGGTATTTGGGTGGTGGGGGGGGGGGGGGGGGAGGGCGGGGCTTGAGGGAGGAAGAACAATTTAGAAAGAGACTCATTCTGGAAATTTTAACTTTCTGCTTTCTGCCTAGAGCTCT
Source organism: Myotis daubentonii (assembly GCF_963259705.1). NCBI lineage: Eukaryota > Metazoa > Chordata > Mammalia > Chiroptera > Vespertilionidae > Myotis > Myotis daubentonii. The sequence continues at coordinate 39,208,541 of NC_081852.1, read as the reverse complement.
ACCTGGAAGAGAGTAGATGTTGATAGACACTATTTAACGAGAAAAGCAAGACTCAAAATAGGAGCAGTCACGTTTGGAAGGATATTTGACTTGGCTTAAATAACATCTAAAGTTGCAAACCCTTGCATGGTGAGATTTATACCACCAGAACCATGCGGTGAGTCCCAGGATGCTGGAGTTAGTGCTGGGACCACCAAGACCTCCCAGCCCCACGGGGTTCAGTGTGAATTCCCTGCTTGTGCAGCATGTTGCCCAGTTAGAATGTTGACTTTGAGTAAGAGCACAAAGTTAGAAGGCTCAGAGGTACACTGGCATGAACCCTCCTCCTGGAGGAAAATCAGCTGCCCCTTAGTGGAATCCTGATGAGGGCAGACATCCTACCTTTAAATTAAGTTAAGAGGGACCATCCATGATGGACAGAACTTCATGATTTCTGAAAGTAAAAATCTCAGTGAACAAAGAAATTCTTTTTTGTTTGTTAATCCTCACTCGAGGATATTTTTCCCATTGAATTTTAGAGAGAGTGGAGGGGGAGAGAGAGGGCAATATTGATGTGAGAGAGACACATCGATTGGTTGCCTCCCACTCGTGCCTCAACCCAGGGGCTGGGGATCGAGCCTGTTACAAAGGTACGTGCCCTTGACCGGGAATAGAACCTGAGACCATTTGGTCCTCAGGCTGATGCCCTAACTACTGAGCAACAGGCTAGGGCAATGAAGAAATTCTTAATGTTATACTCCCCTTTGTTCTTCTGATTAAACTATGACATCCTCCTTTTATAGGAAGGGTGTATCTTAATCTATTTTCAGATACATATTTTACATTGTTTGCTGTGACTCACCTTGCTTTCAAAATGTATATTGAAATCCCTTTTCAAACTCGTGTTTACTTGTGAATAAAAGTGCTTCCCTTTGCTGTAGATTCTGAAACAATTTCTGGAAAGGGGGAGCAGGCAGGGGAAACTGATGTATATATATAGTAAAACCGGTGTTTCAAGAACTGAGGTGTGCTCGTTCCTGGCTTCTACTCGCGGTCACCTCCTTCATTTCTTCCTTTATGCAGCTCTTACGCATTTTATAACAGCAAGAGCCATGTTTCGGAATTTCTGAGTCTGGGGCGTCTGGCAAGTTGTCACCTGATGGACCTCAGCTTCCTAATCATATTCCTGCAGAGACTGTGCTGTTGGAGATAAGGGTAGGAAAGTTGAGGATATTGGCATATGCTGGTTGGTGCAACTTTCCAGACAGAGAGTCTAAGAAACAAGTTTAGATGAAAGTGGCCTGAATGCAGAAATGGAAGAAAACAAGGGTCTTGCAATATGGATTCTTTCTACCTATAATCTGCAATCTAAACTGATTTAAAGTTTCATAATTTGGAGATTTTCAAGGTTAGAAATGCCACATTTGTACAAAATTGATGCAAACCATAACAGGTAGAAAAGAAAGATATTTAGCAAGAGGTGAGACCTATAGGATGGGGATAAAAGCAAATCTGGCTCCCCACTTATATCCCCTTAATATCTCTCGTCACGCATTCTTCATGAGCAAGGGGCACAGTCTGCCTTAGACACCTGAGAGGGCTGGATCCAGGCGGCTCCCCGCCCGCCCCCCCCCCCCCCCCCCCCCGCTTTCTCTCCCACCAGGTAGCTATTGTATCACTTGTCTCAAGGTGGAGGCCATTAAACTTTGGCCTTGAGGGCGGGCAGAGCACAGAGAAGAACGGTGAGGAGACAGGAACTGTGGGACTCTCAGACCTCATTCAGGCAAGATTGTTGGCCACTATGGGCCCCTGGACTCAGCCAGAGCACATTCCTGCGGATCAGTTAGTTTGCTCGCTTGGAAAAAATCAGAAGAATGGTGCTGTCTTCCAGAAGTCATGATACAATTTCACTTGAGGGTTACTTATCGTAAAGCCGTTATTTATTATTTATCAGTAGAATGCAGTTTGCTGAAATAAACAATGAGGTCTGATTAGGTTTGGGAAGGGTCCTTTTGGAGGAGAGCTGTGCCGAGTTTTTCTTTCAGAAGCTCCGTTCTGAAGAGGCATGGGGCAGGTCATTTGTTGTTTTTCCTCCTTCACGAGAAGGAAGCAGCCTGTGCCCACACTTGAGCTGAGCAGTGTAATTTCTCAATAAAAGTCCCAGCGTCATCAAAGCGCTTTCTCTCTGCTGAAAAGTTCCAGGCAGTTTGTTGAGGTAGGTCTTCCACCATCACCAGCCACGCATCCCCAAGAGAACGAAAGGTTGGGACCATTCACGCCCGGAGGTGGTTCAGAGGCCATCGAATTTGTACCTGAGGAAGTGGGCTGCTGAATCCAGAAATCATGATACAATTAGCTCTCCTGCCAGGTCCCCAGGACTGGCTGCCAGCCTACTGTCCATAAGCAAAGGTAAGATTTAAAAGACAAAGCTGGGGATATGACTCGGCAACAAGAAGGCTCTACAGCAGCCGTGGGCAAACTACGGCCCTCGGCCGCATCCGGCCCGTTTGAAATGAATAAAACTATTGAAAAAAAAGACCGTACCCTTTTATGTAATGATGTTGACTTTGAATTTATATTAGTTCACACAAACACTCCATCCATGCTTTTGTTCCGACCCTCCGGTCCAGTTTAAGAACCCATTGTGGCCCTCGAGTCAAAAAGTTTGCCCACCCCTGCTCTACAGCCACAGGCACCGGTGTGGATGTGTCTCACAATTGAGAAAGAAGCCAGACACAAGACAGAACATGCTGTCAATTTCTTAAGCGCAGAAACAGGCAGCCCTGATCTCCATGTCAGAGACAGGAGAGTGGCTACCCTGTGGGCATTTACTGCCGGCAGGGGAGTGTAAGGAGCCTTCTGGGTTACTGGGAATGCTCTGATTAAATATATACATGTATTTATTGACTTTTACAGACAGAGGAAGGGAGAGGGAGAGAGAGATAGAAACATCCATGACAGAGAAACAGCGATCGGCTGCCTCCTGTATGCCCCCACTGGGGATTGAGCCTTCAACTCAGGCATGTGCCCTGATCTGGAATTGAACTGGCAACCTCTTGGTTCATAGGTTGACACCCAACCACTGAGCAACACCGGCTGGGCTTATTCTTGATCTGGGTGTTGGTGACACAGGTATGTATTTTATGAAAAGTTATGATTGCTCAGTGCTTTGTGTGTGTGTATGTGTGTGTGTGGTTTTTTTGGTATGTTACAATTCAATAAAGTTTGCTTAAACATTACATAACTGACCCTAAAATTCATGTTTAAGAAAGACACGAGGCAGCAAAAATGAGAATTTAGAACCGTTGCTTGTTTTCTCTTTTGTTTTCATTCGAATCGCCCTAAAGCTGTTCCAACACCTGCTTTGGTCAGGGCTGTGGTTACGAGAGACAGACCAGAATTCCAATGAGCTCCATCTCAAAGAGGAATTGGTTGAGTCACAAAGTCCAAGGAAATGTTGAAACACCGAGCCTGGGAAAGAGCAAGGATGCAGACGCATCCAGGGATAACTAAAGCCAGGCTCCCCAAGAGCAGGGAGGGCCTCTCCCTGGTCTCCGCTGCTCTGCGTGGCGTCAGCCGCCTTCTCTGTCCTCACAGAGGGCATCCCTCCACGTGGCTGGAGACGCCCACCCAGCTGTGCTGGTACCTTCCAGCTTCAGTCACCAGAGGGAGACTGTCAGTGTCAAATCCCAAAATCCCTAACAGAGAAGCCAGTGGTCCACCTTGGATTGGGTGTCAACTCTGGGACAAATGAACTGTGGTCAGGCCAATGGGTCATGTGAAAAATTATACATGTGTCCCATTAGCCTACTGTTTCCAAAATAAAACCCAGGCTGTTCAAACTGTTATTCCAGGATCAGCTGTAGCTCAGCTCTCCAGGTGAATGCAATACACGTTCAGAGGTCATAACCCCGCATTACATCCACCCAGGCAAATGCAAAAATTAAGGGGCAGAGGTAAGGGCTGGAAGAGAGCCTCATCCCGATGGAGTCCGACCTGAAATTCCCATGGCAGTCCATCGTGACCAGCACTGACTGCCAAGTAGCCACGAAGCCCATGTGTGTAGGGGAGGCGCTCAGGTGAGGAAGCAGGGAATTGCTCACTTGGGCTCATGCTGGGCAGGTGCGCGGGGAGGAGCCTTCAGCATAATTGGGAGGCGTCTGGGCTGTTGGCAGTTACCACCCAAGGGCAGTGAGGACGGAGGTCTGGCTGGGCCCAGCGCTCACTCTGGACTCTGCCAGGGCAGGGGCGGCTCGGGCCCAGGGACCCGAAGATTGGCCTAAAGCCCCATGAAACCCCTGCCCACGCCTGCTGGTCCGGCGCCGACGGGAAACGGCAATTTCGTTGCTTGGTAAGTGTTTTATTTCTTTTTCTGTTGTTTCCAAATGTACTTATTTGATGAACATTTATCTCTGGTTGATGAATAATAGCCCACGTTTATGAGCACTTACATTTGTTGAAGTATTTTTTGTCTGTCATTTGACGAAGCCTCTAAAAGCCAGTGAGTGAGGTACTGTCAGTATTGCAGTGTTCCCGGAAGTGGAGCTCAAGGTGGGGAAGTAACAGGCCCAAGGTCAGGTATTCAGCAAGTAGCAAAGCCAAGATTCAGGTGCAGGTACTGGCTTTGGGGCCTTCACTACACCGACAGTGCTCACAGCGGTGGGGTCTGGGGGCCGCGTGGCCTTAGAGACCCTTCCGAGGGGTTCTACAGATAAAACTCTCGTCACCAGACTAAGATGTGGTTACACCTCACTCTCATTCTCACACGGCAGTCTTCTGAGACTCCGATGGGTGATGAGATCATTGCTTTGTATGTGTACCTGGGTATTCTTGTGTTTTCAAATGTTCTCAGTGTTAACTTGTAATGATAAATATTGAAAGACAATAACCCACGTAAACAAAAGGTCCTTGTTCGCCATGCTTTTAAGGGCGGTGATGGGGTTCTGAGAGCAAAAAGTTTTGAGAACTGGTACTACCTCTAAGGCAGTGGTTCTCAACCTTTCTAATGCCTCGACCCTTTAATACAGTTCCTCATGCTGTGGTGACCCCCAATTTCATTGTTACAAATTGAACATAATTAAAGCATAGTGATTAATCACAAAACAGTATGTAATTATATACGTGTTTTCCGATGGTCTTAGGTGACCCCTGTGAAAGGGTCGTTCCACCCCCAAAGGGGTCGCGACCCACAGGTTGAGAACCGCTGCTCTAAGGTGACGGCCATCACCCTGATGAGGTGCTGACTCGGGAGGGGTTGGGTGCCATCTAGCCCAGCTCTGTCGTTTTACAGATTAGGAAACTGAGGTTCAGATCTCACAAGGTTTACAAAGAGTTCACAAAAGGACAACACCGGAGTCAGCACTGGGCTACTTCCATGCTTTCGAATTCTGTGAATTGATCAACTGAGGCATATTAAAAAACCTTGAGTTTATTTGAATAAAAATAGTCTTAAATAGGGCAGCATTACATCTAGCAAGTCGAAGGGAACTCCAAGGAGCTGTACAAAATGAATGGCTTCTATAGACAGAAGGAGCAGAAACAAGCAAGGTATATTGGGCGAAAAAGCCAGTTGGTTATCACTTTCCTTCAGGGATGGCCCGGGTCTGTCAGACAGGTGGCCTACCCCGTGCTGACAGGTGATTCCTGACTGGCGGGGGTAGATTCCATTTCTGGGCGGGCTGAAGCTGTGTCTGAGCTGCCTCGGTTCGGCGAAATGAGACATAGCCGGCGCAACTCCCTTTGGGGCCAGCTGTGTGTCTTTAACAATTCCCACTGATTGGTTTGAGAGGAGGAGACTAGGTTGGCCCTTTCCCACAGGTGTTCCTAGGTCATCAGAGGATGCTGGCACCCCCTCTGCATCCCGTAGCACGTTCTGATGTAGAAAAAAGGCTGACCCCCTAGTGCGGGGGTCCTCAAACTTTTTAAACAGGGGGCCAGTTCACTGTCCCTCAGACCGTTGGGAGGGCCAGACTATAGTTTTAAAAAAAACTATGAACAAATTCCTATGCACACTGCACATATCTTACTTTGAAGTAAAAAAACAAAACGGGAACAAATACAATATTTGTATTTGCCTGTGGCCCGCGGGCCATAGTTTGAGGACCCCTGCCCTAGTGGTTTGGGAGTCTGGCCTGCATGTTCACTGTGCTCATACAAATCTCTCCTTTTCAGTAACAGTTCCTTTCTCAGAACATTTCAAATGGAATAAATACACATCAGTCAGTGTGGAGCAGCAATCAGCAATCAGCTCCCTATTCATGTGAGTGGTGACCCAGAGGCCCCGGGCCTGTGGAAGCACTGGGGGAGGCTGGCCTCGCTATTACGTGCTGTTAACAGCCTTTCAGAGTTCTTTCTCCTGGGATGCGGTTTCTGCTTCCTTCCAAAGTGAGAGAGGCCAGCAAAGTTAAAAGCAGGCATGAAAGAGCCTCGGCCTAGGAGGCTGGCCGAGGTGCTTATCTCAGCCAGAGTTAATGAGAAGGAAATTCAGGCCCTCCTCTGACTGTAAACACCTCATTCTTGCTCACCCTCCCCTGAAGGTGATGGGCTGCATCTTCGCAGTCTTCACCCTCAAGGTCCACCTGCTGCCTCCTGACGTGCCCTAAAAGGTAACAGAACTATTGCAGGCTGATGGCGCCCCCTGGAGGCCGGCATGGGGAACTGTGTGCTGTCTTGGCAACCACTTCGGCCTTCCTCCAACATTGCAGGGTCGGTTCTCTGCCTTGTTCTGCTCGCGCGCTCTCTCTCTCTCTCTCTCTCTCTCTCTCTCTCTCTCTCTCTCTCTCTCTCTCTCTCTCATTCCGTGTATAAATGAGATGGTAGTTGTTTTTCTCTGTCCGACTTACTTCACTTATCATAATGCCCTCAAGGTCCATCATGTTGTCATGAATTAGCAGGGTTTCCTTTTCATGGCTGACTGATATTCTAATGTGCGTGTGTAACATTTTCTTTATTTGGTCATCCATTGATGGACACTTAGATTCTTCCATGTATTGGCTATTGTAAGTAATGTTGCAGTAAACATGGGGGTGCATTTTTTTGAGTTAGTGTTTTCATTTTCTTTGAATAATTACCCAGAAGTGTAATTGCTAGATCCTATTGTAATTCTATCTTTGATTTTTTGAGGATCCTCCATATTTTTTTTTCATGGTAGCTACATAAATTTACACTACCCCAAATAGTGTACAAGGGTTCCCTTTGCTCATATCCTTGCCAACACTTATTTCTGATCCTTTTGATAATAGCCATCTAATAGGTATGAGGTAATATTGCCTTCTGGTTTTGATTTGCATTTCCCTGATGATTGATACTGAACACTTTTTTTAAAAAATATATTTTATTGATTTTTTTACAGAGAGGAAGGGAGAGAGATAGAGAGCTAGAAACATCGATCAGCTGCCTCCTGCACATCCCCCACCGGGGATGTGCCCGCAACCCAGGTACATGCCCTTGACCGGAATCGAACCTGGGACCCCTCAGTCCACAGGCCGACGCTCTATCCACTGAGCCAAACCGGTTTTGGCGATACTGAACTCTTTTTAATGTACCTATTGGCCATCTGTATGTCTTATTTAGAAAGCGTTTATTCAGAGTCTCTGCCCATTTTAAAAATGGATTGTTTTTCCATTGAGTTGTAGGAGTTCTTTGTTTTTTTTTTGGATATTAACACCTTATCAGACATACGATTTATGAGTATTTTCTCCCATTCAGTAGATTGACTTTTTATTTTGTTGGTTTCCTTTGCTGTGCAGAAACTTTTAAATTTGATGTAGTTCCACTTGTTTGTTTTTGCTTTAGTTGCCTTTGTTATTGGTTTCAAATCCAAAAAAATTATCACTAAGACTGATGTCAATTAGCTTACTGCTTTTGTTTTCTCCTAGGAGTTTAATGCTTTCAGGTCTTATATGCAAGTCTTCAATCCATTTTGAGTTAATTTTTGTGTATGGTGTCAGATAGTGGTTTGGTGTCATTCTGTTGCATGTGGCTGTCCAGTCTTCTCAAAACCATTTATTGAAGAGACTTCCTTCCCCATTGTATATTCTCGGCTTATAATTGTATATTCTTAAATATACAGTCCCGATTATATATTCATTGGATATTCTTTATAATCAATTGACCATATATGCATGGGTTTATTTCTGGGCTCTCTATTCTGATCCATTGATCTATGTGTCCTTTTAAAATATCAAAACCATACTGTTTTGATTACTATTGCTTTGTAATAGAGTTTGAAATTAGGAAGAGTGATGCCTCCAGCTTTGTTTTTTTCCTTACGATTGCTTTGTCTATTTGCAATCTTTTTTCATTCTATACAAATTTTAGAATCGTTTGTAAAAAAAAAAAATGCAATTGGAATTGTAAAAGGGGTTGCATTGAATCTGGGTTAATGACTGCCTTTTACTGAGCACTTTCACATACTCCGCAGGACATTGTCTTTTTATTATAATCAAATGATAAGAAAACTGAGTCTTAGGTTAATAACTTGCCCAAAGCAAATGAGAGAAACATTTGCATCCAGGTCTTTCTAATCACAAAGTCTGTGCTCTTACCCATGCATATTTGATTAGTCTTGCATATAAGCTTTTACCTTATCAAAACAACACATTGCTTGAAATTTTATAAGCAACTCTCCCCACTCCCATCCCCCCAATTTTTCCATAGTCTAATTTATCCACCTCCAGTTTCTTCCCCGTGGCTTAAATTTTGTTCTCTGATAAAGTGCAAATGTCCCCTATAAATTTCCCGGTTTGCCAGGAGAGCTCAGACTTAAGCTGCAGTCATACCTGGAGCTGATTCTTATGGGGAAACCAATGGAGAGAAGACACAAGTGCTGGCTGGCCCTGACGGGGCAGGGATATGACTTCCTGAGAAAGTCCCAAGGTGCCTGATGGGGCCATGTTAGCCACAGCAGTTAGAGAAAACTATAGATTTTATCCTTTCTGAATTCACTTTTTTATCCCTTGGTGTTTGTTAGTATTTTCTGATTCTTGACATAAATCCAAACATGACAGAACAGAATGGACCTGAAAGTTTCTCCTGTACATCTCCAGCCCTCCTCCTAGAGCCTTGTCATTTTATCTTTCCTTTTCTGAGAAGGGCTCTTCATTTAATTTGTCACAAATAACTTTTACTGCTGTTGAATTTGCCTGGTAGGTCTTAGCAGTTGAGGAGTCTGTGGAATGTGTGGGGCTCTCCTGTTCAGAATGATTGCCAGGAAGATCCTTTTGCATGCAGGACCCAGAAAAGTGCTGGGTGTATGGCAGGTGCACAACTGTTGCTTACTAAAAGCCGTGGTAGTTAAAGACATAGGCTCTGGAATGACAGACCTGGGTTCAAATCCCAGCTCTGACAGTCACTAGCTCTGTGGCTTTAGAAAATTACTTAACCTCTCTGAGCCAGTTTCCTCATCTGCAAAATGAGGACCATAATGAAACCTCATACAGTTTCTGAGGATTGACTGAGATAATACATGTAAGGGACTTAGCACAGTGCCTGACAAAATAAACCCAAGAATTATAGCAGAAGTTTCCTCTGCTCTTGTATTTTCATTGGCCTTTTTTTTGGTTGGATTCTAGTTTTTCCAGGAAGCACTTGGAATTCCAGATTGGCAGTCTATTTGTCCTCAATTTGTGGGTGAGGGAGGAGCTTAAATGTAAAATAACCTGACAGCTTCCTGCTTTAGACACTTTTCTGTTCTCCCACATAGCCTGTATGTATGTCTCTCTCATTGCTCTGAGCATACAGCATTATCATTTACTTGTCCATGTGTCTGTCAACTTTGCTGGGCAATGAAATCCTTGAAGGACTTTGTATCAGCACAATATCTAGCACATAGTAGGGGCTTTAACAAAAAGAGGTTTATCAAAGGCGTACAGGAGTGGTAGTGCATGACTAATGAAGCATGAGCACAGAGCCACGATACAGACACACCTCTAAAGTTGCAGGGCTTAAAGCAAGAATACAAATGGAGGCCACATGGCACGTTCCTGAGTATGTTAGAATATGCAGTCACACGGCCATCCTCTGTTCCCATCTGGGGCCTTGCAGCCGAGCCCCAGAGGACGGGACTTTCCCTGGACAGCCTGCTGCCTGTGAGCTGGAGTCGTTTCATGGACCTGGTGGGGGGCGAGGGGCGGGCAGCAGAAGCCTGGCCTTTCGCACAGGTGCCCAGGTTACCTGGACCGTCTGGAACCCACCTGAACCCGGCATGAAGACTGACTTGCCAAGATCCCCAGGGAGCCAAGATCTCCCCCAAACCCCCACTCGAACAGAGGTGAGCGAGAGGTGCAGCTGTCTGTGTGCCGGACATTCGCTTGGGTGACCTGGGTCTGTGACTTTAGCCAGGAGCAGCCCCTTCTGTCATCTCCCAGGCCAGAGACCAGGAATTCCACCCCCCTCCCCGCCCCCCCGCCATTATAGGGCATATTCCTTTCTCCTAATTCTTGTTTATTTAATTGGCTGCTGAACGTTTCAACGTTTCTTAAAAGACTAAAGGAGAAGAAGAATGTGTTATGGAGCGAGCTCTGGCCAATGCCGTGTTATGAAAGTGACGTCACGTTTTTGAGCCCTTCACAGGCACCCCCCTCCCTGTTCACAATAGCCTTGAAGAGGGTAAAGCTCAGACACGGAGAGGCAAGTCCTGCTGAGAGGATGCGCATCTCCACCTCGCTGTATGCCTGGGGGTCCAGCCACCTCATGGCATCACTAACAGAAGACAAAGCTCCAGGCACCAAAGTAACGAGGGGCAGGGCTGTGAACCCCGCAGCCCTCCTGGGAGAAGGCCCTACTGGAGCCCACGTGGGATTCCCAAGGCCAGTGTGCAGGTGTTGTCACCTAACTGGCGGCGGAGAGCAGCCTTCTGGGCCTTTCTATGATACCAGTTACATCCAAGAGGTTACTTAGATTTGATTACCAACCAAGGAAGAAACGGTACATGTGTGCACACTCCAAGTATTACATCTTAAACAGCTCAAACTCTAGAAAATGTTTATGATCTCAAATACTCAACAAATTTCAACAAAATTTGCTATAGTCGTACCTGATACTTTTAAATGGAGATTTTAATCTACAACTACTATTAAGGATGACAGACAACAAGTTATGCAATCAAAATTTTAATAACAAAGATACTATTTTTAACATGGTCAAGTATACTTGGCTAAGTCCAGATTTTAAAAAACAGAAGTATCTAGCCCAACAGTACGACCATACAGCTTTGTACAGAACATTCCATAGATCAACAGAAAATACATTTGAGCACAAAAATAAAAAATATTTCAAGAGAATCTCTAAGCAGCATTTTATTTCTGCAAAACAGACATATATCTTGTACTGATTAAATATCTACAAGTGCGTTTCCTTTACAAAAATACATATATTCTTAATAGACTAAGTCATTAACAATGACCTGGTAATCTTTCACTTCAATTTGAATGATTCATAAGCTAAATCTTACAACCACAAAAAGGTTTTTTATTTGTATTAAGATGTTACCACTTTTGACAAAAAAAAAGCTTAAAATATTTTATATTTCAAAGGAAAATCAGCAACATAACTGTTCACTGTACTCTACGATGGTTTTGTTTAACGTGAGGGCTACTCTACAACACTGGTGCTCGCTGGTGCTGCCCGACGCGAGGGCGCAGCAGGACCCGGGCTCCCTCACGGGCGTGTGTCGTGGACCACAGCTTCATAAGGACACTTAGGCCCCCACCCCATTCTAAGGAACACAGCAAAAGAAAACTGACCCCAGACAATAGAGGCTGATCGCATTACATTTTCAATGTGCCGAACCCCTGCTCCAGTGGACTGCCGTGCGTCTGTGGATAAATAATCTGTTTACTAACTCTACTGTTGCCCAGGAACATTTAATCTTCATTTGTACTAGATTAGTTTCTTATTCCACGAAGCTCTGGAAGAAAACTAGACCCAGCATTTAACAGACATCAGTTGCACTTGATTCTAGGTTTAAAGGTAAAGAACATTAAAAAGCATTGCTGAACAATGTCTCAGTGCTGGCTTCTAGGAAAGGGGCATAAGAGGTACACAGACACATTTTAATGCGCATTTAAAATTAAATTATTTTTAAGTTTAATTTCATAACTTTCTGAAAAGGAAGTGCTCAAGCATTTTAAGTGTTTGAAAGCAAAGTAAAAGACTAAGAAGTAAACACACTATATGTGACTACACTGGGAAGAGAATCACTTTTAAATTATTGGGAAAATGCCATTGTTGTAGGAAAAAAAATGGTGAAAACCTTGTAATGCATATTTAAGTACATTTTAACGAACTTTCAGTCTCATGTTTTTCAATCAAAACACGGCTGAACTAGGTCTATCAAGTCAATCCAGCATTGGTTGGTTATTTTGTGCTTTCCAAGGGTTTCGGAGTCTCTAGTGTATTTAATATTTTTCCACCTGTCATATGCCAGATCTGGCAGACATGCTATGTTCCTTACTGTGTGTGTGTGTCATTTATAATACCGTTTCACGTTTTTTTGTGGTTCTAATCCAGGCATTTAAAGTTATGGCAAACACATTCATTTTTGCAATTCTCCTACAACCAACATCTTGAGTATCAAGCTTAGCCTGTGGGAAATTCCTTATGATAAACCACAGTATGTAACAAAGGCTTATGTACAGCCTATCATAGAGACTTCAGGATGCGAGCTTTACCTTTGAGGCGGCCCACGGCCTGAGCTCCCAAGGAAAATGGTGTAAGAAAAGTGCTTAATTTGATGTATGTATGATCTAGATCTGAGACCCATTTTGCTAATTTGGCTGTGTGGCTGAATTCTAATAACAGTAGAGCAATCATTGAGAAACAGGACAGGGAGGTGAAACAGGCCTTTATGAAAATTTTGCTTTTAAACATGGAAAAAGCATTTATGTATGTGAGTCCAATAGACAGTACTATTTTCTATACAAGTAAGCATGTCAACACTTTACCCAAGTCAGTCTTTAATAAAATTTATCATATTACTAAGAACTCAGGAACCAAATAAATGTAAGTTTTTGTTTCTGTTTCCTCCATGGAAGAAAAAGCTTCTCAAATTAGAAGTTAAAATCTCCATTTCAATTTTCCTTTCAAAGTATGTCTTTCTCCCACTTTTCATCCAGAGGAAGGCTATTTGTTGTGTTTATCTCTTTCTCACCTTTGAGGATTTCCTACGACCTGTCAAATGGTCCGGGAAAAACAAGCATATTTGAAAGAAAGTGTGCGCTGCTAATTATCAGAAAAAAAACCCTGCGTTTGATTAATCTCACCATGAAATTTCAATTTAAAGTCTTTCTTTGGTGATATTTTAGCAATTACTCAATGTTATTGCCTCATAAAATTAAATTGCAATCTAAAAATTTCCAAACTCCAAACTGTTACAACTGTCTCTCCCACATGGTGTTCATTAGCAGGAAAATGTCTTTGGTGATAGGTATTTTCTTATGAAAATCTTTTAAAAAGTGATCACTCTAACTTACAAGTATCTATTTAGATATGAAATAATAAGAGACAAGTACAGGTAACTCAAACTGTATGCAGTAAATCTAAAACGCACGGTAGCAATGAGGCACTTTCTCTTAAATATTTCAATAAAGCTAAACAATTCATAGTATTATATAACATACCTTTTTTCCTCTTAAAGAATCATTTAAATTTAGATCACATTTGAGTATATAACATAGTTGAGCAAACTCATTACATTTATAAAATGTGGCAAATTAGTATGGGACAGGTTTTCAATGAATAAAGAAATAACACATCTTTCTAAAAGTAGTGAAAAGACATCACCCAAGGTAGCTGTACCCCAGATTGAATGAGCTAATGAGCCTTTTAGTTTCTTTTTTTGGGGGGGGGGGGTATTTCCTCAAAGTATTTTGTCAATCTAGAGAAAAGGCCATATTCTGATTTTTCTATTAATGGATGTGATTACCTCAGAGTGATATGTGTAAACTATGGACCTTCAAATCCCAGGTTCCTTGACCTTTTTACTAATGTGATATCTAAAGCAGAGAAAACAGATGACAAAACCTTTTATGGAAGTAAAGTTCTTTCAGGTTGTTGCTTAAGAAACAATAGACCAAAGAAAATGTTAGTTTTATTTATTTTCCCAGTTTTGCAGATTCAGATGATTATTCCTATAGGTTATTTATATAAAGAGTTTGTTTTACTACTACCCTAAGTTTATAAAACTAACCACAAAAGTTATCTGCATATTGTTTCTATTTCTGGTTTCTTGCAAATTTCACAACCTAACTTAGGGAATAATTAATTGGGATTTAGTGTATTACTAGATATGAAAGCAGTCCCATACTTAGAAAATCATAGTTGAATATATCAAAAGAGTTTGGCTGAAGCAGTCTGTGGTTCTGTAGTAATACAGCATTACTCAAGACCATCACAAAATGTGTACCTTGCCCCACCGACAACTGATGTCCTTCTTTATATAAATTTTCCACACGTTTTGGCACATATTCCATTGCATTTCAGTAAAAATACACAAAAACTATTCTAAATTTCATAATTGCTTCCTATATATTTCCTTGGAAAATAGTGAAATTACATATGATGAAGCAACAGGACAAATGTAAAGAGATTGTATCCATAAAACTCACTTAAAGTTGTAGGTTTTGGCTGGTGCCCCCAAAACAACCAGGTCTCATTTGTGGTTTTTAAAATGCACTCTCAATGCATTTTGCATTAAGTCAATTAAAATAAATTCCCAAATGTAAAACATTATTTTATTTACTGACCTAGATTTAACAAATTTATAATAAATTTTAAAATTTTTAGGATGCCAGGAAGTTAGATTTTAGGGCTAAAATAATTTCTGTTGCTAAAGAATTAATTCAGTTTTTTGGTTGAGTATAATGGTAATGGTCTATTCCAACCATTTTTATAGGTTTTTAACAAAAAAATCTGCCTTTTAAATTCTGCTTGTGAGCCCTTCCAAGCACAAACACAATCTAACAAATGAAATTACTGCCATAACCTTTTTCACAAGTCAGAACGAAAACAACAGAAAGCTTTAATATAGGCTATTTGACTTGAAACAAAGATACATGAAAAAAGAATTATGCTATTTCAGCCTTTTATATTGTGAAACGCATCAAGACTTAGTTGTATTTTGTATGTGTTTCTTAGAGTTCTACAATGTTTTATTTCTAAGAAGCATTTTGTTATTCAGAAGGCATTAATGTGTGATACAATTTACTGGAAAATGTAGCACATCTACCATGTTTACAGTATAAAAACTGTGTGTGTAACACACAGATTGTGCTCATGTCAGGTTTCTAAAATAAATATTTTTCCTAACTTTCAAGGTTTTTTCCTAAGTTTCAGAGGTTAACTTGTTCTGAAGCAATTAATAAAACAATTTCCAACGAATTTTTTGGAAAACAAATATACATTTTAAAACATTTAAATGAAGTTCTTCATATAATTTAAGGTAACAAGACTTTCTTTGAGTTGCAGACTAATCTCAAAATGAATGGAAGACTTAACAAAACTGCAAAATCAAGGCCATTCCCATAGCTCTGACCATAATAAACTTATGTATGAATAGTAATCCCACCCCCCTGATTGCTACAGGATCTAAAGTGAAATATCCTCAGACCACTAATTGTGGTTACCATATTTATCTACTACACTGCATTTATTCTATTTTATGCAAATGGTTTGGAAATGTGATAGGTAACAGTTTTAATCTACAACTGTTTTGAGACTTTTGAAATCCATAAAATAGCTAATGTTATCTGCTCTAAAGATCCTAATATTTAAAATCATCATAACCCTCTGCATGCCACAGCAACACACACCTAAGGCCAACTTAAGAGAAACAATGTACTCATTAAATGAGAGCAACAATACAGTGATGCATCCATAAAATGGGCTGGCTACACAAAGACGGTTCACAGCAGTACCCGCTTGTCGTAAGGCATTATGAGAGAAGAGGAACCTTACTTACACAGTCATTTTGTTAGAAGTAAATGTGATCAGCTGCCAACATTTTGAATGGTTGTGAATCCAGCTTCAGTTCTCCCAGAATCGCACACATTTTCAACCTGGAGGGCTAACAGGCCCTCCTTATGCAGTTGGTAGACTACACTGACAGATGACTTAAAATGCCTACAATTACAATGTGCTCTAATGTTAAAGAATAATTGGAATTCTTCCCAAAAGATGAACTATGTTGCACAGAGAAAGCTTACTGAGAATAGGAAAGTGGTTCAAAAACCATTTTTCTAAACATATTTGCCACATAAAATCATTTCCAGATATAATAATTACCAGTTTCTTGTACAACACTCTATCTGAACAAGAATTAATAAAAGAGAAAGTATGTGAAAACTGTAACACCACAAAGACTGAGCCATATTACTAGTGTAATTGAATATTAGAACAGTCTTGGGACAACAAGCACAGTATTCCAAAAGCTGCAACAGGGATGACACTCAGCTGACCTCAGTGTGACCTGTACACTGTGAGACAGCACAAATAACTTACACAGGTGGTTCAGTAGCAGAATGGCACTTGGTTTGCTCTTAATAGAAACAACATAAATGCAACTGACAATTTAGAGACAGACAATGGCCTTATTTGCATGCTGAAAATCTGGTTGTGTCCCTTTAGTCCACACACCTCTTGCTGTGCAATCTGTCCATGAGTAAACAAAGAGTGCAGGATTCATCTCAGTGGGGTCCAGGCCCCTTGGTCTAACCGAAGTCAATTCTTGGTCGATACTGCAATACCATGGGATATGACTACAAATAAAAACATGATGAGGAAGACTTTTATATGAAAACAATATAGATCATATACAAAAAATTTTAAGAATAAGGAGTTATAATTTCCAATATTTGCTGATACTAGTGATTATAATAAGGTGACATTAAAACTATATATTTATTTTTTAAAATTCTTTATTGATTAAAATATTACATATGTCTCCATTTTTCCCCATTGACTTCTTCTTGGCCACTCCCACCCCCCAGCACATGCCCTCACCCCGCTAGTGTCTGTGTCCATTGGTAATGCTCATATGCATGCATACAAGTCCTTTGGTTGATCTCTTACCACCCCCACCCCCCACCTTCCCTCTGAGGTTTGACAGTCGGTTCGATGCTTCTCTGCCTCTAGATCTATTTTTGTTCATCAGTTTATGTTCTATATATTTTTAACTTACTGAGGTAACAATGGTTAATATTATATAAATTTCAGGTGTACAATGGTATAATTTGCTATCTCTATTGCTTGCTCACCACCCAAAATCTAGTTTCCTTCCGTTACCATATATTTGACTCTCTTTTTCCAATTTGCCCACCCCTACTTCACTTCCTCTTTGGTAACCACCATTCTGTTTGTATCTATAAAAACTCTATATTTTTAAGTTGCCATCATTTTTCTAGAATCAGTAAAGTTTTCCATAATATATGACAAAGGTCAAGTTTAAAGTCCTATAGTCCTTGCACTGGTTGCATGTGCCTAGTACTGATGTGACACTTAGGGGGAGGCAGGGCCTGTGGGCACTGAAAGCTGTGATGCCTCCTTTAAGGTGTGCACCTGTGGGGCTGAACAAGCCAAGTCCGCAGTCTGGGTTCCAACAGAGCTGGACTCGGTGAGAACCTACTGAGTCACAAATGAACAGACACCTCCTGCCATGAATCTATGAAAGTGGGAGAGTTTTCATAAATTACATATTTTTAGTCAGTTCAACACTCTTTTCAGCTTTTTAAAAAAAACAAAAGTAGCTGATTTGTTACATGAAACATTTAGGTTACTGCCTCCTTTCAATAATCAGTTGGTCCTATTAAATAATTGATTTATGTAATTGAATGGTTCAGGTTGTCCTTCATGTTACTCTATGTAGAAAAAGTGCCACACACCAGCACATGGTACTAGAGAGGAAACAGCTTCCAGTAGACGAACAGTATGTGGCACGGTGCCACTTCTGCATCTGCATTTACCCTCTGTTTTACCACATGTATGGAACCCAAGTCAGAAAGGGTCTGGAGAACCAATGGTTTTCCTTTTCTTAAAGCTGCAGATGCTCCCTTTTAAAATGAAATTTTGAGGAGCTACTTTTATGAAACCCAGAAAGGGCTGAAATGGCCCTTGAATGTTTCCCCTTCATCTTAGTGTGGGTGAATGCAAAAATCCAGTACAGAGAACTGTTCTTCGTGTGAATCAAAGGGATACACTGACAGTCTGTAATCCTGACAGTGACCTGACAAAAGTCTCGATATTCATCATAGCTGTGCTACGTACTGAGAAAACCCAGTGTTGGATTCCCTTCTACCATTCAGCCAGGATGGGATTGAGAGTGGGAACGGGAATTCCTAGGTCTCGCTCCTCCCAGCTGAATAAGGTGGCACCACTACCAGTTTTCTAGGGGCTGGAGTAAAAGTCAGTCTCAGGGTTTCCATGGTCAAAATCATTTTTGGTCTGAATTTTGTTGTTTTTATTTTAAAATTTATTTTGTTCCCTCTGAATCAGTGTGTCTGGGAGGGGAGACAGAAATCTGTTTTATAAAACTCCCTGTGTTGTTGAAGCTCAGCCAGATTTGGAGACTGCTACCTAGATATCCAACTCTGACTTTACTGCTTCCCATTCTACCAGCCCCCAGCCTCCCGCCTGCCCTTCATCCCAATACGCCTCCCACCTCCGTTTCCACTCCTGATGCTGACTCTGCAAATAATTAAGTCATTTGTTCTAGATCCATTCATAATACACAGGAGAATCCAACACCGATTTTAGTAGCATGAAGGTAGAGAGGGAAGTAAAATGGCTTGGTTTTAAGTGGTTGGGACTTTCTCAGTTTTTGGCCAAAAATGGTTTTGCCTCTAAGTAACCATTTGTGTTTGTTTATCTATGAAAACATATGGAGCTTAATAAATTTAACGAAATGTGTTACAATACTGGAAATTAAGATGAACTTTAAGTTTTATTTGCGTTTCAGTTGCTTTCTTACTCTAATGAATTATGGCACATCACTCACTCCTCCCGATGTTGTTAAGTGATTTTACTGAATCAACCCACATTTCGCAGGGTTGCTAGTCCCCAGTCTCATCAGGTACTAAAATAAAGAACAGATACTTCCAAAGTATGTATTTTAAATGTGATAATGTTAGAAAATCCTAAAATTAACTTTGATGTACACTTTTTCTTAAAAAAACAAGTTTTTCTTTATAAAAATAACTTGGCTTTACTGTAGATTTGGAAAATATAGAAAAGCACCATGAACAAAAGAAATTTGATTTAAATGCTACCATCCAAAGATAACACCATAATCATATCAGTGTATATTCTCTAGTCTCTTTGTCTACGTACTTCTTTGTTTTTGAAAACTGAAATCATACTACACATATTGTTCGGTAAATAATTTTGTCCATTAAAAAATTCCATACACTTGTTTCTACTCTACTTACTTAACATGATCATTTTTAAAGGCTGTGTATAATGCCTTTACAGAAATGAACCGGTAAGTTATCAACAAGTACCTTTTTGCTGTATGTTTTACTTTATTCCTTTTTTTCTTTTTCTATTACAAATTAATGCTGACCCAGTGACCTATGGTCTAGTCCAGTGATGGCGAACCTTTTGAGCTCGGTGTGTCAGCATTTTGCAAAACCCTAACTTAACTCTGGTGCCGTGTCACATATAGAAATTTTTTGATATTTGCAACCACAGTAAAACAAAGACTTATATTTTTGATATTTATTTTATATATTTAAATGCCATTTAACAAAGAAAAATCAACCAAAAAAATGAGTTCGCGTGTCACCTTGACAGGCGTGTCATAGGTTCGCTATCACTGGTCTAGTCCCTGCTCTCTACCTCACCTCCTCCCTGCCATCCCCAGGTTGGTCCTAGAAGTAGAACTGCTGGTTAAAACAGCACACACATTTTTAGAGCTTTTTGCTGAATGTTGTCACACAAGAGAGTGGACTCCAAGAAAGTTGTTCTATTTTTACATTTCCAAAAGAAATATGGGAGCTCATTCTTCCATAGCCTCATCAGTAATGAACACTACCCCTTCTTCCTTTTAATCTGGCAATTAAATAAACATAAAAATATTTTATTTGTTTTCTCGGCTTCTAAAGAAGTAAACCATTTTTGTATGCTTATTGGGCTGTTTCCTTCTTTTGTGACTTGCCTAATCATAGCTTTTGCTCATTATTCTATGGAAAGCTGAACTTTATCTTATAGATTTATATGGATTCTTTATGTGTTAAGGACATTAAACCTTTGTATCATATTACTAATATTTCCTCAATTGTGGTATATTTGTCATGTATTTTACAATATTAATAGTCAGCTCAGTTTGTATTTTTTTTCTTTCACATGTACAAGGAGAAAGGCCATCCCCACTCTGAGATTCATTATTCAACTATATTTTCTCCTTTAAATATTTACTAGTTTAAGCCATGAGAAACTCAGATGTGAAGTATGGATTGAATCCTGCACAAACCCTACTAGATCACACCCCACCCCCAGTATCTATGTTCTGAGTTCACCGATTAGCCCTAAACAGCCAGATACGCCTCTCCTCCAGATCTCTGCTGTGTTCCCTCGGCCTGGAGTGCCCTACCCCAGATACATACATAGCTATTTCTCTCACGTCTTTTTGATCAAATATCATCACCAAGAAAGCTTTCCTTGGCAAGCTTATCTAATTCTATTTATTTACTTCAACTTTTATTCTAACATTATAAATTTTATTTACTTTTCATCTGTTACCATCATTAGATTGTAAGCTCCATGAAATAATTTTGTTTTCATTTTTACTTCTGTATCCCCAGGACCTAAAAGAATGCCCAGTTAAAGGCTTAACAATATTTGTTAAATGAATCTTTCTTCCTCCATAATTTAAAATACTCTCTTTATAGGTTCATACATACTACAGTCTGTTCCTAAGCTATTCTTTTTATTCATATGTCTGTGTGTAAGTTAGTCCTCTGTTTTAGTTATTCCAGCTTTAAAATACATGTCAATATGTGGCATTGCACATGTCCCCAGGTTGCTCATTTAAAAATGTGACTGATCAGAAACACTGGTTTATATTTCCTGATGAACTTTAGAATGACTTATTTTGTCGAGTTAAACAAAAAATTGGTAAAAGTGTGCTTAAAACCTCTCTAAATATAATAATTTAATTATGGGGAGAATTGACATCTCTAATATTTAGTATATTATTCAAATTTTTTGAGTGTAGTGGTATTTTGATTCTATATAAGGTCTTCGATTTTAGATATTATATGCTGAAGTATTTAGTAGCCTATTGTCATGATACTTAAAATTTACTTTCAAATGGTTTCACAAAGAAACAATAGGTATATGTATAAAGATTGATAAGGAGAGAGAGAGAGGGCAGAAAATGTAGCAAAATGTTACTTGGTAAATCTGTGTGTAAGTAAAGAATATTCCTTTGTATTATTATTTCAACTTTTGTTTTAAAACTTTTCAAAATCAGAAGCTGGTAGGAAAAAGTAGAACTTAACACTGAATTTTGTCAAATGCCTTCTCAGCATCTACTGATGATTTTTATTTCTTGCATTACTGATAAAAGTACTATTTAGTCTTGCTTTCATTCTTTTAGTATAATATAGTATATTATTTATCATTTTTATATTTATATTCAAAATAAGATTTGAGTCCTGGCTGGGTAGCCAGCTCAGTTGGTTAGAGTGTCGTCCCCATACACCGAGGTGTATGGTCAGGGCACGTATAAGAATCAACAATGAATACATAAATAAGTGGAACAACAAATAGATGTCTCTCTCTCTCCTTCCCCCTTCCTCTCTCTCTCTCTAAAAAAAATCAATATAAAAATAAGATTTGCTAGTTTTCTAATTGGGAGTCAGTTTTTGCTATCATGATTGTGTTACTTTTGTAAAATGAATTCGGAAGAATTTGATCTTTTTCAATGATTTAAAACAATTTTTAGAATGGGAATGATCTATTCCTTGAAAATTTAAGTTTATGACCATAAAACTAATTAGGTATCCTTTGAGGAAGTAATTCTTTAATAATATTTTTATGCCTTTCATGATTTAGTGATTTAAATTTTCTTTCTTCCTAGGTAAATTTTGGTCCACCTATATTTTCTACAAAATTGTCTATTTCAGGAATTTTATACACACACCCACACACACAAAATGTGTGTGGATTATTGAAAATTTGGTCTTACTCCTGCTGTTCTCTAATACTTGATATCAGTGGTTAGGAACATCTTTATTTCTAAGGAAACAGACATCAGTGCCAACAAAGTGTTCCCCTGATATTTCCAGTACCCACCTGGCACCATACATACTTATTACAATACTAGAGGCCCGGTGCATGATATTCATGCATGGATAGGGTCTCTAGGCCTGGCCGGCGATCAGGGCTAATCTATGGGGCAACTTGCGGGTGATCGGAGTCCCCCACTTGCACCCGCCTTGGCTGGCCTGGGGCCTGCGGGCAGCATCTGGGCCCTGGTGGTCAGTGTGCGTCATAGCGACCGGTTGTTCTGCGATTTGGTAGATTTGCATATTAGGCTTTTATTATATAGGAGTATTGCCTATGTTCCCCATGACTATTTTGTGACTGCCATTTTGTACTTCTTAATGCCTTCACCTTTTTTGCTCAGTCCCCCAACCCCTCTCCCCTATGGCAGCCATCAGTTTGTTCTCTGTATCTAAGAGTCTATTTCTGTTTGTTTACATGGTTCTTTAGATTCCACATATAAGTGAAATCGTATGATATTTGTCTTTCTCTGACTGACTTATTTCATTTAGCGTAATACCCTCTAGATCCATCCATGTTATTGCAAATATTAAGATTTTGTTCTATTTTTATGGCTAAGTAATATTCCAAATAATGGGGATTTTAAAGAAATGCTATAATTAATCCATAGATCATCTCTGTACAGTAATTCTTACTATACCACCCTTAATCCCTTCTGTTTTCCAAATTTATAAAATGTATTTTTATTGATAAACTTTCCTCAGATCCATGTTCAAGTTTTCTCAGTGCATTATTAAATTAGTTCACTATCATTTCTATATTAAAAGAGGTAACCCAAGTAAAGCACTTAGGGAGGGCCGAGTGGGCCAGCTCACAATTACATGTAGCTGCTGCCATTATTTAGCTTCACCTCATCTGGCATTTTACCTTTCACTGTGGGTGAATGAGTAATTTTAAAAAAGTAACACACAAAGAAGTATTAACTGTGGAGCAGAGATCCACTATAGAGCAGAGATTTCTCAAGGGCTAAAACTGGTAATTATTAAAAATCCCTAACTCATAAAAAATGGTCTTAACATCAATAATTTCATTTTTAGTTTAGTAAAATTAAATAGATATTTCAAGAGAACTAAAATAATGGAAAACTTTGGGGACATAATTTGAAAGGAAGTTTTGTAGTTTAAACAAGTATTAGTTTCACCAAGTTACATGTCTTAGGAACTCGAGTTTGGGATGAAAGCAGTCCCCATGGTGGCAGTATCGTCAGGGTCATATGTATAGTCGTGAGTGCCTCTTACCTGATACAAAGGGCCATCCTGAGGGCAGACTTGCGAAGCTGAGCAGTTCAGACACCGAAACTGCGGAGGAGATGAACTCATCAGATAAGAGGCATCCACAACTGGATACATATTTAAAACTGATTATTCAAAAAATATAACTTAACGTCAAACATGAGCCAACATGATTCATTTTAAGTAAACACTTTACAAACTAGGGTAGCTCGGTTTTTTAAAATTGATTTTAATAATAGTGACTAGTAAAATTTAGCTTGAAAGTAATTTTAGTGTATAAATAAGAGTTTGGCTAATATTCTGCAAATATTTTACCAAAATGTTTTACCCATCCTTTCCATCTCCTCTTCGAATACTAATGCCTGGGAAAACCCTCCATCCGTCCCGTCTTACGGTTAATCTCCTAGGTCCCCTCCTCAACTACTTCTTGAAAGCATCACTTTTAAGGATATCAGAGCTCTGACAGGGGCATGAAATTTGCCTCAACCTGTAAGGGATCCATTTTCTGTTTCAAATTTGGTTCCTTATATTGTTAGCAGGTTAGATGCTTAGTCTCCATATATATTTTAATAACATCGGATGGTGAACTCCTTGTGTCTCTATCTTATTTATATTTGCAACATTAATAGCTAAGGCCCACAGCAGCCACTCAAAAAATGTTTTATGAGTAAACAAATGAACATATTTTAAAACTATTGAGTAAATTCTTTTGTAAACTCACTTAAGCAGTTTAATCATTCATATTTTAAAAGAATCATCTAGTGATTTTTCAACATTATGCATATGTGAATTCAACACTGCATGCCTATTCAAAATGGAAAAAATAAATAAATAAAAATGAAAGGTATAAATTAACCAGGAGAAATCTAACATCCCAGAGCGGCTTTTAAAAATATATACTTTGAAAGAACACTTAAGTAAGCTATAATTAAAACAAATATATTGACAGCCTTTAAAATAAAATTTTAGAAGTTTTCCATTTCCCCAAAGACTTTAGCAAGTTCCCCCCTAAAAGTTAGTCTTTGCATTTCTGTTAGGGCTCATCAACATGTCCTAAGACAGTGATGGTGAACCTATGACACGCGTGTCAGAGGTGACACGCGAACTCATTTTTTTGGTTGATTTTTCTTTGTTAAATGGCATTTAAATATATAAAATAAATATCAAAAATATAAGTCTTTGTTTTACTATGGTTGCAAATATCAAAAAATTTCTATATGTGACACGGCACCAGAGTTAAGTTAGGGTTTTTCAAAATGCTGACACGCCGAGCTCAAAAGGTTCGCCATCACTGTATATGCCCAGCACTGCTGTCCTTGGCAACCTTCGCCTTTCTCAAGAGTCTTCAAGCTCACCCTGGCCGGGTTGGCTCAGTGGATAGAGCATTGGCCTGAGGACTGAAGGGTCCCAGGTTAGAATCCAGTCAAGGGCACATACCTCAGTTGCAGGTTGATCCGACCCCTGGCCCTGGTCAGGGTTCATGTGGGAGGCAACCAATCAATATGTTTCTCTCACACAGATGTTTCTCTCTGTCTCTCCACTCCCTTCCACTCTCTCTAAAAAAATCAATGGAAAAATATCCTCGGGTGAGGATTAACAAAAAGAAAAAAAAAAGAGTTTTTAAGCTCTATCTATCAGATTTGGACTAACTACACAAGTAGCACTTAATGAGAGTAAAGGAAGTGGTAAGAGGCAGTTTCCCTATTTCCCTCCATTAATCTCTCTGGTATTAGTCCAGATAAATGTTTGCTTTTTCTAAAACTGCTTGAGAATTCAAATATTTGAAGCAAACCAAGGTAAATATGGTGTAGTAACTTTAGGTATGGACTAGCAGAGGCTGCTGGAAGATAAAACTGACCAGGACCATCTGAGAAAGACGGGCTGTCCTGAGAGTGGGCACTCAACCCTCCCAAGAGGTGATCAGGAAGAACATGAGTTCATGATGAAAGTGAAGGCTTGAACAGAAAGAGATACTAACAGTGAGCTCTCAGATAAGACCAAGTGTAGGAGGAGAGAATTATAATAATAAAAGCTAACATAAGCTATTAATAAAATAACTAACGTAGTATGCTGGCACACTGCTAAGTACTTTATACTATCGCATTCTCACTAAAATTTTTGAGATAGGTAGCATTACCCAAATTTTAAGGCTTAAAAAACGGAGGTAAAACTAGAAACCAGGACATAACTGGGAAGAAACAGCTTCAACATATATAACAAAAGGTTAGTATCCGGAATACAAAAAGAGGTCCTAGAAGTCAGTAAGAGTCTTAGCCTTGTTGTAGGTATGTGTGTGTAATTAAACAAATCCCAGGTGGATTAAGAAGTTTAATATAAAAATGTACTAAAAAAAAAGTATAAAAAAATAAAACAATAAAAATGTACCAGAAGCAAGTGAAGGAACCACAAAGTAGACAATAGTTTAGAACAGTAATGGCAAACCTTTTGAGCTCAGCGTGTCAGCATTTTGAAAAACCCTAACTTAACTCTGGTGCCATGTCACATATAGAAATTTTTTGATATTTGCAACCATAGTAAAACAAAGACTTATATTTTTGATATTTATTTTATATATTTAAATGCCATTTAACAAAGAAAAATCAACCAAAAAAATGAGTTCGCTTGCCACCTCTGTCACACGTGCCATAGGTTCGCTATCACTGGTTTAGAAAATAAGCTGATCCCAGCCCAAGGCAGAGTGAGTTAGCAATGCCAGCAGGTAAAGTACTGCGAGCTTTCAGACATCCTGGCATCTTGCTGGCAATGGAAGGTAGAGATGGAAAAGGCTAGTAGGGATTTAATCAAGAAATGATTGTTTAGCCCTAGCCGGTTTGGCTCAGTGGATAGAGCATCAGCCTGCAGACTGAAGGGTCCCAGGTTTGATTCCAGTCAGGGGCACATATCCAGGTTGCAGGTTCAGTCACCAGTAGGGGGCGTACAGAAGGCATCCTATCAATAATTCTCATCATTGATGTTTCTATCACTCTCTCCCTCTCCCTTCCTCTCTGAAATCAATAAAAATATATTTTTTTAAAAAAAGAAGAAATGATTGTTTTATTGATAATTTGTCCACTCATTTCAAAGGTCAGAATTCATCAATTACTATTATAACTCACAATTAATTGGAACAAGTAAAATATTTAAAATTTAACAAAAAACAATTGGGAAATTGAGATTCAAATAAATAGAATGATATTTAGGGTATATTTTACATAACTATTAACCTTATACAAGAAACATTTTTATTCCGTTTCCTCTTTAAACAAATATTTGTTGAGTATCTGTATTAGGCACTGCTCCCAGTGCTGAGACCCAGTAGTGAACAGAGACAAGCCCTGCCCTCGGATATATTTTAAGAAACCATAAACAAGAGAGACAGGATTTCAGATAGTGATGGAATACTATGGAGAATAGTAAGGCATAAAAAAGGATTTAGAGTGTCAGAGTCAGAGGCCTCACTGAGAAGGTAGAGAAGCAAAATTCTTTGAGCGAAGGGGTAAAGGGAACAAGTTAGGTGAACACTGGGGAGCCGGAGCAAGCCTGGTACATTAGAGGAAACGGGCCAGTGAGGCTGAGTGTGGGGGAGCCAGAGGGAGAGGGAGAGAAGGTCAGATCAGAGACATGTCTAGGAAAATCATGTGGGGTCTGTATCTATAGGTTCCTGGAAGGATTTTGGCTTTTGTCTACATGCTACTGGATGTTACTGGAGAGCTCAAAGCAGAGAAGTGACATGTTCTAACTTGTTTT
The DNA here is from genome assembly GCF_963259705.1 of Myotis daubentonii. Lineage (NCBI taxonomy): Eukaryota > Metazoa > Chordata > Mammalia > Chiroptera > Vespertilionidae > Myotis > Myotis daubentonii. The sequence continues at coordinate 39,181,305 of NC_081852.1, read as the reverse complement.
AAGAGGATTGTTCCAACTGCTCTACTGGACAAAGATGGGGGTGGGGTGGGAGACTTAGGTAGAAGTTCTGGAGGATGGGGCCAGGGGCCTGGACCAGAGTTGTACAGTGGAGGTGGTAAGACATAATGGGATTGTGACTTTCTTGTATACTGCATAGGTCACAAAGTTTGCTAAGGATGAACAGAAGAGAAAGAAACTAATAAAACCTAGCTTATAGAAAGATTAAAATTACACAGAGTTTAAAAACATGACATTTTGTACCCTAAACACCATAAAATCTTAAGGTCTAAATGGAGGTCATTTAGTCTAACCTTCTAGTCAATCGTATTATTTATTCATGTGATCAGATTATAAAGAGAATTTCTGTTAGCATTACTACTATATTCTTTACTGTTATATATCAGCCTTATAATCCCTAGTCCCTAAAATGTCCCTAATACTGTTACATACAACTCAGATAAGATGTGCTTGAACCTTCTAATTAACCCTAATCAAAGATATAGTCCAAAATATAAAGTTCTCCTTTTAAGTTTTTTTGATTTTCTTAATTTTTCTCCTTTTAATCATTTCTTCTTATATTGCCTAGGGCCCAAGGCACAATAATCTAACCTGGCATCAGAAGCCACTGCAAACTCACTTACTCTTCAGTCTAATTTTATACTTCAATAAAGGTACCTGAAAAAAAATTATCTACATTCTACTCCAGCTGCCTTCTCTACCATGACCAAAAAATATCTTATCAGCCATTAAACGTATTAGACAGGGCAGAACTTAGTCTTCTTACCCCCACTCCATACAGTTATGTAAAAAATGTGAGTGCCATCTTCTCTGTCTTGAGGTTAGTAAAGCTCTGAACATACTTCGATGGGGTTTTAAACTCACCTTGATACAATACAACTACATTTAACACAGACCTTGGTCTTGTACTTGGGACTAATTATCATGGAGTAGTTGAAAGAAACAGTAAGAGCAACCCATTTTTTTCTCTTCCCCAAGCTAGTTTGTTCTTTGAGTTTCTAAGTACTAGTAATAGTGTTAAATTTGAGTAACATAATGGTATGTAACTAAATATAAACATAGATAAATATAAAAGCAATTTACGTTTTCGCCTCTTAGTCGCCATCTTGTCATATAGATGAATTCCATAGTGTGATCCTTCCCCATAATTTCACCATTGCACAGCACATCCAACTTTAAAAAGAATACAGACCCATTAACATATGTAATTTTGAATATATGTGTTTTACATGTTTTCAAATTTCAAAAAGGACTGAAATAGTTATTATGAAATAGAAGTATTATCCATTTATTTTTATTAAAAGCACTGATCCATCTCATAAGTATTTATTCAGACATAAGTACCATGAAGCACTGTTTGTCTTGTCCTACTAACCTGTATCTCAAGTTCATACACATACTTTTGAAATGCAATGTAGAGTTTCTTAGTCCATGTCTGTGCAACCTTTGAGATTTGAGACATATTTCTGTGACTGCCTCTTACGAAATAAGAAACTGTGGAAACCTTAGTTCCTCACAGCAGTTTTGCCTTATAAACTCATCTTTCAGAATCCTTTTACCTTCACAACCCAAGATCTGAAGGAGTTACTTTCCTCTCATTAGTTTGTATTCAAAGAGGTTCAGTGGTTCTCAACCTGTGGGTCGCGACCCCTGAAAATACACCCTGCATATCAGATATTTACACTACGATTCTTAACAGTAGCAACATTACAGTTATGGAGTAGCAATGAAAATAACTTTATGGTTGGGGGTCACCACACATGAGGAACTGTATTAAAGGGTCGCGGCATTAGGAAGGCTGAGAACCACTGGGCTAAATGAACGAACGTGGACGTGTGATTTATGGGCCTTTCAAGGCATCTCAGAATTTTGAGGAATTACCTGTAGCTAATTGACAGCACAGTTAGGACTATGCCACTGGCCCGTGTCTCCTATGGCTCGTGGCTTCTCTGCTCTGCTCGGTTGGTCACTTGCATTCATACCTACAAGGACTCTCTCCTCACCTTGCATGAAACTTCAAAAAAGGGTTGTACTTTTCAATGCTCACCTTTGCTTTAGTGTTGCAAGAACCAAACAACCCCAAATACTTAAGAAGTCTGTAAGAACTGTGACTATGCTAACTCAGCAAAGCACAATTAAATGTTTATCATAAGTCTCTATAAATGAAACATTTTGGTTCTCTAGCTATTAAAAGCAAACAGACAGAATCTAATTTAAAGGATGGAAAGGGAGAAGAAAAATGGGTTTTAAATAATGGTTTGGCTAGACAGCGAATAGTTTTGAACTTTAAAATGAGTATAGTTCTAATTGTATTAGGCAAATTATTAGCTAAAATTATGTTGATTTTTTGATGATTTATGGTGACTTATATGGAGCTCCAAATGTTTTTCAGATATCATTTTATGTTTAAAAGAACAAGATAATACTTTCATTTTATCTAGCCTGTAAAATAAATTCATAAGCAAAGAAGTAAAGGGACTTACTTAGGACGCTATTCTTAACCAGATATACTGCTTCTATTGTTAATTAACAACTAAGCTATCCTGCCCCAATTAATAATGCTGTTACGGAATCTTAAGCTGTCAGATACTTCATAAGTCATCCCCCTGCATGTTGGGCAGCAAAGTAAGGGGGGGGGCGCAGAAAATATTTCTGAAAATCCTAGGAAAAGTCCTTTGCACTGAGATAGACAAGGAGCTATCAGCACACTGTCTCTTCCCCTTCCGTCCTCTCCTACAGAGCAGCGTATGTGCCAGCAGCAAGGCCATAGGAGAATAACAGTTCTCTCAGCTCTAACAGCTTCCTGAAAACTAGAAAATAACTCAATGAGTCACACTTAAAAGTAAGGAAATAGAACTGTCGTGGTACCTTGCAAGAGGGAAGTAAAGTGCAAAAACCAAAGCATAAAATACAATTTTACTTTTTATTTTCACTGTTGTACCTATAAATTGTTATTACCTCTTAACTTTTACCAAGTACATAGGGCTTTAACTCTCACATTTTTTCCCCTAATGTAAACGTTGATGTCACTGGAAATTTTTTTAATATTTGTAGAACCAAACCATAATAATTTTTAATCCATAGATCAATCAGTCATTTGAGAGAATTTTCAAAAGTAATCACTCTCCCTTCCTTTCTATAAAATAAAATAAAAGTAAGTTCAGAATCTGAGGCTTCCTCAAGATAGAGATTTAATCCCTATCAATGCCTATGTCCAAATCCTATTTTATTTCTGCTGTGATGATGGTTCATGTTAATGTTACCGTCCATAAGTCTGAAAACCTGTTGCCATTGATGTCTTTGTTCATATAGGAAACTAGGCTTGGTCTGTAGCTTTTCGATGCTACTATCAGAAACCAAAGGGGAGGAAGAGGTCATTAAAAGTTGAAGACTGCCATTTGGCAGGTGAAAAACAGCAGCTTTGTTTCCTTATGTTGTTATAGCCACACTCCTAGGATCACAAACATTCTCTAAACATTGAACACTTTACCAGCTGTGCTGGGATCAATATGAGGGCAATTTATCTCTCCTGTAAAAAAACTGTTAAACTGCACATATGCAGACACAACACTAAAATACTAGCTTTCACCTGGTGCTAAACACTACTACTTCTACACACCATGAAATTAGAGAAACATTATTTACAAAATCCCTTTGACAATGTTTCATGTTCTAAGAAATAAGTCTATGAAGAATTGGTAAAAATCAAATGTCTGATTAAAAATAAAAAATACAAAGACACACACAAACTAAAGCATGCTGCATAAAAACAATCCATTTAACTTGGATATTTATTTTGAGAATACTTAATGTTATTTAAATATCGCCTCTAATTATAAAACATTAAATGTATTACTATCATGTTTTAGTCAAGATGTTAAATTTTAAAAATGCAGATTACATAAATAGAATATTGCATTATAAGAATTTTTTAATGTGAAAATAATCAAAGTTTCCACAAATTTTAATTTAAATGTATTCTCAGTTAATTTTCACTTCAGATCAGAATTATCAAAATGATCAAGGTTAGATAATTAACTTACCTCATATGAACTTGGAAGTTTTAGTTTTAAACTTAGAAATTTTTTAATAGTTCCCACAGTTACACGTGTAGAACATCGAATGAATTTCTTCATTAAACCCTATAGGAAATAAAGATTACTAATTAAAATATTCTACCTTGTTTATAAAGAAACCACAGATGTCATTTCCACTTCGAGTATTTTCAAAATGTATTCTGAAAATGTTTCAGTTCACAGCTCTTCAGTACTTGTGAGTAAAAATGTTCCTAGGACATCTTGCTTCCCTACATGTCATCAGTTTGGCTCAAATAACTCTTAAAATTTTTTTTTAAACGTTCCTAATTCTTAGATACATGATATTCTTCGAGAATGTGTGTATTAAGAAAATCCTGGCAAGTAGACAATCTGCATACCTCTAGACATTTTGGTAAAGAACAGATCATTAGTTTAATTGAAAGAAAGGTCATAAAAAGCATGTACATATTTTATTATACAATATTGCTTCTGAAAGCATTAGGGACATTTTAAAAAGTCTCAAAACAAATATTTTAAAAAGGAGCACTGACTTCAAATGGGGCTCTATGGAGCCCTAGGGGTGAATAGAGAGAGGCCAGTTAATTCACAAGAGCCCCAGCAACCAAGTCATGTAGAATGGACACCCAGTCAATGTCTGATGGGCTGTGGCAATACTTTACTGAGAAAACAATGTTCTATATGCCTTGATTTTTCTCATTTTATCACTGAAATATAAGAACCAATCCAGAATGAACACCCAAACTGGAAATGAATTAAAATGATGATGTAGACATAACCATGAACGAATTTGTAAAACAAACTTACATCCCCAAACCTTAGAAAAATATCAATACTAAAACACACAAAACCCAGCAACTGGATCTTTTAAAGATATAAAGTATATGTATAGAGAATTAAGTAGACAATTTTAAAATGTTCTTTTTAAAAAACTGATTTCAGAGAGCAAAGGAGAGGGAGAAAGAATCATTTATCTGCTGCCTCCTGCACCCCCCTTCCCCCACACCCATAGGGGATGGAGCCTGCAACCTGGGCATGTGACCTGACCTGGAATTGAACCGGGACTTCCTGATTCATAGGTTGGTACTCAACCACTGAGCCATCCCAGCCGGGCTTGAAAATGTTCTTAAATCCACGAAGTCAAAAGTAGACTTATCCATGCCCTAACCAGTTTGGCTCAGTGGATAGAGCATCGGCCTGTGGACTGAAGGGTCCCAGGTTCGATTCCGGTCAAGGGCATGTACCTTGGTTGTGGGCATATCCCCAGTAGGGGGTGTGCAGGAGGCAGCTGATCGATGTTTTTCTCTCATCGATGTTTCTAACTCTCTATCCCTCTCCCTTCCTCTCTGTAAAAAAAAAATAAAGTAAAATATATTTTTAAAAAAAGTAGACTTATCCAGTCAATATGTATTTCTTAGCAAATGTATTCCCAGGAAAACATTTCCTAGCAAAGACCAACAGAAACAACTCTATAGATGATAGTTTGACATCAATCTAACAAAATTCCAATCTGGAATTTAATATTTAATTTGCAGGCACTTAGAAAATAAAAATACAACAATTATGCATTCTCTCTCTATAGAAACACTTTATAATTATACTAGTGACCTGGTGCACAGATTCGTACACATTGAAAAGAAATTAATTAGAAGGTGGCTGATGGGGCAGGACTGGGCAAGACAGGCCAGACATGCCCTGGAGCCAACCTTCCGCAGTCCTTCCCTGGTGTCTGCGGAGTGAGCCGGGTCCCTCCAGCAGGTGGGGTTGAGGTCCCTCAGCCTGGCCTGTGGGGATGCAAAGCTGCTGTAGTACAGGGTGTGGAACGCACACACAATGTGCAGGAAATCCGATTCGGGGCAGATAGTGCCCCAGCAACAACATCGCCCATGGCCCAAGGGGGAATTGTGCGGCGGGCTCCCTCCTCTCTGGTTTTGGGGTGTGCCACCTGAGAACAGCCGCTGCCCAGTCACTGCAGCTTGGCAGCTCCTGTGTTGAGGATCTGCCCCCTGGTGGTCAGTGTGTGTCATAGCGACTGGTAGGACAGGTGGAGGGACACTTAGCATATTAGCCATATATATCAACACTAATAAAAGAGAAAAATGGTAATTGGCGTACGACGATACCCTTTTCATTGGCTAATCAGGGCTATATGCAAATTAACTGCCAACTAAGATTGGCAGTTAACTGCCAACAAGATGGCGGTTAATTTGCATATGTAGGCACAATGCAGGGAGGTGAAAGGGAAAGCAGGAAGAAGCCCCCTGAAACTGAAAGTGATCGGAAACCCAAGGGGGAGCTAAGAGCTGGGGGGCAGGGCCGCCAGGGCCGCCTTGGCCCTGCCCCCCAGCCATGATCGGAGAATCAGGCGCCTTTTCCGCCCTGGCCAGTGATAGCAGGAAGTAGGGGTGGAGCCAGTGATGGGAGCTGGGCACGGTCGAAGCTGGCAGTCCCAGGAGCTAGGGGTCCCTTGCCTGGGCCTAAAGCGAAGCCCACAATCGCGGGGCCGCTGCAGCTGCGGGTCCCTGCTGCCCGGGCTGGACGCCTCGGCCAGAGGCCTCAGGCCTGGTCAAGGGGCCGATCCGGTGATTGGTGATCGGAGGGTGATGAGGGTCAACTCCTCTGGCCGAGGCATCAGGCCTGGGTGGGGGGCGGAGCCGGGGATTGGGGGGATATGATGGTCCCCTTGCCCAGGCCTGAAGCCTGGGTCAGAGGCGTCAGGCTTGGGTGCGGGGTGGAGCAAGCGATCAGAGGGAGATGGGGGTCCCCTGCCCAGGCATGATTCCTGGGCCAGAGGCCTCAGGCCTGGGCGGGGGCCAGAGCCAGTGATCAGGGGAAGATGGGGGTCCCCTGTCCAAGCCTGACACCTCTGGCGGAGGCATCAGGCCTGGGCAAGGGGCCGATCAGGAGATCGGAGGGTGATGGGGGTCTACGCCTCTGGCCGAGGCATCCGGCCTGGGCAAGGGGCAGAGCCAGCAATCAGAGGGGTCTGGGGGTCCCCTGCCCAGGCCTGACACCTGGGCCAGAGGCATCAGGCCTGGGCTGGGGGCAGAACCAGTGATGGGGGGAAATGAGTATCACCTGCCCAGGCCTGACGCCTCTGTCAGAGGCATCAGGCCTGGGCAAGGGGCCGATCCTGCAATTGGAGGGTGATGGGGGTCAACGCCTGAGGGCTCCCAGTATGTGAGAGGGGGCAGGCTGGGCTGAGGGACACTCCCCCCCACCCCACCCTAGACACCCAGTGCACGAATTTCGTGCACCGGGCCCCTAGAGTGTGTGTGTGTGTGTGTGTGTGTATATATATATACATATATATATATATACATATATATATATATATATATCTTATAGACAGCCTATAGTTGTACCATAAATTTTTATCCATTTTACCAATCTCTGCCTTTAACTAGAGATTAATCTATTTCCATTTAATGTAATTACTAATGGGGTCAGATTTATATCTGCCATTTTTCTATTTCTACTTTAAATGCCTTAGGTCTTTTTGTTCCTCTGTTTCTCAATGACTGCTTTATTTTTTGTTAAAGATATGTTATTTTAGTTGTCTTATAACTTCTTTCCCTATATATTTTACAATTACTTTCTTTGTGATTTCCCTCAGGATTATAACCTAGTTTGGAGTAATACTATTTTGAATTTCAATTAATGTACAAAAATTTGCTCATATATATCTCTGTTCTGCCCCCCATCTCAAGCAAAGTTTCAAATAAAAAATACATTCTGTCTTTTATATTTACCTGTGTGGTTACCTTTACCAGTGTTCTTTATTAATGTAGATTTGGGTTATGGTCTGGTGTCCTTTCATTTAGGTTTGAAGGATGCCCTTCATTATTTTTTTGCATAGAAGGTCTTGTGCGTGTTCTGTTAGTTTTTGTTTATCTGGGAATATCTTAATTTTCTCTCCCCTTTTAAAGGATATAGATTTTTGATGGATAATACTTCGTTGACAGTTTTCTTTTCCTTTCATCTGTATATGTCATCCTACTGCCTTCTAGGTGAGAAATCAACTGCTAATCTTACTGAAGATCACTTTATAAGTGATGAGTCACTTCTTTATTATTGCTTTCAAGATTCTCTCTTGTCTTTCAGTAGTTTAAAATATATCTTGCTATGGATTTTTTTTGGTTTACCATAGCTGAAGTTTGTTGAGCTTCATAGATGTTTAATATTTTCATCAAATTTGGGAAGTTTTTGGCCCTTATTTCTTTAATTATACTTTCTGCCCCTCTTTCTTTTGGGACTTTCATTATGTGTATGGTGGTAAGCTTGATGGTGTCCTACAGGTCTCTGAGGATCTGTTCATTTTTCTTCATTACTTTTCCTTCTGTTACCCAAACTGAATAATCTCTATCTTCTGAGGTTCCTTTCCTATTACTCAAATCTGCTTCTGAGCCTCTCCAGTGCTTTTTTACTTCAGTTACTATACTTTTCAATTCCAGAATATTTTAAAAAATAATTTCTATCTCTTTATCAATATTTTCAATTTTGGTGAGATTGTTCTTGTACTTTAATTTAGGTGTTCAGAGATGGTTTCTTTTAGTTCTTTGCTCGTATTTAAAATGAATGATTTAAAGTACCTAGTAAGTCCAATGTCTGGACTTCTGCAGGGATGGTTCTAATAACGGTTTCTTTTACTGTGTATGTGTTATACTTTCTTGTCTCAATTTTTTGTTGAAAACGGAGCATTTAAATAATATTATGTGACAACCTTGGAAAATCAGATTCCCGCTGACTCCTCAGGTTTATTATTGTGGCCTGTTTCTTCTTGACCTACGTAAACCAATTCTGTAAAGCCTGTATTCTTTACATCTAGTGACTGGCTGATTGAACCAAAATTTCCTTATACACTTGGAAAAAATAAGTTTCCCAGTCTTTGCTGAGGGATTCTGTCCTTGTTTTGGGCCACACTTCCAACACTAAGTAAGGTGGTTGAAAATTCTGCCTTAGTTTTCACTTCTTGTGCAGAGCTTCACACCTATTTGTCTTTCTGAGCATGTATACAGTTTTGTGTATGTGCTTGGCCTTTTATTAGAATCCCAAGAATATGTCAGAGCTTTTCAAAGCCCCTTGTAAATGGGGTATTTCAGGAACCACCAGAGAGAGCAAATAAAGACAATTATTTGGCTGTTAGGTTTTGAAGAGTTCCACCTCCGTTTTGTCCCTTTGGTACCTGAGAGGCTGCAGTGGGCGCAGGGCTGGCGAGTGGAGAATGGGACCAGTGCATGTGAAAATGGCCCAAAGTCAGACATTTTACTTGATTAATGCTCCATAACTTCTGAAAGCCTAATTATTATAATTCTGGAAAAAGTTGATTTTATAAAGTTTTGGCCAGTTTTTTCATTGCTTTTATGGAGGAGCAAATTTTTGGTGGTTTTTACTATTTTCACTGCCTTCCTGCTCTTGGCATTGGCTTTTAAGTTGGCAAAGCAGTAGCCATACTGTGTAAACTATACATGTAACTACTCTAACACTACATTTGAGAATCACATCCTACTGCAAAGGAATGAGATGGTTGAGGTGGTTATATTGGAGCATAAACATTGTTTCTCTGTCTTTAAGGGTATAATCATGTTTCAAGGACAACACCAGGAAAAATAAAAAACAGCATCAATGCCTGCTGCCTAAAGGAACACAATAAATGCTGACTTAATAAGTTACAAACTAAGCTCTAATTGAGTGATATATGCAAGGCTTGTATAGCATTTCAGAGAAGGGATTCACTAGGGTGAAAAAAAAAGCATCAAAAAGAATAGAGGTCTCTGCTTGGGTCTTGACGGAAGCATAGGAAAGTGGTGAGAAGAGGGAGGAACATGCCAAAAAAGAAAGCGTGTTCAAAGTTTTAGAGGGTTTTAAATCTTAATACAAGCCTTTATATATTCTGGATGCAAGTCCTTTGTCAGGTATGAGTGTCAGCATATATGTTGGTACTCATGAAGAAAGCAATAGTCACTTGTCTTGAGAAGAAGTTTCACTGATGGGTATAAGGGGCGATAAATTTACCAAGATAGGGACTAGTTAAAGGCCATGAATGCTATTGGAAAGGAGTTAAGACTTGATTCTATTGGCCAAAAGACGGCAAACTATGACCACAGGTCTCAAGCCAAATCTGGCTGGCCACCTCTTAAATAAAGTTTTATTGGAATACAACCATGCCAGTTCATTCACTATTGTCTATGGCTACTTCAGGGCTACAATGAGTAAGTTGAGTAGCTTCAACAGAGACCATATGGCCCACAGAGCCTAAAATATTTACTGTCTGACCCTGATATTGGCCTGGACTCTGATTTTCATCCTCTGCCTTACACACATTCAGGGTGTGGCCTCAACCTTGGATAAGAGAGAAATTAAGGATACAAAAAAAACACTGAAGAGACTGCTTCCAAAAAATTACATATAAAGTGAGCAGCTAGGATGGGGAATTTTTCAGGATTTATAACAGGCTAAAGCAGTGATTTCTCAACCTTTTGGTCCTTTAAATACAGTTCCTCATGTTGTGACTCAACCATAAAATTATTTTCATTGCTACTTCATAACTGGAATGTTGCTACTGTTATGAATCATAATGTAAATATCTGATATGCAGGATGGTCTTAGGCGACCCCTGTGAAAGGGTCGTTCGACCGCCAAAGGGGTCGTGACCCACAGGTTGAGAACCGCTGGGCTAAAAGGAAAGAGTATAAGGTCCAAGATGACTCCAAGGTTGTGAACTTGTATGACTGGTTGAAAGATGGCAATAATAACTGAAATTGCAGGTTTGGAGTACAATTAGGTGAAAGTATAATGAATTTGTCTTTAACACCTGAAGTTTCAGGTGTTGGGGAAACTCCCAACTGGGATACTTACTTTCATACTAGAACTCCTGCAGAAAAGTAGCCTTTACATTTACTTAAAAAGATAGTCAATCTACTATATTATAAATATATTCATATATAAAATGTTGACTTAATTTTCACTATAAGATAATAATTCATGTATTAGAGAGCTAAAGGATGATCAAAATCTCTATTAAGGAGAACCCCCTCAAATGGGGATTATAGGAATGATTCAATGAGAGAGAAAAGTAAGGTCATTAAAAAACTTAAAAAAAGAAAAGGTGCTCCACCAGAGCATAAAAAGCCCTAGAGAAGCCTGGGAAGGTCAATAGGTGCAATGGCCACATCTCTAAAGATTTCTGTACTTTATTACATGCCTTATCCAATTGATAATTAAATCAATTATTGTATTGCATTATAACTGTTTATTTGTGTAAGACCTTGCCAAACTTCCTTGACATTTTTTTCTTATTTATATCTTCATTGTCTAATATCCACATAGATTAGTATTCACTGACTCAGTATGCTATATTCTTTGTTGCAAGATGCTTGGAACACTTAATTGGAGATGAAATTTTTTTAATTTCTTAAAAGAAAAATATCATTAAATGTATTAGTGAAAATTCAACCCACTGGCTTACAGATAAAACAGTAGAAGTGAAAGAAGAGACAATGAATACAGGTATTTGAATAAAACATGGACTACAATATTCTCAGGGGCTGACATTTGCTGGGACAAAGTGAGAAAAATCTCACTTTAACCAGTAAAGCAGTGAACCTTTATAATAAAAACAAAAGTTCCTTGTAACAAAAAAAGCAAGTAGTAGGGTGTCTGAAACTCTCTAATATAGAGATCTTTACAAAAAGGTTCAATTAGTAGACAGATACAGGGTTAGAAATGGAGATTCTATAGGAAGTATCTGGGAGCCTTCAAGGACTTTAAGAGTTCACAGGCATTTTATGACACCAATTTTATTTCAGAAGCAATCAATTATATTATTCAAAAGCATGAAGAAGTGTTTTTTTAGTTAGTTCTTAATAAAAATAGAAAAATAACGGAAGAAGTTAGAAGAGGGTGAACCAAAAGATTGGAGATACTGCCCAACATAAAATGATCTGAGTTGGTTACCACACTTAAAAAAGGAAAAACAATGTATATAAACTCCCAACAAAGGTATAGAAGAAGGTGCCAGGAGAATCAGTGGTGTGATTCTCTGATGAACCACTAGGTGGTGGCATTGGCCCAGGACGGTTCAGTTGTGGGGGTTGGAAATCAGGTGTGTGGAGTAAGCAATTGCTTGGCCATTTCATTTGTAGGCATGGAACTGTTAGAAGGGTATTCAACTTGATTATGTTAATAAAAACTTTGAAAGAAAACATTTTGAAACAGGAAAATTCATCAACAAATTATCAAAGGTTTACATTTGTAAAAAATACAACTGTACTTGTCCACTCACCTTTACTACATTGTCCCCTGACTGTCCGTTATTTCGTAAACAATCCAGACATATAGCAATTTGTGGGTCACTTCTGTGATAATCTTTATCATCTTGATTTTCATCACCTTCTTCATCTACTTTAGGTTTTTCAACTTTTGAAGTATCATCTGTACAATTTAAACAAAACTCAGATATAACTCAAAGTTGATATTGAAGTTAAGCAATAATATTTAATCATCAAAACAAAAGTCAACTTTGAAGAATAACTGAAACTTTCAATACTTTTCATTGTTGAGTTAGTTGGACCATTTAAAAATATTTTTAAAAAACCATCACTGACTTATTAATATAGCCTTAGATGTCTAGGCTCACTGGGGCATCCAAATGAAAGATTCAGGACTAGCTACATTTTGTCACAAAAATAATTGCAATTGGTGATTAGATCACTTAGAAAGTAGACAGGATATAAAAATACTTCCAAATTCTCTATATATTCAAATTTAAAACTGAGTAATCTTTTCTAAGTTCTCAAAATTTCAAATTATTAGATATTCATAAAATTAGTTAAATATAATGAATAAAATGAATTCAATGAATTCTTTTAAAACATGTTTACAGCTTATAAAATATGTTAAAACTCCATTAAGGAAATCTGAATATATTTCATATTATATCCAAATGTATTTAACCTATTAAATACTTGCAGCCTACATATAGTTTACTGAGTGCCTTTAACTCTCTGTTAGATATGCATTGTGCTAGGTTTGAGAGAACAGTTTTGAAACTAGAATTATCATCTGCAGGAGAAACCGACAGGTAGAGAAAGCAGAGAAGTTGGATGGAAGAGAGAAAATAGACTATACAGCCACATAAAGAAAGATAATAAACCTAAACTGTGGGGTGAAATAGAGATTTAGGGAAAATTTCCAGTGGAAAGAATTAGCCAGCCAACCATTACAGTATAGAAAAGCCCAGGAAAAAAAGACAGGTTAGCTCCTCTGTAATGACTATAGTATAAGCATTATGTTTGTATCATAAAAAGCAAGTGGGTTCTCTTCTGCATTCTTTCTTCAACATATTTATATGGAACCCACTTAAATAGTATCACCTTTTAAGAACCCAACTCCCAGCTCCAAGAAAAAATCCAAAATCTCCATCTAAACCAGTGGTTCTCAACCTTCTGGCCCTTTAAATACAGTTCCTCATGTTGTGACTCAACCATAAAATTATTTTCGTTGCTACTTCATAACTGTAATGTTGCTACTGTTATGAATCGTAATGTAAATATCTGATATGCAGGATGGTCTTAGGCGACCCCTGTGAAAAGGTCGTTCGACCGCCAAAGGGGTCGTGACCCACAGGTTGAGAACCACTGATCTAAACTAAAGACAAAATACTTTAGAGAGGGAGAAAAACACAAAATAGGCTGTAGTCCTTCACAAGTCAACCTATAAGATACATAGAGCCCTGAACTAAATCTAACAGATAGCTTCGGAAGATGATCCCCTGGAACTACTCCTCTTGAAAACGTAGTCAAACATTTAGTCAACTTTATATCACCTATGTTTTTCCTATAGCACTACTATCTAAATTGTACTTTACACTTGGGTAAAACAAGCCTTTAGTTAAGTCATTTTCAGGCCTGGTTTCTTGCCTATTTTGTTGTTATAGAGCAGAAATAATCCCTTGCTATCTTCTCTGTCATTCAAAACTAGAATGCTCAAACCTCCCCTACTACAGGAAGTTAAACTAAAGAAACTATGATCCCCATTTTATAGATGAAAAGAGAAAGAGAATTTTCTCACCCATCTTAATTATTATGTGTAATTGACAATCCTGTGATCTTATGGAAAAGCCAGAGATGGGAAATTGAGCTCACAATGAGCCTATAAAAACACATGTACATATTTAAAGATTTCAGTGGTACTTAGGTCATCTTGAAATCAGTCTTATATTAAATAATCCTGAAAGGATACTTTCTTATAATTTCAGGTATGTTGTACTTTTTCTTTTCTTTGTGTGAATTATATACTTACCAAAAGCCTTTTCTCTGCTCAGTAATGTTTATTATTTTGCTAAAATTATTAAAAATTTACTGATTGCTGAGTCTCCAGGCACCCAGAAGAGAAATTTGGACACTTAGCACTGGTGATGGGGAAAACTCGCAAAAGCAGCTAGAAACATTTTTCAGTTCCAGATATATAAAAATTTGTATCACCTGAGCTCCACCTATGAAAACTTCATTCCAAGATCCCCTTGCTATGCTGTCAGCCACATCTCAGTTCCCTCTCTTATTCAAATGTACAAACTAAAACAAAATCCCTCACTGTTTAGTTGCAGGCTATAGCTCTTTCTTTTCTTCAGTTTGCATTATTTGCTGGAGAGCTAAAGGAATCAGTAGTCGGTTTTCTGTCTTATCTCCTTTTTCTCTTCCCAAAGTTCAATTTCCAATTACCTTTAACTGGAGTGATCTCATGATTTTACATGAAAGGTTCATAATATAAGTAAAAGAGTACATGAATTCTGCACAGGAGACACTTGAACTTGAGGAGAGAGATTAGTTGACCAAAGCTATAGAAAGCTAATTTGTGAGAAGCTATCAGATACAAATGTAAGAAAAAGTCACCTTGTCCATTTTCTTGAGGCTTATTTTTCTTCCAAAACTCAGATTCACGCTCAAGTTCTTCTAATTTAAAAGAAAAAAAGTATAAAAATAATAGAAACAGTCATGAAATGTGTAATAGAAAAACTGATTTCATAAAACACAGAATTCTGCAAGAAGCCAAAGAGTAACTTACGTTCTCGTAGTCCAGGGACCAGTTTAAATATGATTTCCTCTAATGTATTATCCAACCTTCCAAAGAATAAAGGAACAATGAAGATATCAAAATCCAATACATAAGCAGCTGGGGATCTCTATCTTATATGTATTGCAAATGTAGAGCATGCAGTTTCAGCACATCTACTACACCAAACTCCTCTGCACGCGGAGCACACCTATTTCTAGCCTTTCTTTCCCATGTGGTAGGTTGATAACAAAAACAGTCCTAGTCCCCGACTCTCTCTACATCCACACCAGTGGTTTTCAACCTTTTTTGGCCATGCTCCCCCTGTGACATATAATTCTTAGAGTTCAAAAGTGAACTCCTGTTCACGTGGAGGAAGCCTAAAAGGCCACTAACTTGGTCTAAACAAGCTTCCAAAGGACATGGAATCCATGAAAGACAAAAATAAAAGAATGACAGGACAGCTGAAATACTGAGGAAGAAATCACTAAGAAATTGTTAAAAAAAATAATAATATGAAGTGATATGAAATGCATAAATATGTCACAATATTTATATACTGTATATAAGGCCTCTAGAACCTAAGAAATGCAAAAAATTCACTGTTAGTAATTCATTCTCGAATTGTCCCCCTTGTGGGGCGTGTGCCCCATGTGAGAACCACTGATCTACATCCACTGAACATGACTGACTCCATCCCTTAATCAAGGGAGGAATTCTAACTCCCCACCCCAAGAATATGGGCAGGCCGTGAAATATGGCATTGGGCTTAGTCCTGAGCCCAGGCCTAAAGAGGCACTACATGCTTTTGTATGTCCCCTCTCTCTCAGAATCCTGCCAACCATGAGAACAAGTCTGGAGGGTGAGGCACCATGTATAAGAGAACCCTGCTAAGGCCATTTCAGACTAGGTCACTGAGCCCGTCCCCAATCTGAGAGGCTGCTCTGCTGATCCGACCTGGTTCTACCTATCCAGTCAACTGCAGCACCATGAGCGAGCCCAGCCAAGACCAGAAGAACCACCTAGATCTGTGAACTGCAGAACTGTGAGGAATAAGGAATGCCTTTTTTTTTTTTTTAAAGGGTGGTTGGTTTTGCAGCAATAGTTAATATATTCACTCTCAAAATCTCTATTACAACTCTGGCTCTTTCCTATAAAGGAAATAATCTCCATTTTTCTCTCCTGAGAAATTTAGACCATTTTGTCGTTCTATCTCAGTGATGGCGAACCTATGACACGCGAACTCATTTTTTTGGTTGATTTTTCTTTGTTAAGTGGCATTTAAATATATAAAATAAATATCAAAAATATAAGTCTTTGTTTTACTATGGTTGCAAATATCAAAAAATTTCTATATGTGACACGGCACCGGAGTTAAGGTTTTTCAAAATGCTGACACGCCGAGCTCAAAAGGTTCGCCATCATTGTTCTATCTTCCTAGATTTAAAAAAAAGTAAATATTTATCTTGACATTTTAGTTTTTTCCTGATGAGAGTGTAACCCTTCCTTTTCATTTTTTTACTCTCATTCTCTTGCTCCCAGAACATCCTTTTCTCTCTTCATACCTTCATCCTGCTCAGCAGCATTTCAGCAGCATTACTATTCTCTAACTACAAACATTTATACTTTCCTTGCATCTTAAAAAATCCAACCTTTATAGCAAGCTGTTAGCTGTTTTTCAATTGGAAAAACTTTGAAAGCAAAATTGACATTATTTGTCACATATAATGTTTCCCCAAATTATCCCTAACTGCCAATTAAATAGGTTTAAAAATTATTTTAGAATTAAAGCTTAATATGTTTAAATTATTTTTTAAAGTCATTTTTCTCTCCTGTATTGTTCTGCAGCAGTTTGATAGGGTTGTCTAAAACTGCTCCTTTCAGGAAAGAACAATTGGGTTTTCTTTTTTTCTGTCTACTCTTTCTTGGTCCCTAAGTATTTTTCTTTTCCAATGCTCTGCTCTCTTGACCTTTTCAGTGAACTCATATAAGCTAAAAGCTTTTACATATATTCACACACACACACACACACACACACACACACACACACACACACAAACTACATCTCTGCTGAGCTTAAGTGCCACATTTCCAACAGATGCTTAATATCTCAAGCACCTCCTTTTGTTCATCTATGTCAACACTGTCTTATCCATCCTCCAACAAAACATTGAATATCACTGTCATACTTTTCAAAAATTAAATTTAGAAATGTGACCAAAGGCTCAAAATGCAAGAATTATCTTAATACATGCACATACCTCTTCCCACCCCTTGATTCACACATTGAAGTCACTATGCTTCACCAACAGTTCCTTCTCGATATTTCCCCCATATAGTCTTTTCATGCTTCCCACCCTTCTACTTCCTTAATTACCAAAGTATTTAAAGGACAGTATACACCTATTTTCCTTTAACTTGACATGCTCATAATGATCAAATTAATGCTTAAGGAAGATTCAGCATTTGCTTTGCTCAAGAACCAATTTCTTCCCACCACCTGGCTTCAAGTGTTTTTATAACTTGAGTCTAACCTACAAACCATAACTGGTGTTATTCTCTTATTTCTCTTCCCTAGCCAACAGGCCTATTCAGTTTCCCATAAGAATGCCTTGTCTTTTTGCACTCCTTTTCCCCTCATGTTCTTTATCTTGGCTCAATTATTCTTTTCCTACTCTCCAACCAAACCAATGTTACCTTATTCTTCAAGACTTAACTCAAATACTAGTTTGTTCACAAAGTTCCCCTGACCATTTAATGGTAATATTTAAAAAGTAGCATTTCTCTTCTTAATTTAATATTTTCACCAAAGTTATATATATGTGCAATTTCTCATTCTGACTCCTACAACCCCAGAGGCACCACTTTCAAATCCAACCAGTTTCTTCTAATATTTACTATTAGCAAGTCAGAAGTAGGGCCTGAGAACTGCCATTTCTAACAAGAGACTCATAGTTTGGGGACCATGCTTTGAAAACCACTGGGCTAGACATTTATCTGTAGATAAATTACTCCAACTACAGTCACTAAAATAGAAAAAACAAGTCTAAAATCTAAGACTTGCAAATCCAGATTCAATGAAATGATGGCAAACATCACACAGAAATAAACATTACAAAAGGCTACGTATATCTAGTACTGTTTTTAGATGTGTACTTCCCTAAGATCCCACAGTTAATCTGTGATAGAGCTATGGTAAAAACAGTGGGGAAAAAATACGTTTAGTGGTAAGGACACCTGGCTTGAAGCTGGGAAATGGCATTTGAGTTTGCTGAGACCTTAGGCAAAGTCATGGTAAATTTCAATTTTCTAAACTGGAAAAAAGGGTTTGGATTAGGATCTTACAAACTACTTCCAGCTTTAAAAATATATGATTATACTTAAGTAAATGGCAGTCATTTTTAAAATTCTGAGTTTTAAAAAATTTAATAGTACCAAGATTAGTCTACCTCACTATTAGGTCTGCTCTCTTTCTACTGCCATGTAGTTCAACAAAAGTGGTGTGTTGTGTAGAATATTAAAATACTGAAGCAAAACTACAACTAAAGTAACTCTGAGAGCCTAAAATAAAGTTATAATTTTAATTTGGATATGTATTTCTTAAATATTTAATAGGTACAGTCGTATTTTTCTATTTCTTCTTAAAATCTGTATTAATTGAACCAAGGTGCCAACAAATATTACAATGCATAATAAAAATTATTAGCGTTTACGTATTTACTTACCTCAACATTTCTAATGGATTTGTCTCATGAACCTGGTTGCCACACCTGGGACAATCATTGCTATCTTCAAAGTGCTGAACAATACAAGTCTTACAGACTAAGAAGAAAGAAGGTGTTAGGTTAAAATGCATCATTTAAACTGAATGTAATTAGAAATAGTCCTTAAAAATTACCTACTATAGGTAGAGTACTATTCTTTAATCAAACTTTATAAAACCTTAAAATTGTAACACTGGAAAAAACCCAACTGAAATAAAGCCTGCTGTCACAATATAAAAAGTATATACCATTTTGTTGTTTTTCTTAAAGAAGTAGGACCAAAATGAGGTTTTTACCTTAACTGAATTTACTTCTTTTGCTAGAAATATATTTGAATGCAAAATAAATATTTCTTAAAAGAAGTTGTGAGTTTTCAACATGTTTGGATTGCTTTTCATTAGCAGGGTGCTCCTGGAACAAAGCAGGAATTGCAAGGGAACTTCTGGTCTTTGCGGAGCATGAGGGCCAGCGCTCACAGATCCCATGATTCCATGGAGCACAACAAGCATGGCAGTGGCATCAAGTTGGCACAAAGGCACGAGAGGCAAAGTGAAAGAATGACTGCAAAACTGACAGGGAAAATTAAGGTTTTTAAATAAAGATTCTAAACTAAGATAACAGAAATATGACTTGTGGATTTAAAAAAAGTAAAAAACAACAACTGGTAGTAAATACATCTCCCACATGATTTTAAAGTTGTAAATAAAGCCCAACCTTATACAAAGTAGAACCTGAGAAAATCCAAGGCAGAAGTTCAGTAAAGATTTGCTTTCCCTAAGATGTTTACAAAATCATCACTACAAATCTACCCTTTGATTCTTAGTCTTTAATTTGGTTTATACCAGCTATAAAACATATTTTTAAAATATCTTAAAGATTTAATGCCAAGCTCTTTAACTGCTCAACTGCTACACATACTGGTTAACTCAACAGGTGCAAGATAAAAAGGTCTAGGTCTGGGTTAAGACTCTATGGAGACTAATTACAATCTTCATTCTCATCAGCCACCTACAGAAAGATGCTGTGGCCACAAGAAACACCTGGGTCAGAACGGGAGTTAGGCTCACCAATGATATTATTCCCAGTTGAAAAACCACTTAAATGGCAACAAGTGCTAACATTACCCGAGCACTAACCTAGTATCAGGATCTGGGCTCAGGGCTTTGTATAGATTAAAGTATGGACTGTTACCATCCTCCTTTGGCAAATGAGAAACAGTACTGGAGAGCCTGAGTAGGCTGCCATGGCTGCTCACAGCTGCCTAGCTGTGTAGCAGAGATGGCATCCACTCCCCGGCTGTGCATCTGCAGGCCTAAAGTCCAATTACTATGCTAAGCATCATAAAGCCAGTAACACTTGATCCCTGGCATCAAGATTTGTTATTTTTTTTTAAATATATTTTATTGATTTTTTACAGAGAGGAAGGGAGAGGGAGAGTTGGAAACATCGATCAGCTGCCTCCTGCACATCCCCCACTGGGGAAGTGCCTGCAACCCAGGTACATGCCCTTGACCGAAATCGAACCCGGGACCCTTCAGTCCGCAGGCCGACACTCTATCCGCTGAGCCAAACCGGCTTTGGCAAGATTTGTTATTTTTAACTGATCTTTATATTTAGCCCATCACAAACATCATAAAACTTCTGCCTAAAGCTTACAAACTGAAATGCTTCCTTTTACCATTTCTTAGATTTGAACTAGGCTGTTGCACAAATTAATAGAGTCATGTGTCATCTAAAACGGTGGTTCCCAAACTGAGATGGGCACCACAATCACCAATGAGATTTTTTAAAAGAACAGATTAATGGGCCCCATCCCAAAACAATTAAATCAGAATCTCCAGGAGATCAACAACAGGACTCTTAACTTTGAAAAGCTCTCCACCAAAGACAGTTAAAGATAACTGGGAAATCTTGGCCAAAGGAGGCCATAAGCTGGCCACAAAATCCTCACCAGTGAGTACCTCTGATAGATGAACCCATTCCAGGATTTGGCCTTCTGCCAAATCATAATCAGAAATCACTTTACTATTCACTATCAGGAAATCAGTCATGGGACAAAACATAATCGAAAAAATATGGGATGAAGATACTCTCTCCCTGTAATGAAGAGGCCAAAGTAGGACAGCATAATGCTCTAGACCAGTGGTTTTCAACCTTCCTAATGCCGCGACCCTTTAATACAGTTCCTCATGTTGTGGTGACCCCCAACCATAAAATTATTTTCGTTGCTACTTCATAACTATAATTTTGCTACTGTTATGAATCATAATGTAAATATCTGCTATGCAGGATGTATTTTCATTGTTACAAATTGAACATAATTAAAGCATAGTGATTAATCACAAAAACAATATATAATTATATATGTGTTTTCCGATGGTCTTAGGCGACCCCTGTGAAAGGGTCGTTCGACGCCCAAAGGGGTCATGACCTAGATTGAGAACTGCTGCTCTAGACAAAAGACAATCTGGAGGCAGACTGGATCTGAAACTCAGTCCTACCACCAGGCACATTACTTACTCTATGCTTCTATGTACGAAGCAGATAACAAGAATATCTATCTCACAAGGTTCTTGTAAGAATTAAATGAGATAATATATGTAAACTGTGTAAATAAGTATATCGTAATGTACTTATATTCAATGAATATTTGAGCTGTAACTATAAATTAGATCACCAGATGAGCATAAAATCATAACAAGGAGCATCAGTAATCGAATACTGAATGGCAACAGACTATGATTAGTTTGATGTGTCCATCTGAAATAACAGACGATCTTGCTAAAGGGACTTTAAATGTCTATTATGTATTGGTATTAATCCTCTGCAGCTATGACAGCCCTAGAGAGAGTCTTACAGCTCAAGTAAGGTATTTTCTACACATTGCTTCACCCGAATGGGAACCGCCTATCTTTGCATGTATGATACTTCTTTTTCCAAGATTGACCCTTTACCCTAGAAAAAGAAGTATCATACATGCAAAGATAGGCGGTTCCCATTCGGGTGAAACACTTCTCTAGTATACATTCCTTCTTTAACTTTATATATTTAATACAATTCCTACTGGTCTAGGAGCTATCTTGTTCTGTCTTTTCACTTTGAATATACCTGCTCTGAAGTACTACTGCATGTTGATTTCATAGTTTAATAAAGGGCTATTCTACATCCTTATTTTCAAGTTCTTGAGAGGTGGGGGTGTTCTTCACAACAGGTACAAGGACCATTGTTGTTGCTTATCTTGTATGTATGGTCCACCCACAAAGTAATCTACACAAATTTCTTTTCTTAACCACTAATCCTGCTCTCATACCATATAATAAAAGGGTAATATGCAAATCGACTGAACAGCGGAAAAACCGGTTGTTATGATGCACACGGACCAACAGGGGGCAGATGATCAACACAGGAGATGCCCCTGGTGGTCAGTGTGCTCCCACAGGGGGAGCACCGCTCAGCCAAAGCCCAGAAGCCAGGCTCACAGCTGGCGAGCACAGCAGGGGTGAGGGGAGCCTCTCCTGCCTCCAAGGCAGTCGGACATCCCCCGAGGGCTCCCGGACTGCGAGAGGGCACAGGCCGGGCTGAGGGACCCCTCCCGAGTGCATGAATTTCATGCACCGGGACTCTAGTTGATAATAAAACAATAGTCTTTTCTCTCATGTCCTTGGTGTTATCACTCATTGGTAATGTTCTGTTTATTAAAAGTGATCAAATGCTGACTCCTTTGGTAAAATCATCCTAAGGTGTTCGTTTTATCTGTCAACACAGAAGCACGTTCCTTCCTTCCTTAGCACATTACCATCTTTATGTGCCCTTCCTGAGTAACACTCATTTTCAAAGTTTGCTTTGAAAACTTTATTATCTAACAGTTTTTAAGTAAACTGTAGTCATCTGCAAAGAGAAGAGGGAACAGCTTGCTGATTTTAATACATATTCTTATTAAAAAAGTTTTCCAGTATTTGCTTCCATGAGACAGTATCTCTTGGTTTCACTTATATAAGGATCTAATAAACACCTTCCTTCTGTTATGTTATACATGACACATTTCTTTCAAAGGCCCACATGAGTTGCAATTTCATGAAAAACATTTAGGATAACATTACTTCCTACTGAGAATGCTATATGATTTCACCACCACAGAGGAGCAGGCAGCAGCAAAGGAGAAGGATCTTCCATCAAGCAGGCCAGGACACTAAAATGTCCTGGAAGGTTGTACTTCCATAGACAGACTTAGAGTCAGGGTAGAGTTTGGTAGCTCAGTGAGTGCAGCAATGCCCTCATAACCTCCTGATCAATATAAATTCTTGTCAATCATAATGATCACTTCTCACACATACTCCTGATAGCTTTGTTCTTCTGTACTTCAACTTTTCTACCCATCTCTTCTTTCATTATACTTGCTCAGTTAAACTATTAACCCTGGCTAAATCCAACATACTCTGCTTCTATAAAATTATAGCTGTGGGAGAAAAACATACACCACACTGATGGTATCTCACCTTAAATTCATGACCGTGAACCTAAAGTGGATCCTTCATCTGCCAGGTGGTCATACTCAATACCCCAAGTCCATTATGCCCTCCATCAATACTTCATACCTTCTCCTCTCTCCTCAAAGCCTTAACACATCCTCCCCCAATCTCACTCTCCAATGATGACCTCTCTTCCTCTTTCACTGAAAACAAAAGGGAAAAAAAAAACTGAAACAAAGAGAAGAGAATTCACATCACCATATGACTAGCATCTGTACTTTGTGCTCTTGCCTGTTTCCAAAAGTTTCATGTGCCTATCTGCAACCAGTCTCTGCTCTGTGCACTCAATCCCCTCCGGATGACCTAAGCACACTGCTTCAGTATTCTCCCCTTTCACTAGATTAGTCTTTTGCTATCTACTGAAGATTTAAACATATTCCTCATCTTAAACAACTGTTGACCCTACTTCTCTTGTCAGCTGTCACTCCATTTCAGAGCTACTTATACTCTCTCCAATTCTTCTCTTCCCATTCTGTTTTTCCCCACCTCTTTTTTAACCTTCATTAACATGAAATACTTACATAATCACAGTACAATGAGCAAAACCAGGGAATTTTCCATCCTCTCACACTTATCCAGACTTTCACTCTTTACCACTCCATTGAAACTGCTCGACAGGATTATCCATGACCTCTGTGTTGCTAAGTCCAGTGGTCTATTCTCAGTTCCATCCTACTCAACAGTTAACTCAGTTGATTCCTCCTCCTTCTTGACACTATGTGTACTTTGCCTCCCAGAATCCCACCCTGCTTTCTCCTATCTTACTGACAACTCTTCCTCAACGCCTTGAAGCTCCATCCTTGGTCCTCTTTTCTTTTTCTACACTCACCCCCTTGGTACTTTCATTGTTTAAATATGATCTATATGCTGATGTGGGAAGAGCTCAGGAGATTTATCTCAGTGCAGTGGCAGATGCAATGGCATGAGCGCGCTCCGCCTATACAAGCTTCCTCGGCACACCGGGAAGTGGCAGCGCCCGCCTGAGTAAGCCCCCTAGAGCCCCTACATAGTACCCTGATCTTTCCTACCATTGGTTGCCCTAAGGATGGTGTAAACTTCTGATTGGTCTGGAATGTTATATATATATCCCTGTACTTAAACAATAAAGTTCAGACTGCGTCTTGAACCCGTCTCCGGAGTCGGGCATGCTTTGTTAGGACTCCGTCGGCCTCACCCCCGCGGGACCCCCTGCCTCATGCTGATAATCTCCAGACTCACACATCCAACTCCCAACTGACACCACCAGTTGGGTGTCTCCAAAAATAGCCTCCTGATCTTCCACCCTCAGCCTTTTCTATACAATTGGATGACATCTTTATCCTCAAGTTTCTCAGACCAAAATCTTAAAGATATCCTTTAAGACTGACTTAACTCTTTGACTCTTTTTTCTCTTATGACCCCCACACAGGTCATTAGCAAATTTGGCTTTACTTTCAAAATATAATCAGAATCTGACCACTTTGACCACCACCACTGCCTTGGTACAAGCAATCACTACCTCTTGCCTGGACTATTGCAACCACTTCTTAACAGGTCTGTTTTCAATAGTAGTCTGAGTGATGCTTTTAAACATAAATCAGGTAATTCCATTCCTCATTCAAAATGCTGCCTGAAATGGGTCATAGCTCTAGAGCAGCGGTTCTCAACCTGTGGGTCGCAACCCCTTTGGGGGTCGAACGACACTTTCACAGGGGTTGCCTAAATACATCCTGCATATCAGATATTTACACTACGATTTGTAACAGTAGCAAAATTAGTTATGAAGTAGCAACGAAAATAATTTTACGGTTGGGGGTCACCACAACTGTATTAAAGGGTCGCAGCATCAGGAAGGTTGAGAACCTCTGCCCTAGAGTAAAAGCCCTATGAGAACTGCACACTGTGCCTGTGGCTCACATCCACCCTATCTCCTCCCTGTGCTCTCCTCTGCTCACTGCTGTCTGGCCACACTGGCCTGACCATTTCTCAACATGTCAGGCACATGCCTGCCTTAGACTCTTGGCTCCTTCTATTCCCTCTACCTGAAATATTCTTCCCTCAGTCGTGTAATTGGCTAACTCCTTTACCTCCTCAAGTCTATTCAAATATCACTTTCTTTTCTTTTTTTTTTTTTTTTAAATGTCACTTCCTTAACGAGGCCTACCCAGAACACAGGCTTATTTTAAATTGTAACACCTTCCCACTGACTGCAATTCCCCTTACCAGCTTGGCTCTCCCTCTTTCAATACCATTTATCACCTTCTAATACACACTACGATTTACTTATTGTCTACTGTATCGCCCTAATGTATCCCAGGTGCCCAGAATCGTACTTGGAAGAGGAGGTGCTCGGTGAGTATTTATGGAATAAATGAGGACACAGGGTTAGGAACTGTAAAGGGAGCCAAGTGCACTATTGTAGTCAAGTCAGAAACCTGCCTACGCTTTCAAATAAAGGGGAGAGATTCTGAGTTTACTAGTAATCTTTTTGACAACTAAAATGAGTTAAGTCAATATAAACTAAAATGTTTCAGTTTTCTAAAATGTTGAGTAAAGAAATGTCAGTAATGAAGCTTCTGAGGGAACATAGCTTTTGTTCACTGGTATTTAAATTTTTGATATAATATAGTAGTCTGGGAAAAACCAGTATGTTATGAAGCATCAGTACCTATAAAAAGTCTTCAAAGTATAGAAATGGAAATGACCTTTTGTTTTTTTACAGGTTAGACTGTACTTATTCTTAATGTTTATATTCAATCTTTCTGTTAGATTGTTTTTTAGGTTTAAGACATTTTTTTACCCCATGATGGATGATGGTCATTGCCACCCTTCCAAGCCCCCAGGGCCTCTACCTTCACATTTACTTTCATTCTATAGCTTAGAAAGAGCTCAAGTTTTGGTGGCTGACTCGTGATGGGTCAGAGTGCGTGCAGAAGGGTCAGTGGCATTAATCCACCTGGGAATCCAGTAATGGGTCAGCCAGTCAGTCCGGCCTGGGTAGTGGCGTACAAGGACTTGACAATAGTAACAGCCTTCTTTAGTTTCAGGTGTTGCAGACCATGGGCAGCATGTTGGATCTCAACGGAGGGTATCAGAGTTCCTTTAGAAGCCTCTTCCTCTCCTCTTCGGCTTTTTTCAGGAGAAGGTTCCTTGTGAAAATATATGTAACCCTGCATCAGTTCATCTGGATCTTTTCCATGCTGTGTTCTTCCTAATGTACTTGGAAACTGGATACATACCCACTGATGTGTGAACTGTTGTAATGTCATAAGCTTCCAAGGAAAATATGACTTTCCACCTTTCTGGAAGCTAGAAAATCAGAACTGTCTTCCATGCCAAACACAAATGTCTGAAGAGGGTACTGGACTTGGGCCTCTTTTACCTGCTTCAACAGGGTGGCAGCAACCAAACTGGCATCCAAGCCCCCTGATAAAAGATACCCAATCCTTCTGTCTGTCATCAAACATTTTAGTGGCAGTGTCAAAAAAGGATCTGGAGGCTGCTCTTTATGGTTTCTATCCCAATAACCGGGAAGTTTCTCCACACTGTCACAGGGTGTGCAGAGGCTCACCTCTGCAGTGATTATATTTAACCACTTCCACCAACGCAACGTCGCCATTTGGCTTTAAATCCAAAACTTCATAGTGTCCCTGAAGAAAAGGCTACACTAAAATAAAAAAAAGCTGGAGTGCTTCAAGTTAACAAGACCTTTAGCTTCTGAACACATAGCCAAAAGTCCATCTTCAATTACAGCTTTAAACAAAGGTCTTACACCATAGGTGTCTCTGCCCAGGAACACTTTCTTATTGGCCTTATCCAATAAATTAAATGCAAATACACCATCCAACATACAAATCATGTCTATTCAGTTCTTCCTTCGACATAAAGACGGATTATTTCACCATCCACGTTAGTGTGATATTCAAGTTCAAAATGGCATTGTAGCTTCTAGTGGCTGTAGATTTCTCTGTTGTAACATAGCCACAAATAAGGATATTTCTTCACTCAAATTGGCTGCATTCCAAACAGCTGGTCAACCAACAACAACCGGGAAAGTCCAAAGCAGCAGTTGGTATATCCATTGACATTCTCAAAGCAAAATGCATCTGGACCCCTGTGTGCAACCTTCATAGCCTTTAGACACTGAACAGAAAGGCAGTCATTGCTGCTAGAGAGGGTCCAAATGTCACACATGGCGCAATGGAGCTACGGGCTCTCTGGGAGCGAGCAGTTCGAGTAAGCAGGTGGTATGCGATCCAGGCAGTAGCGATCCACGCTGTGGACAGCAGGTAAACAGGGCTTCTGCTAGACTCTTAAACATACCTATGCACTGACCATGATTTCTGATTCTTAATACGTATTTTAGGTTACATATTTTCTTTCAAATCATCATTGGTATCAGTTCCAACTCATTCTGACATAGACATTATTTCTTCTCAGAGGCCAATATAAAAGACAATTTCATTTTTTCATTTTTATCTATCTTTTAGTGCCTACTATGATGCTTTGCTCAACTGTTTAAACATTCTTATTTAGTGCAGCGATTTTTCAACCTTTTATCTCATGGCACACACAAACTAATTACTAAAATTCTGTGGTACTCCAAAAAATATATTTTTTGCTGATCTGATCCAAAGAAAGGTGTAATTTTGACTCATTCACACTGGATGGCTATTGTTGTGTTGGCTGTTGTGATTTTTTAATTTGACAACCTAAGGGAAAAGAGGTCAGTGCCACTAATAAATAGACAGGTATTGCATGTTTTAAAAATTCTTGTGGCACATGTTGAAAATTGCTAATCTAATGCACAGTTTCAAAAGCTAAAAGAACCATACATCTCATATAATTCTTCTTTGACATTAATAATGGATGACATCTAGATTAAGACCTATAATTATTCTTCCTTATTGAAAAATAATCATCAAAATGAGCACTATAATCACTTTCACGAGTGAGTGACTAGTTTCTGCCAAAATACTGTTTGAAATATGTAATATCAGTATACCAGTGATCTCATTTCTAGTATAACCCTAAAAAATTATATCTGTACCCACTGAGACTTTAATATAACTTCCTCGTAAGCCTTTGATTTTTTTCCTATTCTCTTAAAAAAAAGATAAACAATTTATTTAAACTAACAAACACACAAAATAAAACCAAAAGTAGTTCATGTTTCTCCCCTACCTCTGGTAACCACCAATTTATTCTCTGTATCTATCAGCTTAGGGTAAAAAAACAACAAACCAAACAAACTTATTTAGATTCCACCTATCAGAGAGATCATATGGTATTTTTCTTTCTCTAACTTATTTCACTTAGCATAATGTTGCTACAAATGGCAAGATTTCATTCTTCCTTATGAGTGAATAATATTCCTGTGTGTGTGTGTGTGTGTGTGTGTGTGTGTGTGTGTCTACCATATTTTCTTTCCCTATTCATCCATCGGAGGATACTTAGGTTGTTTCCATATCTTGCCTATCTAATCTAATAAAAGACAAACATACAAATTGACTGTACCTTCACTACGCCTTAAGCCACACCCACCAGCCAATCAGAGCAACTATATGCAAATTAACCCAAACAAGATGGCGGCCAGCAGCCATGGAGCTGGAGCAAGCAGGAGGCTTGGTTGCTCCAGTGATGGAGGAAGCCAAGCTTCCCGCCCGCCCTGGACGGCTCTGAGCTCCACTCAAGGCTACAAAGTTTCAATTATCGAAGGTAAATAAATCTCAGAATAAAAAAAAAAAGAAAAAAAGGAGAGGCTGAGAGCTTCCGTCGCCGGGGGGCTTGGCCAGCCGGAAAATGGGCCTCAGCCCCTCACCCAGACTGGCCAGGCACCCCAGTGGGGGCCCCCTACCCTAAAGGGGGTGTGGCCAGCCTGCAAACAGCCATCAGCCTCTCACCCAGGCTGGCCAAACCTCCATGGGGTGAGGATCCCCACTGGGGGGGGGGGGGCGGCTTGACCAGCTTGCAAACAGCCATCATCCCCTCACCCAGGCTGGCCAGGCACCCCAGTGGGGACCCCCACCCTGAAGGGGGTGTGACCAGCTGCAAACAGCCATCAACCCCTCACACAGGCTGGCCAGGCACCCCAGCGGGACCCCCACCCTGATCTGGGACACCCTTCAGGGCAAACCAGCCGGCCCCCACCCATGCACCAGGCCTCTATCCTATATAATAAAAGGGTAATATGCAAACTGACCCTAACAGCAGAAAGACTGGGAATGACTGGTCACTATGACACACACTGACCACCAGGGGGCAGACGCTCAATGCAGGAGCTGCCCCCTGGTGGTCAGTGCGCTCCCACAGGGGGAGTTCTGCTCAGCCACAAACCAGGCTGACGGTTGCCAGTACAGCGTTGGGGTGGGAGCCTCTCCCGCCTCCTCAGCAGTGCTAAGGATGTCCAACTGCAGCTTAGGCCTGCTCCCTGCTGGCAAGTGGACATCCCCCAAGGGCTCCCGGGCTGCCAGAGGGATGTCTGACTGCCAGTTTAGGCCCGATCCCCCGGGGAGCGGGCCTAAGCCAGCAGGTGGTCATCCCCCAAGGGGTCCCAGACTGCGAGAGGGCACAGGCCGGGCTGAGGAACACCCCCCCCCCCCAAGTGCACAAATTCTATATATATAAAAAGCCAGCAACCCGAACGCTGTACGACCAAAATGACTGGTCGCTACGACACCCACTGCGGCCAGCAAACCAGCCATATCTGGGGGTGAGGCCGGCCAGCCAACCTCCCACGGCCCCTCCCCCCGACCTGCCCCACCCCTGATCACCCCCCCTACGCCAATAGGGGGCAGGGCCGGCCGGCCGGCCAACCTCCTGCAGCCCCTCCCTGCAGCAGGTCCTGCTCCTGATGGGGCCCCAGTCCCCCCCACCCCCGATTGGCCTGCAGCCCCTCCCCATGGCCTGCCTCACCCCTGATCACCCCCCTACCCTAATAGGGGGCGGGGCCGGCTAGCCAATCTCCTGAAGCCCCTCCCCCCACCTGGTCCCACCCCAGATCAGTCCCCCCACCCTGAACAGGGGCAGGGCCAGCCAACCTCCTACAGCCCCTCCCTCTGGCCAACCCCACCCCTGATCACCCCCCCTACCCCAATAGGGTGCAAGGCCTCTGGCCAACCTCCTGCAGCCCCTCCCCCCCACCTGGCCCCACCCCAGATCGGCTCCCCTGACCCCAATCGGCCTGCGGCTCCTCCCCCCAGCCAGCTCCACCCCTGATCACCCCCCTACATACCAATCGGGGGTGGGGCTGGCTGGCTAACATCCCATGGCCCCTCCCCCCAGCCGGCCCACCCTGTTCGGCCCCGATTGGGGCGGGCCAGCTGGGCAACCTACCACCATCTGCTCCTCCTGACAGGTCCAGCCCCGATCCGCTCTGATTGGGGCCAGGCCGGCCGGACCCCACCCGTGCACGAATTTGTGCACTGGGCCTCTAGTTATAAATAATGCTGCAATAAACATGGGGGTTCATATACCTTTTCAAGTTAGTATTTTTCTTTTCTTCTAATAAAGACACAGAAGTAAAATTGCTGGATCATATGGTAGTTCAATTTTTAATATTTTAAGGAAACTTCATACTGTTTTCTATAGTAGATGCACCAATTTATATTCCCATTAACAGTGCACAAGGGTTCCCTTTTCTCCACATTCTCACCAACTCATGTGTTTGATAATAGCCAGTGTAGTAGTTCTGAGATGATACTGCATTATAGTTTTAATTTGCATTTCCCTGGTGATTGGTGATGTTGAGCACTTTTTCATGTACTTATTGATGGCCATCGGTATGGCTTCTCTGGAAGAATATCTGTTCAAAATCTCTGCCCATTTTTTAATCAGATTTTTTTTTTTTTTTTTTTTTTTTGCCATTGAGTTGAATGAGTTCTATAGTTTGGACATTCGCCTCATATCAGATATATAATTTGCAATTATTTTCTCCCATTCAGTAGGTTGCCTTTTCCTTTTGTTGACAGTTTCCTGTGCTGTGCAGAAGATTTTTAGTTTGATATAATCCTTCCTACTTGTTTATTTTTGCTTTTAGTGTTAGATTCAGAAAATCATCACTCACCAAGAACTATGACAATGAACTTAACACCTACGTTTTCTTGTAGGAGTTTTATGGTTTCAAGGGATATTTTACCTTTCAAGTCTTTAATCCATTTTGAGTTCATTTTTGTGTATGGTATAAAAGACTGTCCAGTTTCATTCTTTTGTTGTGGTTGTCCAATTTTCCCAACACTATTTATTGAAGAACTTGTCCTCTGCCCATTTTATATTCTTGGCTCCTTTGTTGTAAATTAATTGACCATATATGCATGTTTATTTTGGGGTTTTCTATTCTGTTCCATGGATATATGTGTTTTTATGCCAATATCACACAGTTTTAATTACTACAGTTTTGTAATATAGTTTGAAATCAGGGAGCATGATGCCTCCAGCTTTGTTCTTTATTCTCAAGACTGCTTTGGCTATTTGGGGTCTTTTATGGTTCCACAGAAATTTTAGTATTGTTTGTTCTATTTCTGTATAAAATAGGGATTGCACTGAATCTGTATATTGCTTTTGGTATTAAAATTTAATATTAATTCTTTTAATGGTATTAATTCTTCTAGTCTATGAGCATGGAATATCTTTCCATGAATTTGTGTCTTCTCCAATTCTTTCATTGATGTCTTATAGTTTTCAATTTACTTTCAACTCCTTGGATAAAGTTACTCCTAGGTATTTTATTCTTTTTGCTACAATTACAAATGAGATTTTCTTCATTTCTCTTCCTGATAATCTGTTGTTAGTCTATAGAAACACATCAGATTATTGCAAACTGATTTTGTATTCTGCAAGTTTACTGAATTCATTTATTAGCTCTAACAGTTTTTCAATGGAATAAAAAGCTTTGATAGACCTTTGATTTTTATTCTAAACACAGGTCTTAGCTCTAAAAATCAAGTGTTATAAAAAGTACATTATTAAAAAGTTTGATTTATATCTTTTCTTCATTATAATGGCTATTTATTCAGAATCAATAATAGATTCAGATCCTGACTGGGTATATAAAGACAGATACACAGTCAGGAAAACAGAGTTAAAGAGGCTCATTACATATACACTAGAGGCCCAGTGCACAAAAATTTGTGCACTCGGGGGGGAGGAGGGGTCCCTCAGCCCTGCCTGTGCCCTCTCGCAGTCTGGGACCCCTCGGGAGATAACGACCTGCTGGCTTAGGCCTGCTCCCGGGTGGCAGAGGGCAGGCCCAATCCCTAGGTGCAGCCCCTGGTCAGGCTCAGAGCAGGGCCAATTGGGGAGTTGGGACACCGCCCCCTGTCACACTCAAGGCAGGGTCGATAGGGAAGTTGCGGCGCCACCCCCTGTCACGCACAGAGCAGGGAGCATCAGGGGGTTGGGGCGTTGCCCCCTGTCATGAACAGAGCAGGGCCCATCAGGGGGGTTGGGGCTCCGTACCCTGTCACACACAGAGCAGGGCCGATCAGGGGGTTGAGGAGCTCCCCCCTGTCATGCACAGAGTAGGGCCAATAGGGGAGTTGGGGCACCGCCCCCTGTCACACACAGAGCAGGGCAGATCAGGGGGTTGGGGCGCTGCCCCCTGTCATGCACAGAGCAGGGCCCATCAGGGAGGTTGGGGCTCCGTACCCTGTCACACACAGAGCAGGGCTGATCAGGGGGTTAAGGAGCTCCCCACTGTCACTCACAGAGCAGGGCCCATCAGGGGGGTTGGGGCACCGCCCCCCGTCACACACAGAGCAGGGCGGATCAGGGGGTTGGGGCACCGCCCTCTATCACCCACAGAGCAAGGTCGATCAGGGGGTTGGGGCACCACCACTCTCACACTCAGGGCAGGGCCGATGGGGAGGTTATGGCTCTACCCCGTCACACACAGAGCAGGGCCCGTGGGGGTTGGGGGGGAGAGGTTGGGGCACCGCCTTCTATCACCCACAGAGCAGGACCGATCAGGGGGTTGGGGCGCTGCACCCTGTCACACACAGAGCAGGGCGGATAGGGAGGTTGTGGCCCCGCCCCCTGTCACACACAGAGCTGCAGGGCGATCAGGGGGTTTGGGCGCTGCCCCGTCATGCTGATCCTGGTGCCAGGAGGCCTCGCGGCTCCGCTGATCCCGGTGCCGAGAGGCATATTACCCTTTTACTATATAGAATAGAGGCCTAGTGCATAGGTGGGGCTGGCTGGTTTGCCCTGAAGGGTGTCCTGGATCAGGGTGGGAGTCCCCACTGGGGTGCCTGGCCAGCCTGGCCGAGGGGATGAGGGCCGTTTTCAGGCTGACGGGTGACTGAAGCTCCCAACCGCTCCTTTTTTTCTTTTTTTTATTCTGGGCCAGCTTTAGTTCTGAGGCCTCGACTGCTGAAAAGAGGTTTCTGGCCTTTGTTTACCATCTGTATTTGATACAATGTTGTGGTCCGGCTGGCTGAAGCCTGGCTGAGTAAAGCAGGTTTCTGGGGGTTTTTTAGCTTCTATATTTGCAACATAGTTGCTTAGAGTTGCAGCTGAGAGGCCGGCAAGTCAGGCGGGAAACGTTGGAGTCCTCCGTCACTGAAGCAAGCAAGCCTCCCTGTTCGCATCAGCTGCCTGGCTGCCGGCCGCCATCTTGGCTGGGAGTTAATTTGCATATCTCCCTGATTAGCCAATGGGAAGGGTAGCGGTCGTATGCCAATTACCATCTTTCTCTTTTATTAGATAGGACTAGAGGCCCAATGCACAAAATTCATGCACTCGGGGGGGGGGGGGTGTCCCTCAGCCTGGCCTGCACCCTCTCACAGTCCGGGACCCCTCAGGGGACGTCCGCCAGCCAGCTTAGACCCAATCCCCCTAAGCCGGTAGTCAGACATCCCTCTCGCAGTCCAGGGCTCCTGCAGTCCGGGACTCCTTGCTCCTTACCTCCTGCCTGCAGTGGAGGCAGGAGGTATTGAAGGCAAAAGGACTTCTGGCTGAGCGGCACTCTCCGCTGGTGAGCGCAGCAGCGGTGGCGGGAGCCTCTCTCGCCTCTGAGGCAGCACTAAGGAGCAGCCAGCCCAGCTTCTGGCTGAGCAGCACACCCCCTGTGGGAATGCACTGACCATCAAAGGGCAGCTCCTGCATTGAGCATCTGCCCCCTGGTGATCAGTGTGCATCATAGCAGGCAGTCTTTCTGCTGTTAGGTCGATTTGCATATTAGGATTTTATTATATAGGATTTTAAATTCACATGTTGTTAAAGAATTTTTAGAAAATATAGCCAAGCAGAAAGAAAGAAAATTAAGAATATGACAATTTAATATGAAGATGTGCCCAAGTCAGCTCTCCGGGAGTCAGAACCCAGGTCTGGCACTTATTAGCTGTGTCACTTTACCTTTCTGAGTCTTTGTGAAAAATGTTAAAAAATGAATCTGAAATACTCTGCCCGCAAACCTTCTCATAACTTGCTCCTTCCTATTATTCTGGTCTGCTCAAATGGTAACTCCCAAGAAAAAACTTCCTCTGTTTTATTTTTCCTCATAGCATCGATACACACAGCATCTGAAATTATATTGTTTATTCATGTATTATCTGTCTCTCCTATTAGAACATAAATCCTAGGAGGGCACAGATTATACCTGTGTTCTTTACTGTTTTGTTTCCACTGGCTAGAATAAAAACTGATAAAATGTAGGTACTAATAAACATCTGTTAATGATAAAATACTACCACCTAACTAGAAGGGTCTTTGGGAAGATTACATAAGACAATGAAAGTAAAGCTCATGACCCCAAATATGACATTCAATAAATAACAGCTATTAGCTTAATCTTTCATTAGCATTTATTTTAATTACACTATGATTAAAAGTACAAGCTGCCTAGTTCAAGATATGCTAGTATTATGTCTGGTCCAGAGCAGTGTTTCTCAAACTTCAGTGCACCACAGAGTCACCTGGAGACTTGTCATTACACAGACTTCCAGCCTTATCCCCAGAGATCCTGACTCAGCAGACCCACAGTGAGGCCCACAGATATGCGCTCCTAACAAGCTCCCAGGTGATGCTGCTGGTGGATGCTGCTAGTCAGCACCGTGAATAGCAAGTGTATGTACCACAAGATTTTTAAACAGTGAGTATCAATGCATCAAAAGTTCTCTATAAACTTAAATACTTGTGTATTTATAATACTTGTTCAAAAACAATAAATGGTTGGTAGTACTTAAATTTTACCATTTTACGATTAAATTGTTCCTCCATCCTTCCATATTACCACATAAAATCATGTCACTTAATTGTCACATCAACTATATTTAACTATCAATTAACCCTTGTTCTTTGCATAAGTTAAAACCAAGTACAACATTGTGTTTTTCCAAATTATTCATTCTTAGGGTATTAATGCAATAACCTCTGAAAGGGCAAAAAGAAGAAAACTTTCCTGTATTATAACACAGAATTCTGTGTCTAAACCTTCCCTTTTTTCCTGAGAAAAGAATAACCACATTCTTATAGCATGCTAACCACAAAAGAGTTAAGAACCAATGCACTATATTCTACGCATTTTAACTATTGGAAAAAGGCCCTTTGTTCTTCTTAGTTTAAGTGAAAAGTCTTCCATTTTAAATCAACAACCTATACAGCCTCTATGTAACCTTAAAAAGTTCCTCAGACTCC
This sequence comes from Myotis daubentonii, assembly GCF_963259705.1. Classification (NCBI taxonomy): domain Eukaryota; kingdom Metazoa; phylum Chordata; class Mammalia; order Chiroptera; family Vespertilionidae; genus Myotis; species Myotis daubentonii. The sequence goes on along the minus strand of NC_081852.1, from coordinate 39,145,275 downwards.
AAGTGCAAAAGATAGAGCATCCCTTAACTTAGAGCCACCAATCTCCAGTCCTCAACCCAGCATCTCTCCCTCTCCCTGCCTAAGGCACACAAGACTCGCACCTATATTTTAGAAGGTAGTTTTTAAAAATTTGTAATTGCTAACCAACACTATCTACATGCCTTTCAAGCTACCTATCACTGCATTTGAATCTTGGAAAGGAAAAACACACAATAAAATAACCAGGCGACTGGCTATTTACTTATTCATGTAAGCCTTTTTTGAGCACTCAAGTATCAGGTACTAAGAATACACTTAACCCAAATCTGTCTGTGGTAGCAGGTGGATGGAATATCTTGGAGGAAATGATTTTTGAAGAATGGGTAACTGCTAGCCAGGTATACAGGAGAAGTGCATTCCAAGCAGAAAAAGCTGCTAAACAAAATATTTGCACATGGTGTGTGTTGGATGGTGGGACAGAAATGGGTCACACCTATGTAGCTTTAATTTTGAGGGCATTAGGGTATCTATAGGAAATTTTGGGTTAGCTGAAGAGTGAGTGATAAAGACAGCAAGATGTTTAAATGATCACCACTGTAACACTGGTTAAGAGTGGGCTGCAGTGACTGGTGAGAAGTAATGAGGACCTGGACAAACAGTCATGGGGGAAGGAAGTGAAAGGACAGATTTAAGAGATACTAAGGAGAGAGACCAGTCAGGACTTTGGCCCTGTTTTGATAGTGAGGGTGAATGGAGTCAAGTGTGGAATATACTTCTTGTTTGGACAATAGAGTGTTAGAATCTCATTCATTCATTGTTAGGTATGTTGAGTTCCACCGGCTGAGCTCACACAGAAAAGATCCAAATACATGTGTAGAAATTTCTTCTTATCTTATGAGAAGGTTTGCTTGATAGAGTTTTAAGTTCCCCATTATCTTTTTTTTTTTTTTAACCAATCTAACCCAGAGGCTAGCAAAGTGCTAATTATTTATTTTTAAAAATTCAATAAGTATTTTTGAGAACATATTTGTTTCCTTAGGTTTGTTGGATTATTAAAATTATCTTATAGACTTATAACTATAGTAAATGCAGATTTAGTTCCTCTAGTATTTTCTCATTTAAAACTAAAAACTCATATTTATGTTTTAAATTTTTAAACTTTCATCTTTTTATAGAATGTCATTGGCCTGCTGAAGGGAAGTGATGATAGTAAGCTTTTATAAGTTTCCCCCCCAACTTCTTGCCAGGATCCTGGGGCACAGCTAGCCCTGCCATCTCTGGCTCCCCCTTCCTTCTGATTGGCTTGCCCCTTTCTCCTCCTTCTACTGAGCTGGAGAGCTAACAACATCAAGGGCTGCTGCAGTGAGCCACCCTGCTGGTCCTTCTGGCCCTTCTTTCTACATCTACACAGAAGCCAGTCAGTGTTAGCTCCAGAATTTTTCAATGGGAGAATGGGAGAGCAAAAACCTCTCTGATGTGAAGAGAGAAAAAGAGCTGACATGCCGTTGCAGAGTATTTTGAAAGTAGAGTAAAGCAACTTCATTTATCCATATCAAAGCAGGGAGAGCCACTCATGATCCCTATTTCCCACCCCAATGCACCTCCACTGCCCCAAAACTAATGTCCCTGCCTGAGAAGACCTAGGACCTATGGCTTTAGGAATTTCAGAAAACACTTTAGTTCCTTCTTTTGCATTCCATTCTACTGCAATAACCTGACACATACCTGTTATTATATCATTCTGTTTTATTACTAGTATTTTCATCACACTTACTAGTAATAACATCCAATTTTATTTTATACATTTCTTAACTTGATTACTTTATCTTTCTTCACTTGGCCAGAACGTCCAGAAGGGCAGATTCCACATCTGGTTTTGCTCACCACTAATAAAGCGCTATTTACATATTTCAAACTTGAACAGTAAGACCAAAATCTTTTATTTATAATTAGTTTCATAATAAGAATTATTCTTTACTTATAGTAACATAAAAGTATAGTCTTTGTACAAAGTTATCTTAAGATATTCTTTTTATATGACTAAGTCAAGATTGAAAATATTATGGTATATCACATTGTCATTTAACACTTCTCACTTTCCTCCTGTCCCATCTGGTCATCTTACTTTTCTATTTTATACTGCTCCCAAATCACAATGCCACTGTATCTGTCCCACATTATACATAAGAAAACCAGGTAATATCAAAGACCAACCAATGACTGAAAAACACTACTTCGTGGTGCTATTTATTTTATCAGTACTAATAAGAGAATATTTTACAAGTGAAATAATTTTTGCCTTATATAAGCCCTATTGTAACTACAAAGAAAAAAAATACATAGAATTCCAAAGACTGGATGTGCATAAAGGTTAGCATTATGGAATCCTCAGACACTGGGTTGAGTACCTGACTCCATCAACTCTGTTCTTTGTTCTCTGTTGATGATAAAAAGGTCACATTTGTTTTTTTCCACTGTCTTTTAATCACACTGCTGCCATTTTTATTCTCTCTCAGTAAAGGGGCTTGTTAACGTCCAAGTGATTTTTCAGGACAGAATGACTGAAAATGCAGTTAAACTGTCACTCACCCTTTTATACCTTAAATTGCTGTTGCAAGCATAAACATAACCCTTGCTTATAAATGGGTTATTTATACTTCTAGAATCTTTTGTTTTTCCTCCAAAAAAGTTACATTTAAATTGGGATTTCATTATGCCCCAAATATTTTTTGAGAAGAACAGATATAAAATCTATATTATATAGGTAGAAAATGAAAAATTTGTGCTTTCTTATTTTCTTCCAAACGCTTTGGCAGTTATTGCTGGAGACATCCAAATATAAAAGCAATGCACACATGTTAGAAGCAGAAAAGCAAAACAGACTGTGGACCATGTCCAGGTACCATGCTTGGTATAGTGGGAAACATGGAAGTATAAGATAAAGTCTCCACTCTAGGGTAGCAACATCCTGTTGGCTCTTCCTCCAAAACACATCCACAACCCAATCACTCTTCCCTACCTCCATCTCACACCTCATTACCCTAGGTCAGTGGTCGGCAAACTCATTGGTCAACAGAGCCAAATATCAACAGTACAACGATTGAAATTTCTTTTGAGAGCCAAATTTTTTAAACTTAAACTATATAGGTAGGTACATTGTTATTAACTTAATTAGGGTACTCCTAAGGCTTAGGAAGAGCCACACTCAAGGGGCCAAAGAGCCGCATGTGGCTCGCGAGCCGCAGTTTGCTGACCATGGCTAGGTGAAAGCCCTGTAATCTTCCACTAACCTGTAGCAATGGTCTTCTAACTGATTTGCTTTTCCTTGAACCTGCCAAGGACATTCCTACCTCAAAGCCTTGTATTTGATCTTCCCTCTGCCTAGAATGCTTGCTCTTCCCATATATTCACAGAGTTCAATCCCTTCAAGTTTCTGTTCAAATGTCATCATATCGAAGAGGCCAACCTGACACTCTATAAAATAACCCCATCTCTCCTATCTACAAACTGCCTTTGTTCCTCTTCATAGCATTTATCACTAATGTGACACATATTTATTATTAGTTTCCCCTAAAACTCCTTGAGAGCAGAGATATTTTACTATCTTGTTCACTGCTGTATCCTCTGTGCTTAGAATGGTGCATGGCACACAGTAGGTATTCAATAAGTATCTGTTGATGACATTTAACTGGTAATTGTTCAAGTTAAATAATGATATAGGGCAATAGTAAATTAGTACTTCAAGACAGTTCATAGTTAATTGCCAATTGAACAGCATGGGCCAGTAACAACCAAGGGAATATACACCAGCATCACCTGGAAAGGTTTTTCAAAATACACCTGCTCAGACCTCACAACATCCACCAAACCTCTCCAGGTGGAGTTCTGAACATGAGTATGTTTAAACTGTTTCCTAGGTGATTCCATTTTTTACAAATTGTGAAAAAATACATGTAACATAAAATTTGCCATTTTAACCATTTCCAGGTGTTTATATTTTGCACCCCTGTTTAAAACTATGGTATAATATTTCAGTTCAGCAGAGGTAATATAATTGAATGGGAGGATTTAAAAGAAAAAAAAAGAGACTAATTTATCTTAGAAAGGACATGGGCTTTGGAGTTGAATACAGGTCCACTACTCATTAGCTATGAGACTAGGCAAATTACTTAACTCAAAGTTTCCACACCCACAAAATAAAGATAACCTTTTACCCTCTCTTTCTTCCCACTCCAAACTGCTCCAAGGTTACTCTAAAGCTAAAATGAAATCTAGTAAATATATAAAATATCTAATTTTGTGCAAATAGGCATTAAACTAGAATTATTGGAATTACTTTAATTGAAATAGAAAAATAAATTCATATTGGCAGCACCACAAAAGTAAAATCCTGGTATAAGTGGTTAGAAAAATTTTTCTCTCTCTACTGATAGGGCAGCTGAGAAAGAAACTTGGAGTTCCACAGATATGATCATCTTAGAATAGTAATTCTGAAACCTGAGTGCTTCAGAATCCCATGGAGAGCTGGTTAAATGCAGATTGATGGGCCCACTCCCAGAGTTTCTGATTTGGTAATTCTGGGTGGGGCCTGAGAATTTGCATTTCTAACAAATTCCCAAGTGATGCTGAGCTACCAGTTAGTAGTCCAAGGGCACAAAGTTTTGGTTATCTTAGATGAGTAAGCCTGAGATCTACTGTACAGCATGGTGCCTATGGGTAACAATACTGTGTTGTATACCTAAAATTTGCTAAGAGGGTATATTTAATGTTAAGTGCTCTTATCAAAAATCAACACTAATAAAAGAGAAAAATGGTAATTGGCGTACGACGATAGCCTTTTCATTGGCTAATCAGGGCTATATGCAAATTAACTGCCAACTAAGATTGGCAGTTAACTGCCAACAAGATGGCGGTTAATTTGCATATGTAGGCACAATGCAGGGAGGCGAAAGGGAAAGCAGGAAGAAGCCCCCTGCCACTGACAGTGATCAGAAACCCAGGGGGGGAGCTAAGAGCTGGGGGGCAGGGCAAAGGCGGCCCTGGGGCCGCCTTTGCCCTGCCCCCCAGCCATGATCGGAGAATCAGGTGCCTTTTCCGCCCTGGCCAGTGATAGCAGGAAGTAGGGGTGGAGCCAGCGATGGGAGCTGGGCACGGTCGAAGCTGGCAGTCCCAGGAGCTAGGGGTCCCTTGCCTGGGCCTAAAGGGAAGCCCACGATCGCGGGGCCGCTGCCACTGCGGGTCCCCGCTGCCCGGGCCGGACGCCTCAGCCAGAGGCCTCAGGCCTGGTCAAGGGGCCGATCCTGCGATTGGAGGGTGATGGGGGTCAATGCCTGAGGGCTCCCAGTATGTGAGAGGGGGCAGGCTGGGCTGAGGGACACTCCCCCCCGCCCCACACCCAGTGCACAAATTTCGTGCACCGGGCCCCTAGTTATATATATAAAAGCCTAAGAGACCGACCAGCCAGCTGTTCAAGCAGTAGCTATAATGCACACTGACCACCAGGGGGCAGACGCTCAACGCACAGGCATGGAAACATGGAACAGACCAATGAATCTCAGAGAAAAAGGGGGCGGGGAAGGGTGGAAAGAGATTAACCAAAGATCTTATATGCATACTAGAGGCCTGGTACACGAATTCGTGCACTGGTGGGGGGTCCCTCAGCCTGGCCTGCAGGAATGAGGCCGAAACTGGCATTCCAACATCCCCCAAGGGGTCCCAGATTGCGAGAGGGCGCAGGCCAGGCTGAGGGACCCCACTAGTGCACAAATCTGTGCACCAGGACTCTAGTAATAAATAAAAGGATGGGAGGAAACTTTGGGAGGTGATAAAATGGTTTATGGCATAGATGTGGTGATGGTTTTACAGGTGTATACTTGTCTCTAAACTCATCAAGTTGTATACATTAAACAGGTACAGCTGTTTATATGTCAACCACACCTCAATAAAGTAGTTTAAAAATAACAATGGATTAAAGTATGCATATTCTAACAAAGCCTCTGAACAGATGAATTCCTTCAGTATAATTTTTTAAAAATATTTTTACTGATTTCAAGGGGAATGGAGAGGGAGAAATAGAAACATCAATGAGAGAGAATCATTGATTGGCTGACTCCTGCACACCCCCTACTGGGGATCAAGCTGCAACCTGGGTATGTGCCCTTGACCGGAATCAATCCGGGAACCCTTTGGTTCATAGGCCATTGCTCTATCCACTGAGCCAAACCGGCTAGGGCTTTCAGTATAATTTTTAATTAAAAACCTAAAACAGTTTACTTAAAAAAACAACAACTATAACCAATAATATGCTTATTATTTTTAGAACATTTAAAAATCAGCAAAAAAACAGCTATTATAATTTAAATAATACAAGAATAATTTCATGTCACTAGTATCCTAATGACAAATTCAATCCTGAAAATATATTTAAAGTTAAGATAATCATTAGAATACTCATTGTTTTAAAAGTTAAAAACTAGATAAAAACAAAATGCGGTAATTTTAAAAGAGCAAGTGTAACCCATAACTTCTGATGAGTACATGACAAAATTACTTACAGGTATGGAGGCATTCCGTCACTGTAGTTGGCTTGATCAGATACCCTTTACAGATGTAGCAGGTGATGTACGGATTGAAATCTTTCACCAAGTGTTTCCTTTGGGTAGCCATTCGTAGTTAGCTAGGGCTGGCTTCAGTAGTTCGGGTAATGAAGGGTTTTTTAAGTGGATAAAAGTCTGATCCCAAGAGCTGGTATGGAGTTCCCAACTGGATATCCTGAGGCATGAGAACTAACATCCAGATCTACCATGAGATTGCTGGTCATCACTCCTTTTGGTGGTTCTGCTTTCCCATACCTGTTTCCACAATAATTTAAGAGATAAGAGAAAACAGTGTTAGATTCATCATACTGTATTAATACCATTATATTAGCAGCAAGTGTTACATGTTCTAAATTGGGTAAACAGATGAAGAGAACATTGCCTTACTGTAACATCAGTCTGTAAACCTGCTACAATTTAATTCAGAATAATGGCAAACTGATCCACTCCTGAAGCCTCAACTATCCACCTCTATACCAATGACATCAAGGCTATTAACTCCAGGTTTTCCATCTTTACCTCTTTAGTAATGCATTTTGTCTGCTTGACTGCTCTATTAGTAGCTCCTGGTGATACAAGTTAAAGGATTCAAAATTAAAATCATTATTGACCCTATCAAAATGGTCTGTTTCCTTTTGTACCCCATAGCCAGCCAGTAGTCAAATCAAGTTGATGTCCTTTTCCTTTCCATCCACAGCCACCCAATTCACCTTCACTCTATCTTATATTCTGCTACCAGGTTAGCAAAGAATGTCAAAGGAAGAATGACAAAGAATGTCAGTGTCTCCTCTTTACAACCAGAAAAACGTTTAATTATAGTTATACTAGAGATCCAGTGCATTAATCCTCTAGTATGCATATAAGTTCTCTTCCTTCCCCTCCCCCCTTCACTCTGAGATTCATCAGTCTGTTCCATGTTTCCATGCCTGTGCCTTGAGCGTCTGCCCCCTGGTGGTCAGTGCCCATCATAGCTACCGGTTATATGGTAGAACAGTCACTTAGGTTTATTTACACACACACACACACACACACACACACACACACACACACATTCACTCTATCTCCTCTATTAGGCTACAAGCTCTTTGCTAGAAACTGGTTGAATTTAGTAAATGTCTACATAACCTGGGCAATGTTACTTATCCTAAGTCTGTTTTTTTTTGTCAAAGTGTAAAATGAAAATAAGACTGCCTGTCTCCTAGAGTGGTGATGATTAAATGAGACAATATACATAAAACTAGCACACAGTAAAAGCTGAAAATCATTGTTTTTTCCAGACACGTTTTTGCACAGTTGACTTGTACATAAGATTACTTTAAAAAAAAGTTTTAAAGGTTTCATTATTACAAATGTATCCTCTTAGGAAACAAGCATGAAAAGGGTGATGTACTAAATTTAATTCTGTAAACAGGAACTTTTTTCCTCTCTTAGCTGTTCATTCATTGGTAAGTATACATAAAGCCACCAGGAAGGTAAGAGGCATCATCGCCGTTGAGAGTTGAGAATGTGCAAGAAACCGGCTCTGCGAGTAATCATCCTATCCGCCGGGAAGACTGGCGGGTGCAGCAGAAAGAGCATTATGAACCCTCAGGGGTCTGGGCTCTGCGTGACCTTCCGCGAGCGTGTGCCACCCGTGCGTGGCCCGCGCCTTCCCCCTGGACCCGGGCTCGGGCCGCCTCCCCACAGGTAGGTTCGCAGGGAAGCTCCCAGGACGCGAAGTTCTCGGAAAGGGGAAGCGCGTCGGGACCCGGGGCGGAATGGAGGTCCTGAGCCCCACATCCCGGTCCCCACGGCAGAAAGGAAGCAGGACGCGCAGTGACAGCGCAGGGGCGGCAGGAACTTTTCCGCGTCCTCCCGCGGCGGGACCGGCAGTACGTCCGCGGGCGCCCCACGCTCAGTCCGCCCCGCCCGCCCCGCAGGTGCCGGCCCCGCGGACACGCCGCTCGGCTGCCGGCGCTGCGCTGGGGAGGACGCCCGCTTCCCCCGGCCGGGCGCCGGCAGCCCGCAGCCCTCTCCGCCCCGAAGGGGAGGCCGCCCCCGCCCCCGCCCCCGCCCCCGAAGGAGTCTCCCGGTCCAGGCGCGTCGGGCCGCGGCAGGTGCCTGGAGGGGCCGGTGCCGCTCGCCCTCCGGGCCCAAAGTTGGGCGGGAGCGCGGGAGCGACGGGGTCCCGGCCCCGAGGCCGCCCTCCGACCCGCCGGGTACCTACCCGCGGCCGCCGCCGCCGCCGCCGCTCCTCGCACGCCAGCGCGCCGGCCTCACAGGAAGGAAAGTGAAAGAGAAACAGCGCCCGCCGAGGCCTGGCCGGTCCCGCCGCCCCGTCCGCCCTCCCCCTGCAGGCGGGAGCGCGCCGGCTCCGCGGGGCCACTCGGCTCGGGCACGAGAGGGCGCGACGGGCCTCGGGCCCAGGGCCGGTGCCGCCCCCAAGGGCAACTCCACCCCCTTCCAACCGCCGGCGCCAGCGACTGGCCCCGCCCCTGGCCCCGCCCCGGACACGCCCCCGCGCCACGCCCGCGGGCCCGTGCTCCACGCAGGTGCGGGGCCGCCCCGCCCGCCCCGCCGCGCGCTGCTGTGCGACACGTAGCCTTGGCCAAATTTTATCTCCGTCCATCTCCCCACCACCAGCCCCTCCCGGTCGTTTTTCATCCTAACAATGTCTGGTGTCGTTTTCCTGGCGGGCTTAACAGCAAAGGTCAGTGCTGAGAATGAGTCACCCGGCAAAACTCCTCTGGGCTGCGTCTTCCCCAAGCCAGTCCCACCTGGGCCAAGCGGGGGACGAAGGCATCCTTCCATTTGCACCTTATGTTTAAAAATCATTAACGGACTTGCTACTGTGGGGTGGGTCCCGACAGCATGACTGTTGACAACTGTAAGCACTCGGGAGCACGGTGGGGGAGGGGGTTATAGGGGAGAGGTAAATAGTTATGACTGTAAGGGTCATAACTTCTAGTGGACTTTGAGATCTTCAAACGACCATTCATTGCAAAATAAAGTGTATTCAAAAGCATGCATTAAAAGATTCTTCAAAGTCATTCAATCCTATTCTGCATTCTACAAACTTACAAATTTCTACTACAGCCATTATTTTGCTAAACATAAATCAGATCTCGTTCTTCGCTTCTTAGAAGACTGCAATCTGGTCATCTCGGGGTAGCAGGGAAAACAGTGTGATCTCCACCCGTAAAACAAAAGTTAAAACTAACTTGACAAAGGGAATCCACAAAGGGCAGCTTTCAATCTTGTGTAGTATTAGGAAGAGGAAAAGGTGTTGCAATTACATTATCTTTGCTTCGGTAGAAGTGAGAGCAGTGATGGTTGGTTAGGGAGTTGACAGTAGTGGAAGGGGAGGGGAGAATTAATGCAAAGTATTTGCTTTATCTCCAAAGTATTTGCTTTACCTCCAATTGACAGGAGTCACCTTGGTTATTACCAGAGCGGTCAACTGTGAAGAGGGCTCTAGTGTCAAACCAGTGAACCCAATGCCCACTAAGCCAGCAGCCATATAGGTATTCAAAGATTCGTTTCAAATTTAAAATACACCAAAAAGGTAGACCAGGACAACTTCTTAAACTATCCAATTTATAATTAAACTTATGTAGACTGTACATAACATTTTAAAATGACCATTTGTAATATCATAGCAGGAGCAATACATTTTCAGAAACAGCATTCAATTACCACATTTTTAAGGCAAAGGTGATCTTTTTAAAGCCAACATGCCCATTTCCAAGGTGAATCAACTTCAATAACTCACAGCAATCACAATGAGAATGAAAAACAAGTCAGGTCAAATGACGTTATAGCTGAAGGATTACTCTTCAGATCTTTCATCTCGGAGACTGAACAGGTCAATATGTGATAAGTCACTCTATTTCCAGTGCATTTAAAGTATGTAATGGAAGAAACTACCATACATACTACAACATATACAATATGACCTGGGATTTTCCTACTCTGCACGTGAACCTACTTCAAATATAGATTTTAAAGAGTAACATTTCATGAAGTCCAGGAGGCTTAAGTGTGATTGGTGATCAACATTATGAGTGGAGTTAATTAGCATTCCCTGAACAAATGAGCTTGAGAAATGGATGTTAGGAGGATTTACATTGACAAAGGAGGGAGGGGGTTCACAAAGATGCTATAGAGCAGTACCTCACAATAGATACGGCAAATGGTGGGCTTGAGGGTAGAGGAAAGAATTACCACCTTTTTAAGGAAATGTGTCCCTAGAGGCAGCATGGTTCCTAAAAACATGTTCAGTGGTCTATTCTTTCCTTTCTTCAGCAACCACCCTACCTTTCCCATCCCCGACCCCCAAAACCAAAAATGCATAAGCACAAAAAAGAAAATAAAAAATTCAAACATCTGTCTGATTAAAAAAATAACAAAAGAGAAGGCAAGAGAGTATGTTACGAAGGGGTAAGTTTCCTGACCTACGTGCAGGTTCTCTAGCATTTAAACATAAGACTTTCAGCTGCTCCATTGCCTCCTCTTCTCCCCTGGGGCAGCTCTCTAGTAGCTCGCTTTTTAGTTCCCTGGTTCTGACAGTGGGGGCTGTAACAAACCTTAGAAGCCTCAATATGAGGGGTGGCTCTGATAACAAATCTCAAGTACCTGCGGGACCCTCAGTAAACAAAGGCCTGGAAGCAACTGGATATGCAGGGCCAGGAAGAAGCAAAGGCAGACAAAAGAATCATAGCTGGGAGAACCAAGATGGCGGCATAGGTTAACGCCGGAGTTTGCTGCTTTGAACAACTACTTCAAAAGTGAAACTAAAACACGGAACGGACATCACCCAGAACCACAGGAACGCTGGCTGAGTGGAAGTCCTACAACTAGGAGGAAAGAGAAACGCATATGGACACTCAGAGGAGGCGCAGTGCTGAAGTCAAATTCTGAGGTGCGGAGTGTGCGGAGCGGGCTGGCGGCGGAGGGCGCGGTTGGCGTTTTCAATCGGGAGGGAGTCGCAGACTCTGAGCTCCAGATCCGGGCGAGTCTTTAGGGACCCAGACTCAAACGGGAGAAGCGGGACTGTCTGGCTTCGGTCAGAGCGAGTGCAGCTTTCTCTCCCAGCTTTGCAGGGGGTGCTGGGACTCAGAGAGGCAGAGCCCCTGGGGACAGGACTGAGAGCCGCCATAACTGCTCTCTCCGGCCCACCCTGTTGATCCTGTGCGACCCGCCCCGCCCAAGCCCTGCACAGAGGCATTTGCCGGATAGCCTCAGGCAAAGGCTAGATTAGCACCTCCCTAGAGGACAGAAGTTCTCTCACTGCTGACACAGCTGATTCTCATAGCCACTTGGCCTGGAGGTCAAACCCTCCCTGGAATTAGCTACAACAATCAAGATTTATCTATAAGACTGCGAACAAAGACCACTAGGGGGTGCACCAAGGAAGCATAACAAAATGCGGAGACAAAGAAACAGGACAAAATTGTCAAAGGAAGAAATAGAGTTCAGAACCACACTTTTAAGGTCTCTCAAGAACTGTTTAGAAGCTGCCGATAAACTTAATGAGATCTACACGAAAACTAATAAGACCCTCGATCTTATATTGGGGAACCAACTAGAAATTAAGCACACACGGACTGAAATAACGAATATTATACAGACGCCCGACAGCAGACCAGAGGAGCGCAAGAATCAAGTCAATGATTTGAAATGCGAGGAAGCAAAAAACATCCAACCGGAAAAGCAAAATGAAAAAAGAATCCAAAAATGCGAGGATAGTGTAAGGAGCCTCTGGGACAACTTCAAGCGTACCAACATCAGAATTATAGGGGTGCCAGAAGATGAGAGAGAGCAAGATATTGAAAACCTATTTGAAGAAATAATGACAGAAAACTTCCCCCACCTGGTGAAAGAAATGGACTTACAGGTCCAAGAAGCGCGGAGAACCCCAAACAAAAGGAATCCAAAGAGGACCACACCAAGACACATCATAATTAAAATGCCAAGAGCAAAAGATAAAGAGAGAATCTTAAAAACAACAAGAGAAAGAAACTCAGTTACCTACAAGGGAATACCCATACGACTGTCAGCTGATTTCTCAACAGAAACTTTGCAGGCCAGAAGGGAGTGGCAAGAAATATTCAAAGTGATGAATAGCAAGAACCTACAACCAAGATTACTTTATCCAGCAAAGCTATCATTCAGAATTGAAGGTCAGATAAAGAGCTTCACAGATAAGGAAAAGCTAAAGGAGTTCATCACCACCAAACCAGGATTATATGAAATGCTGAAAGGTATCCTTTAAGAAGAGGAAGAGGAAGAAAAAGGTAAAGATACAAATTATGAACAACAAATATGCATCTATCAACAAGTGAATCTAAGAATCAAGTGAATAAATAATCTGATGAACAGAATGAACTGTTGATTATAATAGAATCAGGGACATAGAAAGGGAATGGACTGACTATTCTTGGGGGGGAAAGGGGTGTGGGAGATGTGGGAAGAGACTGGACAAAAATCGTGCACCTATGGATGAGGACAGTGGGTGGGGAGTGAGGGCGGAGGGTGGGGCGGGAACTGGGAGGAGGGGAGTTATGGGGGGAAAAAAAAAGAGGAACAAATGTAATAATCTGAACAATAAAGATTTAATTGAAAAACAAAAAAAAAAAAAAAAAAAAAAAAAAAAGAATCATAGCTGGGAGTTCCCTTATCACTAATCTACTTCAGCTTTCTCATTTTTCACAGGTAGAAAGCAAGATCCTGAAAAGTGGCAAATTCATAACCACAGAGCTGATTTTGGTAAAGCCAAGACCAAAACAAAGGTACCAATTCCATATTATTTTACACCTCTCAAGAGAACTTCTCAAGTCCAAGAATTGAAGGGCCGTCTGGTAAGAAATAAGTTAACTTTAAAGGAACAAAGGGAGAGAAGAATGGATGAAGAGAGGGCAGGAAATAGCTGTCTGGATGGTATTTAGGAGTGAACTGGACACTGGTGATTCCCCATCAAAGAAGCATAATCCCAAAGTAACTTGTTTCATTTGAGCACTGATCGACATTCGTCCAGGGAACCACATATGGCTCTTGACAACCCTTCGAACTACTTGAAACTATCTATATACCTAACAAATGTTTTCATTACTTTATATTTTATGTCTAGATTTTTATTTCCATTAAGGCTGGGCAATGGATGGGTAATTTCTGTACTGAAAAGTTCAGATTCCTTCCTTATCTAATGAATATATATCATCAATGAATTGCTGAACTGCTGTTTAATGGCATAACATTTTAAAAATAGGGTTATATCTTTACATTTGCCTGAAATATTAAATAATATGACTTTTTCTTGTAAATTATTTTATATATCTTAAGTAATGCTATTTAGTCTTTTAACATGGAATATTTCTCACATAAAACTACCCTTTGTATTCTAAAAATCTTCTTACAGAGATCTTAGAATATATTAAAATTTAAAGTGTCCTACTAGGTCCAAGTATATTTATTTTATGGCCATGGATATTACAGCTCAAAATCTATGACTGCCTAAAATCAATGGTGGAGGAATGGGAGGGGAACAGAGAACTGAAAGACTTCCAATCACCCTTGACCGTGTCTCTTTTTCTCTTATGCAGCCCTCTCCTGCAATCAATAATTCTCAAGGACTCTCTTTGCTAAATGTCTCTTGAATCCTTCCACTTAACCTACCCTGGTTCAGATCACTCTCATCTCTACTTTCCATTACTTCAATGAACTCTTAAGCAGTCTCCCTACAACTCTTCTCTGCCAAAACATTCTCCACAGCACAGTCAGAGAACTCTAACTACAAATTTGATCATCTGCTCCCTGGCCTTAAAAAAAAAAAAAAAAGCCCTTGTTCTTAGGATAAAGCCAAACACTTAATAAGCCCTTTCTGGACCCCTGTCACTTCTACAGCCTCTCCCTTGGACTTCATGCTGCAGCCATAATGAACCTTTTTACCCTCTGGCTAGAGAGAAGGGTCTTCTTTCAAATGAGCACCCTATCTTAATCTCCCCACCCTTGCAAAACCTGACCAACTGTTATTTATCCTGTTAGGTATCAGATGATCTCAAAGGCCACCTTCCCAGACACCTCAAAGTTGCTTAAGAGTTTCCTCAATATACATACACCACATACATACGTAACAACTCATACTAATTCTCTCAAGTCCCACATCACACTGTCTTGGATTATCTGATACACCTGTCTGGACAAACTACTAGTGTAAGCCCAGTAGACAAGACACATTGCTTGTCTGTACATCCCCAGCAGAGTGGATGGCAAATTGCAGGCATTCAAATAAATACTGACTGAAAAGCTGAATGATTGCACACAATCGAAAACATATTCTGTGTATTCTTTCTTTAGTTTCTTCTTGGAGGGATCTTTACACAGGATGAGCTGCCTGTAGGACTACTAATTAAAATCACACCAGGGAGTACAGACTTATCCACAAGAGACAATTATAGAGCAATATACCAAATTTATTAATGAAATGTTAAGTGGAACCTGATCAAAAGACAAAAACTCCAGTTGAAAGATGGAATGCCATAGGTGGTTAAGAAATTAGTCCCATATGATTAAGACTCTGCCAGTTACAAAGACAACAAGGTAAAACAGCAGAAGTTATAGTATTAAATGAGAAAGCCAGAAAAAAGGAAGATAAATTAAGTCAATATACTAAGAGTGGGTACAGATAAGTAGCATGAGTACAGGGACAAGATTAGCCTGTGAAAGGCTGTGCAACTAGCTAACTAAATATTTCAAAGTGCTTGAAATACATTATGCTAAAGAGACAGGTCGACAATTTTTCCCCCTTTGAGAGTCAGAAAAACTAACTTTATTTTCTTTACTGTGATGTCAACAGTTGGCTGAAGCTAGTTCCATTTACCACAGAAAGAAGAGAGACTATCACTAAAATAAGTACAGACTCTAAGGAAAAACTGGATTTACTCCAATTATCAGGGCTGTGATATTTTAAAACATCACTATAGAACAGCAACTGTTATTTTGGGAGGTCAGATTACATTGCTGAGGATCATAAATGAACAAATAACTTAAATGCAGATACTAAGAATATTCCATCAAATCTGAATGTGGATGATTCTAAGTTTAGGAGTGGTTGTAGAAAAATTAGAAAAAAAAATGTCCTACCAAAAAAAAGGATATGAAATTCAATTCGAGCAAATGCATTACAGAAACTCAGTAACACAATCATTCAAGTATCAAAGGAGACGAGGCACAGGGATGAACAGGTCCTGATTTTACAGGCAGCTATGGCTTAGATTTGGAAGAAAGGTCCCCAGACTCAGTCAAGAGAACGTGGTTTTTAGTCAGGACAAATCACTTAATTTCCTTTGGCTTCATGTTCTTCCTATGGAAATTGAGATTAATATCATCTTAATCACTGGTCTACAGGGAAGACCTTTATATACTTGTGTGTTGTGATAATGAGCATATAGAAGATTAAATGAGATGATTATTGAGAAGGGCTTTTTTACATTGCAAACTATAAAAAGTACAAGGTCTAAGTGGTAATTTTGTGAACCACCAGCAGTTGAATAGTACCACCCAGCAGAGGTCCTGATACTAAGACATATCCAAAGATTGTCTGTAGAACAAATGAGATACTCCAGGCATGACAATCAGTGGGTCCGGGACACAGCATAAAATAAGACATGCAATGGTCAGAAAGTACTCCTTCCTCTGCACCAATGTTCATCACACCCATTTAAAAAAATCAAGATGTGGAAACCTAAATATTTCACTAAGCAATTCAAAATCACACAAAGAAAACCAGTTCCCCCAAAATGTTTAATAATGTGGGTTAGTTCAACAGTGTAGACCAATCATGTTAAACTCGCGGCCGCCAGGCTGCATGCCTCATTTAAATAAACATAAACGAGGCATGCGGCCCGCCAGCAGAGTTTGACATGCTTGGTGTAGACTTAGTGTGTTAAATTTTTATCCACTCCCCTCAAATGAAGGGGTAGCAGAAATGTTTTCCATTAAAATGCAAATTCTCCAGAAGGGTCATAATTAAGCCCTTATGAGCCATCTCTTGAGCTATCTATTCCCAGCTCACCAGGATTAGTAGACTTCTTACTCCATAGGAGAACAGGAGGTTTTAGTTATAACACTTTAGCAGGGTATTAACTGAAACATTTTGCTGGCTAGGAGGCTGGGAAGCCAGAAGGATGAAAGAAAGAGTATCTGAAAGAAGATGGCAAACCACCAAATATGCTTCAAAAACAACTATAACAACAAAAAACTTCTTGAAAACAAAAGGGCAAGTTAATATGTCCATACTATGTTCAACTTGACTAAGATGCCGGTTGATTTTTAAATACGTTTGAAGAAAAGCTAAGAGAAAACTGGCTTAAATTAAAGCAGTGGACAGCACCAATAATATAACGTACAAAATCCTTACTAAATGACCGTCAGGGTGATAAACCCTACAGTAGTCTCAGATGCTGTGATAACATATCTTTGATAATTCAAGAAGAAAGAAACAATATTTATCTTCAATGGTTTCTTCAATTCTGCCTGTTGAAAGAAGTCATCCTAGCTGACTGGAAAAACTCCTGCCATTTACCAAACCTTCATTTGATACCTTCCTTAATGAGAAGCTGTAAAAAAGCACCAGCATCAAAGTATCATAGGTGAGGTGATGAATGAGAAGGCAAGATGGCTTAATAGAAAAGTGGTTAACAAAGTATGAGCTCTGTGAGGGCAAGGAATTTATCATTACAGCTGTATCCCTGGAATCAAGTCGAAAACATAATAGGCGCTCATTAAATATTGGTTGAATGAATGGACAAATGAACATGCAAACAAATGAAATCTGAATTTGCAATCAAGACTACTCACATTCAAATTCTGGCACAACCTCTTACTGGCTAAGTGTCATAGGGCAAAGAACTATTTTGGGTCTCAGTTTTCTCATCCCTTAAATGGATATAATAAAAGTACAAATCTCAGGAGTTTTTAAGAAGATTATAGGAGCTAATACAAGTAATGCACTTAGTACATAGTAAGCACACAAATGCTTGCTGAATTAATTTTAAGAATTTCATACCCATAACCTTCCCTGCTATTGGGACAAAACAGCAATAAAAACAGGATATAATTTACGGCCTGATGGCCAACATATACTTAGACAAATGCCTTAGTACAATTTATTTTCATTTAACTAGTACATGGAGGCAGAATTTGGTCACCTAACTTTCCTGCCAGGTGCCCTTCCTCCCTCTACAAGAATTTCACAATAAGTTTTATCTCGAAGTGCTAACTGAGTAAAATATGAAAAGCATGGCTTAAATTACTCATCTCAAGTTGAAACCAGGAAATAGCATGTCCATGGGAGTCTAAGGAGTTATGAACACTCAGAACTCTAGCTGAGTGACCTGGGTATAGTCTTAGAAAGGCAGAACTTAAATGTGACATAGTTAGTAACCTAAAATGTAATCAATTCTATTCTACCCCGTCTGAAATAACTTTGTGTAAATAGAAAAGGAATGAAGAGTATGAAGCTCACAAAAGGGAAGTACAAAGCACAAGATGTGGACAATGTGTAGGCAACACTGCCTTGGACAGGAAGACACTGAACTTGACAAACTCAGAACTAGTCACCAGAGAAGTATGCTTGATCCTACCCAGGAGTGGGTCATGAGACCTGAGTTATCATCCTTCATCTTTGGCTCTGATTCCCAAAGTCACTGTATGAGTATTCTTTTGTGTTCTCACAAATAATACCAAAATACCGGAAGCACATACCTGAGCTTCAAAGTTAATATTTTGTGACTATTCCACTTAAATTTTGAGATCTTCCTTTGTAATTTTAAGTGACTAACATCATGATATTGTGTTGTATTCTTCAGGAAAAGATGTATCATTTTAGAGCTGAGGAAGTTAAGAAAATCTGATCAGCTTACTCTGGACCAAGTCCAGTGGTGAATCAGTCAGGGACAAGGCTGGACTTCTCCTGTTTCTGTAAAGCATATTTCCTTCAAATAAAAATATTGTGGATTAGCCAGTCACAAAAGGACAATTATTATATGACCCCACTTATATGAAGTACTTGAAGTAGTCAAATTCATAGAGACAGAAAGTAGAATGGAAGTTCCAGAGACTGGGGCAGGGGGAACAGAGCGTTATTGTTTAATGAGTAAAGAGTTTCAGTTTGGGAAGATGGCAAAGTCCTGGAGAAGGACGGTGGTGATGGTTGTACAACAGTATATTCATATTATGAGCAATTTATTCATATTGTTGTACCAATATATTCATATTGTTGTACTTAATGCCACTAAACTGTCCAGATAAAATGGTTAAATGATGAATTTTTGTTCTGTGTATCTTGAAATAAAGTTATGGGGGGAAAAAAATCTTCTCTTTTAGAAAAAGCAAAGGAAAATCACCAACAAACAGTAAGACCCTTGGCAAGTCATTTCATGAGCTTCGACCTGCCGATCTATAAAATCACTTTAGACTTGAAGTACATAATCTCTAACAGGCCTTGAAATTCTTCAATTATATAGTTGCACAATTATGAAACATTACCTAAAGTAGGGGGTCAGCAAATTTTATCTGTAATGGGTTAGATGGTAAAAATTTTAGGCTTTGTGGGCCATAGTTCCAACTATTCAACTCTGCCCGTATCGGGCAAAAGCTACCAAAAACTATATAGAGATGTATGTAGCCGTGTTCCAAGAAACTTATTTAAGAAACAGACAGTGGCCCAGATTTGACCCTTGGGATAGTTTGCCAGTCCCTGACCTGGAGATGATCTCTGTGAATGTGCATAGACACAGCCATTAGAAGCTTCCTGTGGCCCAGGGTCGATCACTTCTACAATTCCCATAGCTTCACCTCCAAAAGGTGGTGGTCTCCTCCTCCTCCTCCTCACCATCACCATCATCAAATGGCTCAGAGAATTAGAAGCCAGCTTTGAGTCTTCATTGTAAAGGTCTGCCACAATCCTACCTTTCTCCTATGTCACAAATGGAGAAAGTCTACCAACAAAGAGAAAGGGAGAATTAAACCAAAACATTCTCTCCTGTTTGCCAAGGAGTAGGCTTGGTTTCTCACCTCTGCCTTCAAGACACCAAAAAGTCTTAGTGACATTTAAAGAGAAAGTGTTTCCCCATTCTATCCGAGACTCTAGAATTCTGATCTAGAGAAAACCCAGGGCTTCAAGGAGTAAGCTATCTGCTCACTTAGAGAGAGTGCTACAAGCTGGCCTGGCCTGGGAAGTCAGGCTGGAGGCATGTGTGTGTCCACTCCAGCCTCACTGTGGCCCACCTCAGCAGCCTGCTTCCCGGTCTGAGAAGAGGCCCTGAAAGACAGCGTGGTGAGAACTCGCCATCTCATCTCCTTTGAAGGATCGCAGCTGCAACAAGAGAGGACACACTTGAAATAAGAAAGCTGCAGTTATGAGAACTAGATGTGACCTGACAAACTAAGGAGACAAAAAGGATGCTTTTAATTCTCTGATGCTGAAAGGAATTTATGCAGCCCACAGGGACTGACAATATTCTCCCCTTCTAGACTTTTGGATGACTGTTATATGCAAATCAAGAATAATCTGTGAAGAGGGTAAAAGAGTTTCCAAGTAAACTTTTGATACAAGTGACCAGACTGAGGTCCAGTCATTACCTATATTGTTGAGTTACAAATGAGGAGCCCTTGATATTCAGCATTTTAATTTACTAACTTAAGAACACTGCAGAAAAACCCACAGGAGATAGGGAATTACACATATTAACTTATTTTTTTTTTAAAGGCAAGGTTTGTCAAGAATTGTTGTTCTTGATTTAAACAATTTATAATGATACTTCACTTCCTAAAAACTTTAGAAGGATGATGCTTATCACACATACTGACAAGGGAGTTAATGGGAAGTTGATGATTATAAATTAGTAGATCACCATTTCCTTTACAGTATTTTCTGAACAATTTATTCTTTAATCCTTTTTACCAATGAAGTTTAAAGTTTTAAGCGGGGTGCTCATTTCTACCAGAAAAGGAAATAATTTCTGTAATTAGAAACTGAACTTACAAGCAGAGGCATGAGTACCTGATTAAACACTGTATTTTATGTAAGTTAATTCCCTTTAGAAGTATCAAATAATGAACTAGTCATTAATAATATTGAGTATGTAGAAGACAGCTTTTAAAAGTTGACATTTATAATACCCATACTCAACAATGTGAATGTTTCACACATCTGTACTCTGCTTGTTAACCTCATTGTTTCAATAAGCCACATTAAACACACACACTTCACACACATGTTTATTACATGGTAAATATTGCACAGATTTATTCTACATGCCTGTTATGGGTTGAGTTGTGTCCACCCAAAAAAACATGTTGTTGAAGTCCTAACCCCTGGTACCTGTGATAGTGACCTTGTTTGGAGATAAGGTCTTTGACAGTATAATTAAGTTACGATGAGGTCAGACTAGCATAGTTGGGCTCTTCATCTAATAGGGCTAGTGTCCTTGTAAAAACAGGAGAGAGACAGCCAGGGAGAATGCCACGTGAAGACACAGATGCACAGAGAGAAGATGCCATAGACGACATGGCAGGGATGGAGTGCAGCAGCAGATGAACTGCACCCTGGAGGGAGGAGAACAAGTGCCCTTTACACTGCACGTAATTCTACATATTTTTTTGAATCAGTTCGGAGGAATCTGATATCCATGAATACTTACACTATCTGGCATAGAACTAATTTGTGCTATGTTTAGCTGAACAGTTGCAGAGATTACTGACACATATATGCATAAACATATAGTACATATATACATATATGTCCACACATATGATAGTATATTTTCAAGACCACATGTACTAAGAACTAGAGAGAGATGTATTTGGGGAGGGGGTTTGGTTAATCCTCACCCAAGGACATTTTTTCCATTGATTTTTAGAGAGAGAAAGGGAGGGAGGAAAATAGAAAAGGAGGGAGAGAGAGAGAGAGAGGAAAACATCAATGTGAGAGAGATACATTGATTGGCTGCCTCCTGCACCCACCCTGACTGGGGCGGACATGGAACCAACAGCCCAGGTATGTGTAACCCACGTGTGTGCCCTTGACTGGGAATAGAACTGTAGACCCTTTGATGCACTGGCTGATGCTCTAACCTCTGAGCAACAGTGGCCAACGCAGAGAGATGTGTTGTAACCGTACAGTCACACTCACTTCTCTGTTTACTAGTATAAGACACAATCATCAAGACTTAATTAACAATTGATGTCAGCATATGCATGGCATTATCTTTGGAGTGCTATGCCAGAACTATTAGCATTTATAAGCCCTGACCCTTGAAACCATTTAAATGGTACACATGAACACTTCATACCATATATGGAAACATCTATAATATTCAGACTCAAAATATAGACAAGCAGGCCTTAGGAAGTAAAACTTACTCTGATAAACAAAAAATGTGTTCGGTAATGTTATCGGTTGAAGATGCTGTATCTTCATGTATTATAATGCCTATGCTATAAAAATTGTCATACAACTTCCACCATGAAGATAGGACTGAAGTGCAACTTATTCATATCTTTACAAAGACAAAAGCTTACTAAAAATTCAAACCTCCTACTGGATGAATAAGAGTTCCTTTTGGCTCAAAATCTCATAGTTTTAAAAAAAAAGCTTCAAGGAAAGGTCTGAAAAGAATTCCTGTTTTTATATGGAGAGCTGCCATCCATTTTCTTATCCACACAAAGTGTAAACACAACAGAATTAGCATGCACCTGTTACCTAAGCCAGGCACCACAATTCTTGCAGGGAGAGTCATCGTTATTTCCCATTTCCGTTCATTCAGATTCAATTCTCTATCTCATCCCTGTCAGCACAGCAGTCTCTGGGTACAAAATATAAAATATTAACCAAGAAACAAAAAGGCAAGCAAACAAACTTCCAGTTACTTCTGGCCCAATAACTCACTTCCTCTCACTGACCAGCATGAGAGTTCTCTGTGGCTATTAAGAAACACTGCTAATTAGTTTGACCAAATCATTCCTGAATGACTGTCAAGCATGGTCCTTCTTAGAATCTGTGAAAAGGAGACGTGAAAACAGACTGGCTTCCCTCAACACATCGCCCTGTCCACGTTCCTGTCCCTTCCTGTAGAGTCTGGGAATGGTGGTGACACCTCTAAATTCCTGTCTTCAACTCCATCCAGGTAAAAGGCATAGCCACAAAGCCCCCTGAAGATTCAGCCCACAACGTTTTCAACAAATGGAAACCCACCCTCCATATCCAAGTCAGCTTCCTAAAGCAAAGCTGCCTCTACTTCCTTCCCTTGCCTAGTAATGAGGATATGAGGACCTCTAGCAAGTACCCAGCTATGTGCTAAGAGGGTTACGTGATTCTTATTTCTTTTTTTCCCTACAGCAACCCTGTGAGACAAATAAAATCATTGTCCACTTTACACACGAGGAAACCATGCCACAGGGAGCTTGTATGACAACCTAGATCACGCAGCTCAGGACAAATGGAGGCAGGAGTGGAACCCAGAGAAGCGGCTCCAGGACAGTCCCTGTGCCGTCCCACCGCCTTCCAGATCACTTTGATCTTCGGCAGCGGGAATGCCTCTGGGGCCTGGCACCGGACAAGCTTTGCCACCTTATCTCCACTCTTTCCAACTCAGAACCTCTGCTCACAACTAGACCAGGCTCCTCACTGTCCCGCACACTCAAGGTGAACACCAACCTCTAGCCTCTGCTTATCCTGCTTCTCAAGGAGTGGAATGCCCTCCCTCCTCCTTCTCCTCCTCCTCATCATTAACATCCATTATTATACAATTCTACATCTTCCCAACCTGTTTCTCCTTCCAGCCTTTTCCCCTCATTTGAGTCTCTCCTGCTGGAGGTCAGTGCACCTGCTGTTTAACCAGCGTAGTGTCAGTATTGGTGTTTCATGTTCTCTATCAGTGCAGGTGGCAAACGACCTGAAGGCAGGGACAGAGAGGGCTCAGCACAGGTCAGTAACTGCTGCCTGATTTATAATATCCCCTATGGCCACACGGTAAGTAAAATTAATGCAGCATACCGTCCTGGAGTGACCCTCTAAGACAGTGGTTCTCAACCTTCCTAATGCCACGACCCTTTAATACAGTTCCTCATGTTATGGTGACCCCAACCATAACATTATTTTCGTTGCTACTTCATAACTGTACTTTTGCTACTGTTATGAATCATAATGTAAATATCTGATATGCAGGATGTATTTTCATTGTTACAAATTGAACATAATTAAAGCATAGTGATTATCACAAAAACGATATGTAATTATATACGTGTTTTCCGATGGTCTTAGGCAACCCCTGTGAAAGGGTCGTTCGACCCCCAAAGGGGTCGCGACCCACAGGTTGAGAACCGCTGCTCTAAGACATCATCTTGAGACTCTTTGGGTAAAATTAACGGTGCACATACCTTCCAGAGTACTCCGCAACCTCCCACCCAATCCCTTAGTTAATCATGTCAACTAAGTAGGCACTTCTGTATTTGGATATAGCCAGTCAGCCTATGCACTGTGTTCAAATACAGCCCAGGAAATGTAATGTGCAGTCAAAATGTTGTTTTGAAAAAGCTAGTAAGATGGGAAATGAAAATAAAATGTGCCCAGTTGCCATTCCTTTTTGCTTTGGATCATTAATTTAGCAAACACTTCCTAGTACCTACATGTTAAACATTGTGTGGGGCACTGTGAAGGATGCCACCATAGTCCTCTGGGGTTGTGTGTGCGTGTATGCATGTGTGTGCACGTGTATGCATGTGTGTGTGCATATGTGTGTAAGCCTGTGTGTGTGCACCGGTGTGTGAAGCAGCTCGCCTGTCTGAGAATTTTTCAATGTCAGAGCGATGATATTGTACATCTGAAACAGAGAATAGAGGAAACGTGCTCTCTTACTACTATGGCCAGATTTTACACACAGTTTTGAGAGGTTATAAAGATACATAGAGATCTGGGTTCAAATCTGAAACATTTCTGATTTTCAGTGACTTTTTTAAAAGAGAGAACAGGAGAGAACAAACAGCAGAAAGCAGGTGTGGTCTAATTGGTACCAGGTGTCTAGCACTCAAGGCACCGAGACAGCCTTTCTGTTTCCACAGGGGCTTGGCCCCCCGCCCCCCCCCCCCATGGCCACACTCCTGAGTACCTCACAGTGGCCTGCACAGACCACCGGTTCTGCTGGCCCCGTGCTTCTATAGCAACCATGAAACCTCTGCGGGGCAATCAGCTCTTACTAGGCCACGCCCATTACTGCAATTTGATATTAGACATCTTCAGGTGGCATCTTCTAACAAAGAAAACACAGAAGGCATCTCCTTGTTTATGTATCTAACTAGGAGATTTCTGGGTTAGGTTTGAGAGGTAAGGCTTTCATAGCGCGGCTATTTGAAACACCCTCTGTAACACACATTCCTCGGAGCGGGAGAATAAAACCCCTCCTAACTCCACTAGGCATGTGCTGTGATCAAGAAAGGGATCACAAGAGCTATGCACTTCCTGGCAGAGAAGGGCTGTGGCGGCAGGTAGAGTCTTTGCAGAAAGGGGAAGCGTGCCCGCGTCCCTCAGCAGGGAGGTGGGGCCAGCCTTCTGGAAGGAAGGGCAGCTGAGGAAGCACTGGGACACGGACAGCTGCGAATCGTTCCTTCATAAGTCAGAAACTGCCCACGCTTTACTCAAGTTTAATACTATTACCAGCTATCTATCTTGATGCTAGAAACGGCAAAACATACAAATGGTAGAGATGAAAACAAACAAACACAAACAGAACATTCATTTTGGAAATCCTCCAGATGCAGTTAGATGAGTTGGTGTGTGCACCATGGGTTGGTTCCACACGCCTTCATTCTCCAGTGCTCATTAGTAGCTGCTAAACTAGGATGATTACATAATTTTACCTCAACAAGTGTCTCAGTCAGTTCAGGGCTGCTGTAACAAAATGTCATAAACTGGGGGAGGGGGCTTATAAACAATAGAAATGGATTTTTCATAGTTCTGGACGCTAGAAGTCCTATTTCAGGGTGCCAGCATAGTTCGGTGGTCGTGAGAACCCTCATCCAAACGGCAGATAGCAGACTATTGTAACCTCATGTGGCCAAGAGCCGAGTAGATGTAGCAAGGTCTTTGGTCCCTTCATGAGAACTCCACCCTCATGACTATCTACTCCTAATGACCGCCTAAAGGCCCATTTCCTAAGGACAGCATACAAGGTAGTAAGTAGGATTTCAACATATGAATTTGGGAGGGACACAAACATTCAGTCCATAACATCAGGTATCCTCTGATTTCTTTTCTTTTTTTAAAATATATTTTTAGTGCTTTCAGAGAGGAGGGGAGAGGGAGAGAGAAAGAAACATCAATGATGAGAGAATCATTGATTTGCTGCCTCCTGCACGCCCCTGACTGGGATCGAGCTCGCAACCCAGGCATGTGCCCTGACCAGGAACCGAACCGTGACCTGCTGGTTCATAGATCGATGCTCAACCACTGAGCCATGCCAGCTGGGTGGGTATCCTCTGATTTCTAATGTGTCCTCTAAGACCTCCAAAGAAGGATTCCCTTGATTGTAAAGTTTTCTTCTATAAGGAAGACCCCATCCATTTTTAATAGAATGAAGTAAGGGAACATGTAAAAGTCAGATGACAGATGGGTAAGGGAAATTATGTAAGGAAAGAAAAAGGATTACTGGTGAAAATGTAAACAGATTAAATAAGATCACCAAGCAACGCAAAACACCATGTACATTTGGAATTTTTATGAATGTAGTGGTCACAAACTGCAGATGCCGGCATGCCAGCAACAATCTGTTTAAAAATGTCTTTAAAAGGGAAAGAGAAAATTATTTGCCCAAGAGCAACTGAAATCTGCCAATGACAGAAAGCTCGTAATTCCCACAGAGCAAAAACACTGAACATTTATTTTTTGATGAAGAGAGCTCAAATTGTCTGCCCCCCCCACCCCACCCCCGTCCTCTCCCCTCCTGCCTACCAGAGCTCATACACTTCAAAAGATGAGTCTCTTCTATGTAAATGAGGAAAAATTTTCATCCTAATAAAGGGAAAGCAAGACATGTTTTAAGTCTTCCAGAGCAGCCTGCAGACTCTACACCTTTGCTACTTCAGCTGCAGTCCACAGGCCATCAGCATCAGCCCACCAGGGAGCTTGATAGGATGCAAAAACGGGGGCCCAAGGTGATTTGTACACAATTTCAGAAGCACTGTGAATGTACTAAAAATATGCCTTACTCCTGGGATTAGATATTTCTTTCCCCAGATGCTAGGGATCAGTTACGTTAGATTGGCCCATCTGACAATCTGAGCATCAAAATGAATGATAGTAAGGGATTATAACACACTGACTTTAAAGAAAAGAATCCATGAGACATTATTTACAATAAGGAAATAAACAAATGGGTAAAGCGAAAGCTCTTCTTTATAAGAGAACGCCAACTTATAAATATATAAAGAATGAAAGTTAGAAAATCACCATTTTGCAACCACCATCATTATAATGGATTCAGGCAAGAATTTCCAGAGATCCTAAAACCATTAGGTGAAAGTTTGTTGGGGAGTAGGACAATTGCATAGTTTTGTAGCTATCCTACTATCTTTCAACAGACTATTTCTAAATTACAAAGGGAAAAAGACATCATGCACCTGCTGAGGTGATGCACTTAGGGGGTTGGGATATCACCTATGTAGTATTTCTGCCAAAAAAAAAATGCATAACCTAACTCTAATCATGAGGAAATATAAAATAAGCCCATATTGGGAAACATTTTACAAATGGCCTATATTTTTTTAAAATGTTAATGTCATGAAAGACAGAAAGATTAAAGAGGCTTGATAACTAAATGTAATGTGTGATCCTAGACTGTTCCTGAATTGAGACTTCCTCCCTGTTGTTTTATGTATACTGTTGTTAGAAAGGGCATCATTAAGACAGGTCTGACATTAGATAATGCTATTGCATCAATGCTATACTTCCTGAGTATGGTAACTGTATCTCCTGTTTAGATGATACAAACTGAAGTACCTAAGAGGTGAAGAGTCATATCTGCAACTTATTTAAAAAAAAACTTCACCTGAGAATATGTTTTATTGATTTTAGAGAGAAAGGAGGGGAGAGAGAGAGAAATATCAAAGAGAAGCACTCATCAGTTGCCTCCTGTATGAGCCCTGATGAGGACAGAACCAGCAACCTAGGTATGTGCCCTGACTGCGCATCAAACCTGCAACCTTTTAGTATTCTGGCGACGCGTCAACCAACTAAGCCACCCAGCCAGGGCTGCAACTTATCCTTAAATAGTTCAGTGAGTAGGACTAGGATTATAAACCTGTAGGACATATAATTTGATTTACCCATAAAATTTTAAGTTGTTTATATAGATAAAAATCATAAAATTTTAGAGTATACGTATATATAAATTATATACATATATACATATACACATACACACACACACGTTTCTTAAACTTGGTGACCTACACAGTATCAAATTAATACCAAAAGTACTCATTTTCAGCAAAAGAAACACAAAGAGGAGGAAGAAATTTGAGAAAGAGAAAGAAAAAGGGCAGAGCAACAATGAATTGAGGGTGGAGGAACTTTTGCAGTGACTAATTGGCTTTATCTTCTAAGCTAGCCCTCTTAGCATTTTCTGGGTTCCTGTGTTTATCATCTTCTGAGGCTTCTGAGACTGTGAACCAGGAGGTCAGGGTTCGTTTCCTGGTCAGGACAGGCACCTGGTTTCAGGCTCCATCCCCACACAGTGGTGGGGGTCGCGCACTGGAGGCAGGGATGGATGGTTCTCTCTCATCATTGATCTTTCTATCTCTCCCTCTCCCCGCCTCTCTGAAAACAATAAAAAAATTATATTATATATATATAAAACTAAAACAAAACCAACAAACTTTGTGAAGTAGCATTCTGTTAAAAACACCCCTCCCCCCAAAAAACAAACTAACAAAAAACCCCAAAGAAATAGCTCTATCATTTCATATCAATTTATTCCCCATTATTTCAAGCAGGATAATTAAAAAAACAAAAGGCAAAAACCAAAATGCTGCAGAGAATGGCAGTGTTTGGCACAGAAGACTAATAAGAGACCTCAGAGGATCTGCTATGTCCCCGTTGTCTCACGGCTTGGTGAAGCCCTGGGTTACACATCCAACCACATTCAGCATTCACAGCATTTGAAATCATCTGTCTATTGTCAAGTTCCTCACGTGTTCTTGTTGTCTGATGAAGGGAACGTGAGCAGGTAGTGATTCAGTCAGGCCAGAAATATTTTGCTGAGGGCCCACCATGTACCAGGTACTAGGCCAGGTGCTAGGAACCCAATGTGGATTAAGCAGGCATGACTATCCTCATGGAGTTTACATTCTAGAAGAGTTAAATATTAATTAGATTAAATTAATATCTATTAAGTAAATACTAGTTAAGGCTACCTAAACCAGTGGAAAGCAAACCTCTAACCAAAGGAGGGGAGACCAATACAATACAAAACGTTTTCCATGACAGCCTTAGGATCATATAACTTCAACAACCCAAGTGACTTTAAAGGCCACAAGTTCAGTTCATTATCCAATGCTGACATCCCTAGCCAACAGCTTTCCTCCCTATTGCAAGACTTGTCAGAGTACTTTATAGGGAGTAAAGATGGACAGAAACGTATACAAATTAAAAATTATATTCATAATTCTAAAAAATTCTCTTTTTAAAAGCAAATAACTTCAAAAATGTCCTCTAAAATTATCACTGTCTCATTTGTAGTTGTAGCTACAGCAAATGGGATATTTTTACAATTTTTGATGTCACACTCTATGGGTCTTGCTGAAATCATTAGATTCACAATGAAGCTTAGCCTAAAACCTTCAGGTTTAAAACTTTTAACGACCTATGTTTACTGCTACTCTTCACAGAATTCCTACATTAAAAAAATAAAAGACCTATAAAATATATTTCCATTTTGAAATTGCAATGAAAAGCAAATTAAATTTTTAGAGAAAGTAGAAAACAAAATTTCCATTAATAGGTAGTTGGTTTGTTGGGATACAGTTTTTAAAAATAAAAAATATGACTCATACAAATTTTAACTTAGCATGTGTCAAAAATCTGTTGAAATCATTAATGGGGAAACCAGCAGGATGATACATCTGGTTCAGTGGAGTACAGGAAAGACTGAAGTATATATAATCAGTGAAAAACAGAATCCTATATAATAAAAGGTTAATATGCAAATTGACCAAATGGCAGAATGACCAGTTGCTATGATGTGCACTGACCACCAGGGGGCAGGTGCTCAACGCAAGAGCTGCTCCCTGGTGGTCAGTGCGCTCCCACAGGGGGAAAGTTAACTTTCCCGAGATCACCATGGTGGTGGGTTTCAAATCTAGGTTATTTAGCTTCAGAGCTCACAGGCTTAATCACTGTGCTATGAGAACACAGAAAAATTATAAAAACAGGGAGGAGGAGGAGGAGGAGGAGGAGGAGGAGGAGGAGGAGGAGGGGGAGGAGAAGAAGAAAAGACGACGACGACGACTTGTATGTCACTTTTTATATGCAGGCACTATTCTAAGCTATAAACATATAAAATTTCTCACAATAATCCTATGGATTAAGTACGACTCTTATTCCCAATTTACAGAAGAAAAAACTGAGGCAAAGAGTGGTTAAGTACTCGTTCAAGGTCACAGTGCGAATAAGATGCAAAACGGGGACACAAACCTGGACAGTCTGGCTCCCAAGTCCTTGAAGCCACGCTGCTTCTTGTTGCGATTTAAAAAGCACAGTGTAAGTAAACAGTCCTAACTCTTGAGAACCTCTGAGGTTGGAAATCACCACATTAAAGCACAGAACCGTAACTAAGTGTTCATTATGATAATCAAAAATCATCAAGAACAGATTAAAAGGTTTTCAGTCAGCCTTGTTAAGAAGGCAAAAAAAGGGAACACTTAAGCAAAATTTCATCCAAGATGAGTTTCTAAAAAAAAAAAAAAAGTTTTTCTGGAAAACCAACTCAATACAGAACAAATGAGGTGTAACAAACAGTAGCTTTTAAAAACCCTTCTAAAAGAAACTGTTTTTGTTCCTGCAGCTTCGGGGTTTCTCAGAATCCCTCTGGGGCTGTGGGTGGTTGAGGAGGAGGGGGAAGGCAGGACCCCTGCTTCCCCACGCCACTTTCAAGCGAGCGGCTCTGTTTATATGTTTTACATGTTGGGTTTCCCCATAAACTTTCGCTTTGATGGGACCTAGGCTCCCATGAGAACCTGGTCTGAGTGGGCAGACCTTCTCGACTTATAAAGCCTCCCTCGTCCTCCCCCAGCACCCCAGAGCTGTCCTTCACAGCATTTCTCCTCTTCTCCTCAGATCTCGGACCCTAATCATTCTCCCACTTGGCTTTACCTTCCCATTCTCCTCTATCAACAAGCATGACCACAGCTGAGGACCACACTCCCTCACACAGCACGCTTTAGGTCAGATGGGGTACACTGAACTCGTTTCTTTTACTGGCCCTACTTTATAGAGGGATCAACGGAAGCTTAATTCACCCACTGCCCAAGGACCCCTGCGTGAGGGAAGTAGGAAGGAAAACTGGACAGCTCACTCCGATGGCCCCCGATTCTTAACCAGTGTGCTATTTACCTCTCGGTCCATACCAATCCATGTCAACTGAGGCTCTGCTCCAGACTCAATCTTTTGCAAACAAATGAACAAAAACAAAACAAGAAACATCTTTCCTTCTGGAGCAGCCCTTCACACAAGCACCTCAGCACTGACAAGGCAACACTCTGCCTTCAGAGCAGTATCATCCACCCAGTTGGTGCGAATGAGTATGAACTCTTCTCTGTGTTCTTTCAGGCACAAATGTGCGCTTGGCTCTCCAATTAGACTGTCTCCCAGAAAGAGGGACTGTATCCCCTGCTCTTTCTACAGTCTCCCTCTCCTCACTAGTTACTTAGACAGGTTTGCGCACAGTGTAGGGAGATGCTCAATAATCGGTGTTAACAGTCAGGACACCTGGGTTCTAGTCCCGTGTTGGGCAAGGCCTTGTGGAAGACTGTCATTGTCTCCCACCCCTCCTGTGTCCTCAAGGTTCACCTCCACATGTGAACACCTGCGGCTTTTCCTCTGGCTCTGGGAGCAGGCCGGGCCTGCAAAGAGAGCTAGGATGGACAGGGACGTTGCTAGGCAAATATCCCAACTTCCTCGCCCTGTGGGTAGAACTCTAAAGCCGGTGGACTGCCTCCCTGAGTTCCCTCCGGGGACTCAGCTCCACGTGTCCACAGCAGTAATTCTCTTGAAAATCTTCTTTACTGGCTTCCTCTTCTTCCCTCCCACTTGCCCACTTCCCTGGGGGTGTGGGGGAATTCTTCTCCCTACTTCTGGGGAACACCTCTCAGATAGACCACTTACTCTCAAATCCTTGTCTTGGGCCTGTTGCTGGGGAAACCGAACTGAGATTTCCTCCCCTTTATGACTCCTTTTGTCCATCCATTAAACCAGAGGGCTGGATAGAGGCTGTCTATGGCCTCTTCAGGCTCCAACATCCTATGCTTTCAATGAAATAGAGCAAATTTCCATATCAAACTAAAGCTGACAATGGAGGTTACTTCTTAACTAAAACCCTGCATCCTATCTTGGAGCCGTAGCTGCACTACACCTGCATCAGTGGGGAAGAAGCGGGGAGGCCCTGCCCAGACCTGCCCAGATCCCTCATCACACACCCCCTTCAGCACTCGCCGGGGATGCTGCTGGCCTCAGCTGTAGAGACCCTTGTTGCCCAAGGTCATGCGCTTTCCCAATGTAGCCAACATGCAATGACTGAGGGATGCTGAAGTGTAGACGCCTGGCCATCTGGGCCCAAGCCAAGACTCCTCTGAGGAGCAATTCTAGCTGCAGGCTCCCCCTGGGGCCAACCCATGTGACCTTGGGCTTGCACACCCCCAAACTTTCCTTCTGCCTCTTGCTTCCTTCCCCCCGCTTTGAAGATGACTCCCTAGTAAACATCCTGGGCGCCACATCATCGTCTGCTCCCCAGGGAGCCCAACCTGTAACAATTCCATTTTACATCTTGTTTATTATGTCATGAAAATCATCGACTCTGGAACTTTGCCGAGGAAGCAGGACCCTTCCTTCTCATGCTGGAAGACCAGCAAGTGGTAGTGACGAGGGGGAAAGGCTAAGTTTTGAATAAAATGGAAACGAGGCAGATATAAACCAGCTATGTATGAAATGCAGTTTCAGTTTCTGAACAAAAGCCAGAAATACATAAAAGGGCAGCACAGTTAGTGAAACTGAAAGCCGAGAACTCGGACGAGGCTGCCACAGAGGGTACAGAGAGAGAGAACTGTCTCGTGGGGAAGGAAAACAAGAACGGCCTTGCCGAGGAGGAGCAGACTAAACATACAACCACACCCAGTCAAATTCATGGGGGAGAAATACTCCGTCGGGAAGACGGCCCTTTATTTCAAGAATCCACATCCAGTCCACAGGAGAGATCAGGCCATGTATGACAAAGGCAAATGCCACGCAGGCACGTCCCACTAACTCAGTTCTGGGCTGGACCATGCGACTGAAGAGGCCAGAGATTCCCATGGTGCAGCCATGAGGCGGGGCCTTTCCTGAGAACTCTCCCAAAAAAACTGAAAGACAGACATCTCTCCAACCCACAGACAGACCTGCCCCAGGAGAGATGCTGCTCTGCCAGTGGTTGTGCCCAACTGGTGGTGCCTGGCCACCTTCTCTGCTGGGCTGTGACCCCCGGGAGAGTAAGGAGTGCTAGGGTAAGGAGAGGAAGTGACCTTCAAAGCAAGGTGGTCAGGAAAGGCATCACGGAGCAGGTAACACCGGGGCAAAGACCAGAGAGAGGTAAGGAGTTAATTTGGTGGTTATCTGAAGGAAGGGTGGCTACATAGAGAGAAATGAAAGTGCCACGGGCAGAAATGATGTTGATGCCAAGGGACAAGCAAAGAGGAACGGCAAGGAGGCCAGTGTGGCTGAGAACTGGGCGCTGAGGTCAAGGGGATGAGGCCAGGTCTGTATGACCTTCTGGACCACTGTAAGGACTGTGGCTTCTACTTGGAGATGGAAAGACATGGGAACATAACTGGATAGAGTGACGTGATCTGACGCCTCTATTTCCCTTCTCCAGACTGATTTTTCTCCATAGCATTTCTCACCATCTATTTATTGACTGTCTTCACCCATTGGAAGACAAGCTCCATGAGGGCAGACGTTTTTGTCTATTCTGTTCACTGCTATCGATTCCCCCAGTGTCTGGCACCCAATAGATAATCAACATTTATTAAATTAATGAGTGGATCACCTTGAGAGAAACCTGAAGAATTCTTTTCCTTTCTCAAAAAAAATATAATTTTACTGATTTCAGAGAGGGAGAGGGAGAGAGAGCTAGAAACATCAATGATAAGAGAGAATTATTGATTAGCTGCCTCCTGCATGACCCCCACTGGGGATAGAGCAGAGCCCACAACCTGGGAAAATTGAACCGTTGACCTCCTGGTTCATAGGTCAACACTCCACCATTGAGCCACACTGATGGGCCTGAATAATTCTCTTCTAAATGGCAATATGAATCCAGACAAGGAGAAGAATGTTCCTACTTCCTCGGAAGGTCTGTGCATAAATCAACGTTGAAGCCAAAACAACGAATACCTACTTATGATCTCTTTCAGGCACCAGGAGAGGTCCTAAAACTAAACATGTTTCTAATTTCTAAAACTGGATGCCTCGATGCAGGGGAAATCACAGAAGCACCAGCAGTTTGGGAGGTACTGAATTTATGGAATTCATTCATTAAACACATATTGAACAACAGTGTCTTCAAAATGCTCAGAAGTGAGATTTAGAATGAATAGGATTTCACAGTCTGGCTACAGTCTGGCCATTCTCCAGGCAGGAGGGAAGAGGTCGGGGAGGAGGAAGGAAGCATTTACAAACTACTCTGGTTCCCTCTTTATCAGGATGGAGAATCCCCTTTGAAAATCACTGACCTAGACGATTCTCAGAGGTGCCTTCTGGGTGCATCTTACTTAACTCATTAGCAGCATTTGTCACAAGCAATCACTCTCTCCTCCTTGATCTGCTTTCCTCACGTGCCTTCCAGGGCATCACCCTCTCTTCATTCGCCCAGACCTCCTTGCCTGACCACTCCTGAGGTGCGCTGCCATTTCCTTCTGTCTTCCTAACCTCTTGATGTTGACTGCCAAATGGTTCAATGCTTTTTCCTATTCTCTATCTCTACCCACTCTACTGCTGATCTCATTGTCCCTTGGCTTTAAATGCCAACTCTATGCTTTCAACATCCATCTCTCTCTCCTCACCTCCAGACTTATCTCCAACCACTTACACTGTGTTAGTTTTCTATGGCTGTTGTAATAAATTTTCACAAATTTAATGGCTTAACACAGTGATTTCCAACCTTTTTCATCTCATGGCACACACACTAATTGCTAAAATTCTGCGGCACAGCGAAACATGTATTTTTTGCCAATCTGACACAAAAAATAGGTATAATTTTTATTCATTCAAATCAGATGGCTATTGTTGTGTTAGTTGTCATTTTTTTTATTTTTATTTGACAATCTAAGGTAAATAGTCAGGTATTAAATGTTTCAAAAATTTCTGTGGCACACCAGTGTGCCTCTTGTGGCACGCACAGCAGCTGAAAATGGCTGGTTTAAGGCAATGCAAATTTATTACCTTAAAGTCCTGCAGGTCAGACATGGGTCTCACTGCTAAAAGCAGATGTTGGCAGGGCTGTGTTTCTTTCTTGAGAGCCTAGGAGAGGATTCCTTTCTTTGCCATGCCTCCCTTCTAGAAGCCACCTGCATTCCTGGGCCCAGGGCCCCATCCTCTATCTCCAAAGCCGGAGATGCTGTATCCCTCTGTCAATTCTCCCAGAGCTGTATTTCCCTCTGGCCAGTGCTGGAAAGCTTCTTCCCATTTAAGGATTCAGGTGGTTTCTATGGGGCCCACCCAGATAATCCAGGGTAATCTCTCCATCTTAAGGTCCCTAATTTAATCACATCTGCAAATCCCTCTTGCTGCCTATTCATGGGTTCTGGGAATTTGGGGGCTATAATTCTACTTACCATACTCTGCATCTCCAAAGGGATGTCTCACAGACACCTCATCCCTGGTATGTCCAAATTTAACTCCAATTCTCCCCTCTACCCTGACCTCCTCCACCCACAGCTCTCCACATTTCAGTTGATGGCAACTTCATCTTCCTAGCTGTCCAGGCCCCAGACTGTAGATCATCTTCGACTCCCCTCTCTCTCATAGTCCACATCAAAGTCACAAAGAGACAGACTTGGTCTTCAAGACAGATTGCGAATCGGACAATTTCTCATCATCTCCACTGCTACTGGTCTAAGCCACCACCATCTAGAGTAGAATTTCTGCTGTCCCTTCTTAATTGGTCTTCCAGTTTCCCCTCTACAGTCTGTTTACAGAACAGCCAGCATGCCCCTTTAAAAAAATAAGTCAAATGATAATGCTTTTTCTGATCAAAACGCTGCAATGTCTCCTGAGCTCATTTGGAATAAAAGCCAAAGACCTCTATGGTCTCTACTCTCCACCCAAATTGCCTTTCTGACCTCATCTCCTGCTACATGTCCCCTTGCTCTCTCCACTCAAGCCACACTGGCCACACACGGTCCCTCTAATAGTCCAGGCGGACCTGACTTTAGGACTTGGATCTCCTCGTTCTGTCTGCATGGAATACTCTTCCCCAACACCCTTGGCTCATGTCCTCATCCCTTGTGTTAGCTTTCTATTATTGCCGTGAGCAATTACTACAGATTCAAGGACTTGTAACAACAGCCATGTTATCTCAAAGCTCTGTAGATCGGAAGTCTAGGTACAGCACAGCTTAGCTGGTCCATGGCTCAGAGTCTAAAAGGCCAAAATCAAGGTGTCAGTAGGCCCGCATTCCTGTTTGGAGGTTCTGGGGATAAATCTGCTGCCAGGCTCATTAGGTTGTTGGCTAGATTCAGTTTCTTGCAGGGCAAGTCCTGTTTCCTTGCTGGCTATCAGTCAGAGGTTGGTCTTTGCTTTCTTCCCATGCTTTCCTTATGTCCCACCCACCCACTTCAGTATTGGTAGGTTGAGCCTCTCCCGTATTTTGAATCACTCCAACTTCAGCCACATCTCTCTGACTCAAACCACTACCCTACTTTTAAGGGTTCACTGATTAGATTGGACCACCAGGATAATCCACGATGATCCCCATATTTTAAGGTCTATAACTTTAATTAAAGCTGTAAAGTCCCTTTCACCATGGAATTTGATTTACAGATTCAGGGATTAGGGCATGGGCATCTTCAGGGGCCTTTCTGCCCACCTCACCTACTTCCCTGACCATGGTATTTCCTCTGCAACCCAGCTCTCCACTCCACACCCACCTTTCACTCCCCTTTTCCTGATTGACTTTTCCATTTTTCTAATAGCTCTTACCATCTTATAACAAACCATATAACTAATGTTTATTACTGTTTGTCTTCCCCTGAGAGAAAATAACTCCATTACATTCAAGGAGCTTTGTTCACTGGTAATCCAATGACTACCCAGTAGACACTCAAAGAGTATTTCTTGAATAAACAGATAAACTTAACCTATCCTAGAACATTCTCTAACCCTGTTTCCACATATTTTTTTTTTTTAGTTTCAACGGTTTGAAAACACTAATTTAAACAGATTCCTGATTGATGATGAGGAATATGGATAAATACCAAAGACCTGATATTTTAATATGCCCCATAGCTAAGATCAATAGTACCTATTAATCATAATTCTCCTTAATAAAGACTCAGAGCAATACATGCTGGAAAAAAATGTTTATTATTTCTACAAAAATGAGAACAATTTATTTTATGTTATTATCCAGATATACAAGTAAAATAAGTTGAGTTGTTGAGTTGATCTGGTCTCAAAATGTACAGAAAAATAAATGGAATAAAACTGTCATACAAGCTTTTGAAAAAATCTCTACAAATGCCTGTGGAGCGGGAAAACTATCCATACTGGTTTGAGGAAATACCAGGAGAAGAAATAGAGATTAGCTGAGGTTTAAGATTACTGATTGTCATCAGTCACTTTAGGGCTGGATAGAGGATGACAACATTATAAAGAAAAATAATAAAATAATTTTGGAGCCAAAGGCAGTTTAGAAATCAAATCCCAACATTATACAGAAAGAAACTGAAGCTCAGAGAGGGTAAGTGACTTGTCTAATATCACACAGCTAGTCAGAAAACAACAACTGTTACTTAAGGATCATGACAAAAATCTGTATTTACGGATGTGGACTTGTTGCCAGCAGGAAGGCAAAAATGAAGAAAAGCATATTTTAGGGGAAAAATAAATAAGGCATATTTTGAATAGGGTTCTCACAGAAACTAGCAGGAACTGATGCGGAATAGTTTCTAAATCACCACTTTCTGCCTTCTGAATACCTACAACAGGAATGCAAAGGCACACAATAATTCAGATCTCTACTTAAAACAAGAGCTTGTTTATTTGGTATTTAAGGCAATCTTTCATTCACTTTTGATTACTCTTCATTATGGAAAAAAAAGAGATTGGTTTATGAAGGCAACACACACGGAATGATTTACTCAATGGGAGAGCATCAATGTTAGGCAGAGGGAGAAAATAAGTCTATTTTTGGAGTCACCAATCAACTTTCCTCACCATGGTTACCGGCTGTGTTTCATAACTTTCCAGAATCACAGATGATTCAAAATGACCTTGGTAATAATTTAGACCAAACTTCATATTTTATACATGGGGAAACTAAAGCTTAGAGAGGTGGGAAACATTGTCTGACACAACAGCCTTTTAATGACACATCACGACAGAACCCAAGTCCCCTTCACGCCTACGGAAAAATCATTACCTCAGAAAAAAAGGTACCCTGAATTTCTCTCTGGGATTTATTCATTTGTCAACTATATGAAATTGTTTTGGCAGTTAAAATCTCTGTATGTCTCTA